>NC_081568.1:109894148-110219585 GCF_022355385.1 Mustela nigripes | reverse complement strand
AGTTCTGTGTCTTTGGAATTTGGGCTATTGATAAGGTAACTTCTTTGTTTGTAAATCTCAAGGACATTTGCAAACCAAGGGAGACTCCAGTCTTGTAGGATTGTGATCTCAGCAAGTTAACTATTTATCATTTTATGGCAGTCAGGGGTGCCTGAGGAATGCTACACCTATGTAGGGGAGCGGATGGAAGGGGGGGGGGTGCAAGGCGCCAGCTCTTGCTTTGTCCTCAGCCAGCCTCCTGCTCCCTCATCACTGTGAATCACCTGTGAACTGTTTGCAACAGGATCACCTTGGGTTTATTTTCCAAATGCAGATTTCAGAGGCATTAGACTTAGAATGGGGTTCTTTGCACAATAAGAACTTTATGACTTGTGTGGCCTAGAAAAAATATTTTGTTTGCCCTTGCCTTTAAGTTACAGCGTAGTTGGATATAAAAATTTAAGTAATATTTCCGCCTCAATACAATTTAGTGTTGCTAGGGAGGAATCTAATGTCAGTCTAAATTTTATTTTTCTTAAGTGATCTTTCTTCTCTCAAGAAGCTTATGGGACTTTCTGTCTTGATATTCTTAAATTTCACTAGAGCGTTTCATGTTACAGGCTTTTTGGTAGCTATTTTGTTCTTTGTCCTTTTATCTGAGAGTTTATGTCATTCTGGGTATAAATCTAGAAGATTAAATTTTTTTTTCCAAATATTTCCTCCCCCTTGTTTACTATTATCTCCTGTTCTGAAGAGGCCCTTTTCATGTGGGTGTTAACACATCATCTCCTTCCTTCCTCTTTTTTCTTTTCTGAGGACTTTGGGAGAGCTCCTTGCCCATTATATTCTAGCCCAGAAATTCATTTTTCAGTTCTCTAAATTCTGGTATTCAACCAATCCGATGAATTATTTCAACAATTACATATATTTTTTAAAGATTTTATTTGTTTATTTGACAGACAGAGATCACAAGTAGGCAGAGAGGCAGGCAGAGAGAGAGGAAGGGAAGCAGTTCCCCGTTCAGCAGAGAAGCCCAATGTGGGGCTCGATCCCAGGACCCTGAGATCATGACCTGAGCCGAAGGTAGAGGCTTTAACCCACTGAGCCATCCAGGTGCCCCAACAGTTACGTATTTTTAATACCTAGTATCTCCAATTGGATTCCAGAATTCTTACATCTCTTGGGAAATTATTGTGCTTATATGTTCTATTCTTTTCTTATCATTGGCTCTACCAACTCTGGTATCAGTGATTCTTTTTGTTATCTGTCTTTCATCGTGTTTTAAGTCATGTTAATTTTCTCTGTGAGTTCATGTCTCATTGCCTTGACTTTATTGGCTGTTCTGCCTAGTAGCATTGAATTCTTTGACTCTCAAAGTGCTGCCTAAAGACATGACCTAATGTCTAAAGGCATTGACAACATCCAGGAGCATATTAGAAAGTAAGTATTTCATGGCATTCCCAACATACTAATCAGAATCTGCATTTTAACAACACCAGTCAGGTGATTTATTTGCATTTTAAAGTTTGGAGGACACTGGTGTATGCCCCGGCTCATGTCCTCCTCCCAGTGAGCTGAGGAGGGGTGCATGGTGGAGGGCTAGCCTCTCCTATAGTCAGTTTTATTATCCCTTTGTCCCTTTCTGTCTCCCACAACAGTTCTCCCTTGCCCCCGGGGTACCATCAAACTTCCTTCTCAGACATTGTTTCTATTCAAGGACAAATACTGTCTGATTAAAAAAGGCTAGCTAGCCCAGGGGCTCCTGGGTGGTTCAGTCAGTTAATCATCTGCTTTTGGCTCAGGTCATGATCCCAGGGTCCTGGGATCAGTCCTGCATCACACTCTCTGCACAGCAAGGCATATATACTTCTCCTTCTCCAGCTCTCCCTGCTTGTGCTCTGTCAAATAAATAAATAAAATCTTAAATAAAATAAAAGATTAAGTTAAATAAATAAGTAGCCCAATAAGTGAGAGAGAGGAGAGAATGTTTGGTAACAGCCATATTGCTTGTCCCCACTCCACAGGGACTCTGTTCTGACTTTTGTGACCAATTCCAGCTCCTGCTTTCCTCTTCCATAAGAACAGCAAGCAGTGGGAAGAAGAAAGACACAACTGGAACACTCACACCAGCTTTCTGGGGGACACTTCTCTCTACACTAGGATTAAACCATCTTCTTTCTTCCTATATACTTTTTGTGGTTTGGTTATAAGTGTGCTAAACAGCTTTCTGAAATCTGTCAAACTTCTCATCATCCTGGGATCACACTCAAATTGTGCTGCAGATAGAGAGCCAGCAACCAAGGCAAATTTACTTACTTTTCCAGAATCAGACTCAGGTAATTCTTAGGTAAACTAAAATTTGTAGAAACTAAACTCTGTAGAAACTTTGCATTTTCTTCTTTTTATTATATTATATATTATGTGTATATATTATATATTATATATATTATATATTATGGAGAACTTCAGATTTGTGTTATTAGTAAACTTTTTTCAAAGTATGGTAATATTTCAGTTAATTTTTGAGGTTAGAATTCTTTGCATTTGGACTGAGCTAAAATGCTCATTCAGAGGGGCTACATCAATCTAAAGAAGTTGGTTCTTATAATGTTCTAAGATATGTATCTATAGATTCTATAGCTAAATTAATTATTTAAAAAAATATCAATAAAAAGACAATTACTAGAAAGGAAGGAAGAGTTGATTTTATATATATTCTTGACCAGTTTACCTCTGTAGCTAAAAAGTACTGTGTATGAAGTACTTATTTTTAATTTTTTATACCCTGATACTTTTTCTAACTTACTGAATTTAGGAAATTCTCTAGGAATCAGTTAAGGCCACAGAGACTAAGTCCCCATGAATACACAAAGTGTCAGCTGTAATGAAAGATGGAGAATAAAACTCTTAGCATGGTGGTTCATCCTCAATGTTAAGTTTTCTTTTCTTTCCCTCCGTCTCCTTTCCTTTTTCTTCCCTTTTCATTTCCCCCTTCTTTTGAGGCTTTGAGTAATTATTTTTTTCAAATTTTATTTATTTATTTGACAGATAGAGACTACAGGTAGGCAGAGAGGCAGGCAGAGAGCGAGGAAGGGGAGCAAACTCCCTGCTGAGCAGAAAGCCCAATGCAGGGCTGGCGGAAGGCAGAGGCTTTAACCCACTGAGACACCCAGGTGTCCCAAGGCTCTGAGTAATTTTGATATATTTTGACAAATAACATAGAAAACAATAGTTAACTGAAAGGTCAGTGTTGTGCAAGCACCCAGAAAGAAGGCACATTTTTAATGTCTAGTTGTCCACACCGAACTCTATCTAAGCCTTGTGCTTCCAGAAAGAAATTCTTTTTAGTGGTCTACAAAATGGCCAGCTACAACCTGCTATCTCATATTCCAAGATAGTGTTCACTTGCATCTTTCCACCGTGCCTTGGGTAACACCCACCTCCATCTCTTTCAGGATTCCCATAAGACTTGGATGACTCCCTTGTCCACCTGCCTCGTCTAAGCCCAAGGTCCCCTTCCTAATAGATTTTCCTCATTTATGAACATCCACCTGCTCCTTATTACAAGATCTGAGTAAAATTATTGCTTTGAGTAATCTGGTGCCTTTTTGTTTCTTTACACTCCTACAACACTACTTTAAAACTGTGTATTTTTCAGGATAGACTTTCCATCCAGCTCTCTGTGGGAGAAAAGCTAGTTTCAGAGTGTAGCTAGCTGTATATGCAAACGCTTAGGAGTTTTAATTTCCTGACATCTTTGACTCTTTCTCCATCAGTTTGCCTTTTCTTAATGATGAGAAGTATTTATTATTTATTTATTTATTTATTTATTTTGGTGACAACTTCGATACTGACCTATATTCTCCATTACATAATTCCCTCTGCATCAGATAAAGGTTAGAGAACTTAGCAAGGGGAAAATATTCACTTTTTCTGACAGATTTCAGTTGTGGGTGAATGGGATGCTATATAACCAATTGTGTTTCCCTTTTCGCTTTGACTAACCAGGAACTCAGGGATAAACACCCCCTGCCAAATTTTAGGTACTATAATTTCCTAGGACTTTTTTTTTTTTTAAAGATTATTTATTTTTTATTTGACAGAGAGAGAGGACAAGCAGGCAGAGAGGCAGGCAGAGAGAGAGGAGGAAGCAGGCTCCCTGCTGAGCAGAGAGCCCGACGCGGGGCTCGACCCCAGGACCCTGGGATCATGACCTGAGCCAAAAGCAGCGGCTTAACCCACTGAGTCACCCAGGCGCCCCCTCCTAGGACTTTTTAAATTAACTTTTTTATTTCCATGTCGGTGATACACAATGTTACATTAGTTTCAGGTGTACAACACGGTGATTCCACAACTCCGTATACTCTATCCTTTACGTTGCACTCACCCCAAGTGTAGCTACTGTCTCTCGACATCCCACACTGCTATGATGCCATTGACTATATTCCTTATACTGTGCCTTTTATTCCTGTGACTTACTCATCCCATAACTGGAAGCCTGTAACAATGAGAAGTGTTTTTAATGTTGAATTTTTAATATTATTTTCCCTGGTTAGAAATTTAATTTTATTTATACTACCAAAAATTCTCTAATATGGAGAACATATACTGTACAAAATTTAAACTCTGGTTGTATCGTTTCCTCCAAACCAAAATGAAAATATTCTATTGCAGCCATCTATGTTTTTTTTTTTTTTTTTTTTAAGGAATGGCAATCTTCAATTCCTCCTAGGCTTTAACTAAAGTTCCATCTGTCTAATGTCAAGTCCAGCCTTTTTGTCAAAAAACAAACACTTTCAAACATCAATGGAAACACAAGCCTCTCTTGTTTGAAGAATTAGAGCTCTGTAAAGGCTGCCATGTAAAACCGTCTAAACAGCCTAATCAGCTCGGGTTCTGGTGTCTGACCAGAATGTGCTTGTAGTGTCAGGCTCTCTTTTTACTTTGAGTGTTGTTCCCTGTCATCACCTCCTACACAGTCTCTGCCCTTCTAGTCTTATCTCTCATAAGAGGTTAAGAAAAATTGGAGGGAGTTGCTGATCAGCCAGCAGGAACTGTCAAAGCATCAGTCATTCTGGCCATCCTCCCAAGAAACAAAACAAATTATTCTCCCAGCAGCCTCCTCACTGCCCTCTGGGCTCAGGTCTAAAACTGTTTGAACTCTCCCATATGGCTCTCAACATGTGATTGTGTCATTCCATCAGGAAGCCACTCAAAGGGCATTTTCTCAGTTTGATTTATATTTTCCTTTTATCTCTAATATGCTCCCAGGAACACAAAGTCTTTCTTTGTCCTGCTTTGTCTTCCCTGCTCGCCTAGTTTCCTTGTTTTCTTATGTTCCGTGGTCCATTCATTTATAAGATTGCGAGACAGACACCAAACATTTGTTTATTCTAGATTTGATACTGCCATATCAAGCATTCTGTTTTAATGTGCGTTTGTGTAATGTGTTTGTAAGTGAAGAAATTTCAGAAGATTTAAAGACTCTCCATTAAACAACCAAATCTTTGGACATTAAAAAAGAAGAAATGGGTGCCCAGGTGGTTTAATTGGTTAAGTGTCTGACTCTTGTTTTAAGCTCAGGTCATGATCTTGGGGTCCTGGGATCGAGCCCTGTATCAAGCTCTGTGCTCAGCACGGAGTCTGCTTCTCCCTCTCCCACCCCCTTTACTCCTTCTTCCTCTCTAATAAATAAATTTTTAAAAATCTTAAGAAAAAAAGCAGCATTTTCCTATAAATTTCTTTAGCAAGAGGGCTTATTTTAATATCTGAAATTACTGGGGAGTAATGGCACATGAAACCTTGTCCACGTGTTATTGTTTGTCTTGTCCATTTACTAATAGTGAGTGGTATATCTCACCCTAAAATACAGAATGTTGTAAACTGGTTGCTGCTGTTAAAGAATTTTGAATCCAGTCATGTTGGCAAATGAACAGGACTTGAAGACAGACCTTAGACAGAGAATGTAAACCTTAGAAATTTCTCCTCAAATGCTTAGAGAATGGGGAAATTTTTATAACTGACACACACAAAAAAGAAAAAAGTATGTGGAGAAGAAAACAGATCAAAGACTTAATCAGACTTAATCAAAGACTTATTTTGTTTCTGATTTTCCATTTCATGCTCATTTTCTTCCCACCAACATCCCAATGTTTAATGGATTCAGCTTGAGAATCAGACTAACTCTTCCACTTGATATTTGGATTTCCTCAGAAAGACCCCTGATGACCTGTGAGAGACAATTTATCTTTGAGGGAGTGAAGGCTCTCCTACTCCTTGCCATTTTATTGACTAGCCCCAACTCAGAATGTCCCCAACTTCTCCCAAGCAATCTAACAAATTCATTTTATGGCAACTAACTCTGTTTAGATGTGCACAGACTCACAGCTCCCATGGGTTCTGCTTCAACGTTGTAAGTGATGCAGAAATCCAGAAGGCAGTAAAACACGGTTGGTCCAGGGGACAGTATGGGAGATTCACCAAACATGTAGAGCATATCCTGGGCAGTAATGCTACTGTACACACATGTGCATATCACACACACACACACACACATACACACTAGTAATCAACTATTACCATCCTTGTCTTATTCACTAGGAGATTTTCAGTTGAAGCACAGGGTAAAAGTCCTTTTTCTTTCTCCCATAGGTACTAAAAGTTTTAAAGAATACAAAAGGGATGAACATTGGTCTGTTAACATCATTAATTATACAAATCAAGTCTTTTAATCCTCTTCAAATTCTTAAGTAAAACCAATTATTCTACTTGCTATATGTTTCTCATCCTTAGTCAGATTCATTTAACTGCTAAATTCAAAATGCACTAAAAGACTGAGCATGCCTCCTCGTATTTTACATTGGTTTACTAGTTCACTCGTGGGGGCTAGAATATTTAGTATGCTCCCATGATGTACTAGACTCTGAGGAAACAAAAGCAGAAAAGGTAAATAAATTTCCTACTTTCATAAACTTTGTATTTTAGGCTGAAATAACCAGGTAAATCTTGATAATATAACAGGAGTATCCTTTGTCCTCAAAGAAGTCAACTTAAAAAATGTATTTTAAAAACTAGTATCTACTAGGACACCTGGCTGGTTCAGTCAGAAGAGCTTGGGATCTTGGATGTAAAGATTATAAACAAACAAACTTAAAAAGTGTGCTATGTGCTAGGTACAAAAGATACAAGTATCAATACGACAGGGAGACGATCCTGTCTCTCACAATACTTAGGTCTTTAATTATTCTTTAGTTGCTAATTAGTTGAGGATTTGTTCAGAGTATTGACAAACAGAAGTCTTATTACCTTGAATTTTCCTCAGGAAGTGCCATATTAGAGATCAACATACCATTGGTCCCAAAGTCCACCAGATACAATGTCTCTGGCCTCCTTTCTTAGATTTCCAACAGAATGCTGTTGAAGGTTGAGAATTAGACTAACAGATGAACTGTTTGGGTCTGTTATATACCCCTCTTCCCAAAATACAGCATTGAAAACTAATGTCCTGGGGCACCTCGGTGGCTCAGTCTGTTAAAGTGTCTGCTTCGACTCAGGGGATGATCACAGGGTCTGGGATCCAGTTCCATCATGGCATCAGACTCCCTGCTCAGCAGGGTGTCTGCTTCTCCTTTTGCCTCTCCCTCCCCTACCTCATGTTTGCATGCACATCCTCTCTTTCTCTCTCTTTCAAATAAATAAATACAACTTTAAAAAAAAAATGAGTATCTCCCTCAGCTTGGTTGACGTTTCCATGATGAGAGAATTGTATGAACTGAGGACCCTTTGTAGAAAGAACTGATTCACATTTGCCAACTCATTCATTTCGGGGAATGAGGTCAGTGAGCAGAACATGGACCTACACTACTGAAGTTCTCAATCTCTCTCTCTCTCTATCCCCCTGCCCTACTCTATGCTCATCAAAACTCTACAGATCGTTTCAGACAGATAAGGCTTGCATGGGAGTATGAGTTGGTTTCCCCACTAAAGGAGTTAGAGTTATTGGATAAATTTATTCCTCCTGTTCTGCCATTAATTTTGCTTCCAGGGACCAGCACATGGCAGAAAACCAGGGCAAAATTTTTTTCAATGACCTAAGTCTGCACTTGGAGATATCCCTTCTCTTCTTTTTTGGTTTTGATGCCATGATATATAGATTACTCTGTCTGATCTCTGAGAAATATATTGAAATAACTATGTTGAGAAATATTGAGATAAAGCTATAATATCTGTTAGGAAGAACACAAAATTACTAAATAAGAAAATATGGATTGATATAGGACAATGCTCAGTTGGCACAATCTAAGCGCAAACTAGTGAAGTAGATAAGGGGTATCACCAGAATCCACCACACAGTTCCCTAGTTTGCTACTTGGATAAAGAGATGAGAGGAAGAGGCAGAAAGGAGACACTCAGACTTGTACAACTTCTAGAAAAGAAGAGAGAAAATGGTGGAGAATCCATCTACAGATCTAATAGCCAAATGTCTTCCACAACTGAGAACAGATTATAGATCCTCAAGTTGAAAATATACTTAAAATACCAAGAAAAATAACCTTAAGTTCTCATGGAGACCCATAATAACAAAGCTGTAGAATATCAAGAATATCAAGCTGTAGAGAGAAAGAGGAAGAAAAAAAATGTCAAATACATTCCAGCTAACTGTTTATCAGCAACAATAGCTGCCAGAACATAATGGAACCACAGCTTGAAAATGCTGGAGAAAATAACTGTCAGCATAAAATTTTATATCAGCCAAATGACTATAAGAATGTGAGCAAATTAGGGTATTTTCTGACATAAGAAGACAAAGAGTTTACCACGCACAGACCCTCACTGAAAGAACCAGCAAAGCATTCATTTGACAAGGAAAAAAAAAAAAGAAAAAAGAAAAGAAAAGAAAAAAAAACTAAACTAAACAAAAAAACACACAAAAAAGTGTCAAATGTAAGAAACAAGAAGAAAATAGGCTAAAACCACACTGAGAGACAATTTATTTGTTTTTTTGAAGTAAATTTATTGAGTTTTCCAATAGAAGAGACACTAGTTGTGGCTATTTCTGTTTAAATTAAAATTAAATTAAATTAAAAAGCATGTCTGCATATTGGCCACATTTTTAAGTGTTTCATAGCCACATGTGACTAATGGTTACTATATTGGATGATGTGGACAGAGAACATCTCCATAATTTAAGAATATTCTGTTAGATAGCACTAGTGATAATTTAGGGAACTCTGGAAAGCTATGTAATTTACATTACTAAAGTACTTAGAAAGAGTATAAGTAAGTGATAGACCCACTGACTTTAAGTCTATCAGTTCATATGAACTGTATGAATTGGTAAGAAACTGTAGCCCCTCCAGAGTAGTGTATCTCCCCCATGCTTAAAAGAAAGGCCATATAGGTTTTTTTTTTTTCAATAGCATCTCAAACCCATTCTTGCAAACCTGGCCCTTCTAAACATGCCTCCACAAGGACACTGCACTGATTATGTAAATTAGTTCACTGTTTTTCTAGGTCACAGCAGGCCTACTTCTACATAGAATGTGCCAACAGGAATATCAGGGGGTTCCTGCTGCCAGAATATAAATGGCTTCTACTGACAAAGCTTGACCAGAGATGAAAGATGTCATGTAACTCTTAACTTCAACTCACTTAAGAGCCACAGTCTGAGACAGCATTCTGCCCTCTTCTCCCTCATCCCCTCATGGGAGTATGAGTTGGTTTCCCAACTAAAGGAGTTAGAGTTATTGGATAAATTTATTCCTCCTGTTCTGCCATTAATTTTGCACAGTCTTAGAAACTGTTTGGGTCTCAGGTTCCTCATCTGAATAATCATGTTTATTTTTAAATGGGGATTGAGAGCAGGTATTTAACTCTGGTAGCTAATACCTTGTTGACATACCCAGAGAGAACGTGATCAGATAAGGCTGGCTATTTGGTTTGCTCAGATACAAAACAAGCACCAGCTTTGCCAGTATTTAAGATCTTTTGGAAGGTTGATTATATGTTGTAAAATGTTAAAAAAATTTTCACTAATATTCTAAGATAAAGTACTTCAGTTTTCCATAATTTCTCTTCCACAGTGGCTTAAAATACATCCTTCATAAACATGGTTTTCCATGTACTAAATTTCTCACTGCACAGGAATTCTCATACGTGGTAATTGTTTTCATTATCTTCAGTTATCTTATTTATCTTCATATCTTCAAATGAACATACAGTTTCAGTATGGTGGAATAAACACTAGCTGTGGACTAGAAGCTGGTAGGAACCAGAGCTGGTTCTGTTACTTCTGCCTGTGAGCCCCTGACCTTGCTTTTAACCTCAGCGAGCTTCAGTTAGTCCATAAAAAAGAGAAAAAAAGAATTTGTAAACCAAAGGCTTTTGTACAAAAAAAAAAAAAAAAAAAAGGTCAGGCATTGTTGTTACATTGTTAGTATAGCAATTTAAGAGCACTGAGGTTAATGGTAACATATTTTGTTGCTCTTTCTTTCTTCCCTGGCCTTTTACCTCTTGTCTTTCTTTAGGAAATTTTTAGGGGGGGGGGGGAATGGTTTGCTCTCCGGAGAAACTTGCATTTAAAGTACAATCAAGCTATGTTACTTCCTAGAGGTAACATCACCTTTCATTTTGTGTGGTACTTTAGAATTTATTCTAGACTTTCAGATATTACATTCGATATTAAATGCTCAGAGACAGTACTGTTGATGATTTTGCTACTTCTCTGTGCATGTGGCTAAACAACTAAGCCTGTCAAATTCTTCCCTATATACTTTCCCTGCAACCTCTGAATGAATGTCACAGAATTTCTTTTAGATGTTTAGAGATCTGCCCTTTGACCTTTCTGGCTATACAATTTATGTTCAGTAAAATAAAGAGACTGGAGATAGACTGATTTCAAAACTCAGTTCTACAAAGCTGTGTGATTCTAGGCACAACACTTTGCTTCGTGGCATCCCAGTTGGTGAACTATAAGGGCAATTATTTAATTTACTGTATAAGGCTGGCATGGGGGTGTAAAATGAGATCCTGGTTAAGCAGGGCTCTGGGCTCAATGCTTGGCATGAAGTAGAAATTTAATAACTGTTCACCAAACAAACCAAAAAATAAGGTTTTTCCATGTTCAAAGTTTGGAAACAAATGAAACTCTCTCAAAGACGTTTGATTTCTAACCGTAGAAGTGATGTATTTTCTCTGAAACAAATGCTAGAGCCAAAATTAAAAACAAAAGATTCACATCTCTGAGTCTGATGTGCAGACCTCAAGACCCTCTCGTACAGAGTTCACCTCCAGACTCTGCCTAGCTTAATGGCAATACCTCTGCTGTTTCTGACCTCTGCCTGAACTACATGAAGTTTGACATTAGCTACAAAAGAAAGATGTGAGGAAAACAAACTTTTTTTTTTAGATAGGATAGAACAATTTTCCATTCAAGCATTCAAGGTGAATCACTGACAGATCTCTACAGGAAAAAAATTCTGCAAAGTATTGTTTGAGGCTGAACCCATCACCATTCAACAATGATGGTACTTTGGTTTATTTTTCATTTCGAAGTGCTTGTGTATATATTATTTGCCCTTCTAGCCATTCATTTCCTGTCTGTGAACTCCTTTTTACCAGAAGGGGTTTGGGCAGAACAAAGGCTTCAAAAGAAATTCAGGCAGGAACACACAATGTTAGCTGAACACATAATGGGAGTTAGCAGCATGACTCAGGAACAGAGATTTTAGTTATTCAATCCCAGAAACTTTCTTCAATTGAGAACAATGAAGACAGACCAAAGTAAAAGAATGAACACAGGATTACAAAGTTAAAAAATCATTGGAGTCCCTCAATTAGAAATACTTTTAATTGTCACTTGGGACTTGAGTTCATTGAAAATGTTTATATTCACAAGCAGTCTCTAAGCCAAAGGACGTGGACTAAGAGTGTACGTAGCCATACCTTGTAGATTGAGGTCTAGTGAGGCCATTTGAAAAAAATATTTTTATTCGTTCATCAACAGATGTTGATTGAGTACGTGCCACCATAGCATGGACCATGGATGGTGGACTAAATATGACCCCATCTCCACTGCATTCAGTTCTTTTTGAGGTGGGGTTGGTTACCTTTGCAGATAGCTCTACTCCCTTAATCCCTAAGAACACTGATTTTTGCCATCTCCTATAGACAGGGGAATAAAAAAATCCCCTCAGGAATTAGGCCAGCATAATGGACAGGAGCTGCTTTTTGTTGAACTAATGGGGGAAAGCTTTACAATGTGACTCAGGGTATATAAGGGGTGGAAGGAATTCTGACAGGGATGCATTTTTAGCACAATCAAGTCAAAGACATGTTAAGGGAGGAATACAAATCTTAAGTAGCCCTGGTTAGTTAAATTTTCCATTAGTTAAGTTAATCTTCACAGTGCTTTTTTTTTGTTTGGCTTTCATTTGCTTTCCCTCTCTCTTTGGAAAGACTAAATAACAGTCAAGATTAGGGAATTTACAATATGCTTTTTTTCACTACCCACAAGGCCAAGACTCATCCTTCCCTTCAGCCAGTAGGAGAGATTAGGCTACACAGTTTACAAGATGAAGGAGGACATTGGTACAAGACAATTCCCGAGGGAAGGGCGCTGTGATTTTATAAAGGAATAGAGCTGTGGAGAAAGAAAATGCAGGAGAGTTGGGGATATTGAGAGTCAAGGTTTTTTATTCAAGAGAGGGACTTTGGGGTGAAAAATGAGGGGTAGAATTAGGAGAGGAGGCAGTGTTCACGTGAGACACTCCAAATGTTATAGACCATTGATGAACCTCAAAGATCCTGGTAATGAGGCTCCTTTTCTTTACTGGGTACAAAAAGATAGTTATTCAAGAATAATTTTTGGGAAAAAAAAGTGCCTTTTCTACAAATATAAAATAAATATACATTGAAGATTTTAAGCAATTTACAAATGAGAGGCACTAACTATCAAAAGGAAATTTATGTATGTGTATGTATATATACAGTCAGTCAGGAATGCTGAAGTGAATTTATTAATAGCAGCAAAACTGCCTAATATCCTACTGGTCAATAAATTGTAATGTTTATGTTATTGTTTCAATCAGAAGGAATTCAATTAGCCTAGTCAAGAGAAAATTAATCAATATTACACTTTCTTAGAGAATCAGATTATCCTTGGAGGATCCATTGGACATAAAGTACACCAATGAAAGGTTAACTTGGTGACATCTTTTATCCATTTCTAAGCTTAGACCTTTTCTTAAACTTTGACTGGGGTGGGGGAGGAGGGGACAATTGTTTTTTTCAGTCCACTTTATTTTGACATTAATAAATTATTTAGATATTCATGAAGGCTCAGAAGCTGTGTACACTTTCAGAAAAGTAGCCAATGAGTTCTCCAAAATAGGAAGGAGAATGACCTGTATTCTCCAGTCACCAGTAAGCACCTGAAAGAAAGTTTATCTCCTTGACTTCGCCCTTCTATACAGAAAAGTTATTAATATATCTATGGGACAAAGGAAATGATCTTTTTGCATGTATATGTGATGCAAGGAACAAATTTTCTAAGCACTAATTATTATCTGAATATTCTATATCAAGATTTTTTTATATGCAGTATCTTGATTGCTTTTGTTTTTTGTTAAATTTTTATTATTGTAGTGGATATACAATGCTCTATTGGTTTCAGGTGTATAACATAGTTCTACTTCATAACTCTACACATTATTCAAAGCTTCCTGCAATATACATTGTTACCATCTGTCACCATACAGTGTTACTATGATATTATTGACTATGTTCTCTGTATTAAGTATCCTAACTGCTTTTTTGATGAGACACTTGGGTCCTCTGGATTTCTAATTTTCCATCTGCCCACCTGAAGACACACTGTTCCTATGATTTTTGGTATGGTACAGTGTGGAGTAGGTCCCAGGCTAGAAGTCAACCCAGAAGTCAATCAGGATCAACAACAACACAGATCCTGAGCAGTATTATAGGAAGATAAGAATATACCAAGAGATACAGCTGGGAAAGACCTGAAGGGGAATGCAGGTAATGATAGGAAATAAAATAGGCAGTTCAAAACCTCATGGGAAAAAATAGGTATAACTATGATGAAATTTAGAAAATAATCAATGCTAGGAGGTTAGTTCAATAACTAGCAACTACTGGAAATTTTACATTCATGAATCATGCCAAGAACCATTAGAAATCCGTAGGTCCAGGAAACAGAACCCAGCATACTTATTCTTGAGAGAGCACTAAACAGAGTAACTAAGGCTAAAATCAGGGGAAAGTAACCTTGGTGTAAGTCTAGACTTTGGATAGGGTAGCTTTTTTTAAAACATAGTATTTGCTTGGCAAAGTCTATCAATGTACAATTGGCTTAAGACAAGTTTAGTGAGATACACATACAGGAGATTAAGAAGGACCATGTGAGATCCCAAAAGACAAAACTGGATTCCTTGAACTAGACTGGAAAGTCTGCTGGAATTACCAGTGGTACTAAGAGTGAGACTGAAACTTATATTAAGGAGGTTTTAAAAACTAGAATAGGGATGACCCTGGGATGGGAAGAGTAGTAGACTCTGAAATTCTGCAAGTGGGGCACCTGGGTGCCCCAGTGGCTTAAGCCTCTGCCTTCAGCTCAGGTCCTGGTCCCACATCAGGCTCTCTGCTCAGCAGGGGGCCTGCTCCCCTCCCCCCCCCAATCCCCTCCCCCTCTCTGCCTGCCTCTCTGCCTACTTGTGATCTCTCTGTGTCAAATAAATAAATAGAATCTTAAAAAAGAAAAGAAAAGAAAATTCTGGAAGCAACGGTACAAACACAAATATGGAACGAGACTAGATAACGACTACTTCATTATTCTATCCTCTATTCACCTTGAGTAAAACTTAATGGATTGTATCTTGTTGACCATCCAATCACTGTCCCAGGCTGCCTTACCTGGCTATTGGTATATAAAAACTAGTACATGTAAACTTGCATTCATTCTGCTATGTTCATAACTATTCCTCCTGTGTATCAACTTTTAATAAGTGATCATACCACCTCTTTTATAAAACTCTGTCCTTTATTAACTAAACTGACATATTTCATATACTTCCCTCAATCTGTTCTCTAGGTTTCAATCTTATGAACATTACAGTTTTGCATATCTTTTCCATGTGTTGTTATGATTATTTATTCCATGGCTTTTGAAGTAATGATCTTATATCTGAACTTTCTTATCAATTTAAACCTGATTTTCAATCTGTCTTTGTCATTATTTCTACTCTGCAGGCCTTGCTTCTTGAAACTTTATTATATATTCCCTTCAACCACTGTGTGCTAGATATAATTCATATGGATTCTATCAGTCCTCTAGAGCTGATTATTAAATATTCAAGAATTTTTTGAGTAGGGTTGATAAATTGGCCATGGTGGGAATATTTATACCAGGGAAATATTTAGCTCCTGAAGCTGAAATGTCCACTTTATAGAAAAGGAGGTTGAGGTACAGTAAGATTTATTAATTTCCCCAAACTCAAAATACTAATAAGTTGTAGTGGTAGAACTAGAATATGGGTCTTCTCTATTCTAATTCATGCCATGGGCATTTTGTCATTGTTGGTATATGAGAATGAGGAAATAGAATTAAGTAATTTAGTTCCTCTAGTTTCATCTGATCTAATGTTGGTAGCTAAAAGTAAAGAATGAAATAGAATGTTGATATGTATTTTAGTAAAAGAAGGTAACTGAAAGACGATTTAGGTCCTTCTGTTCACAAAACTGGGTTAAAATTGTAAGGTGCACTTTTTATGAAGATTGCTTTCCAATAGGCATTAAAATAGAATTTTATAGAGCTGGTACAAGCTCAATTATGGTTATGAAACTTAATGAGTTAATATCCCCCAATAGGTAAAAATGATATTGTATTTCTATAGATTTCTATATTTAAAATGGTGGTAGCTATAGTGGTCATCCTGAATGCCAAAAAATGTAGACCATGATATAGAGACAATGCAGAGGTGCCTGAGTGGCTCAGCTGATTAAGGTTCTGACTCCAATTTTCAGGTCATGATCCTAGGGGCGTGGGATGGAGCCCCACATGGGACTCTGTACTCATCAGGGAATCTGCCGGAGATTCTCTCCGTCTGCGCACTGCCCCCACTCGCATGCATGCTCTCCCTCTCAAATAAATAAATCTTTAAAAGATAAATACAATACAAACTGGGAGTGTCTATTACTAATTGATGTCTATAGCTGGTAAACTGAACCAGTTAATTCCCCATTACCAAACTCACCACCTTTACCCCTAAGATACAGCCCATCCCACTGTTATTCCCTTGCTTTATATAGGCACATGTTTGCTTCAGAAAAGCTACTGGATCTTTTCAGAGAAAGCTGTCACCATCTTTCCTGCAGAGCTAACTTTTGGCAGCATCTCTTTAAAACATCTTGCCAGGAAGCCCTGTTATCTCTTGGGACTGCATGACTCAAGCTGCCCAGCAGTCCCTAAAGATAAAAGTTCACATATCAGGTTTCTTTTCCCTGATGACTTCTTTATAACCCTTCTTTCTGTTAGAACCACCTATGTAGCCCATTCTGTGAACAAACTTGCGCATCATTTAAGCACCACCTCTTAGCATTAAAACAGACCCTTATTTATCAATCAGGTTATAACAGCCTTTTAATATTGAAAGATCCTCTCACTCCCTTAGTCCCCTCATTGAATTGTTAATCAAAATTCATTGATGTGGATTTGAACTTTCCTCTCTTCCCACTGGTACAATCTTGGTTCAAACCCTTTTCATCTTGTTTGCCATCAATAGTAACAAATCTCCGTTCTCTTTGCATCAAGTGTTTGTCTTCTTCACTTTTTTTTTTTTTTAAGATTTTATTTATTTATTTGACAGAGAGAGAGAGATCACAAATAGACAGTGAGGCAGGTAGGGCGGCGGGTGGCAGGTGGGAAGCTGGCTCCCTGCTGAGCAGATAGCCCAGATGTGGGCCTTGATCCCAGAACCCTGGGATCATGACCTTAGCTGAAGGCAGAGGCTTAACCCACTGAGCCACCCAGGCGCCATTCACTATATGCTATAATTGTTTTTAGTATTACTGTTTCAAAATATAAATCAGATCATGTTCAGTCTATACAGGGTAACTTTTGTATTCTTAGGATGTAGACAATCCAGATCAAAATTTATTATCTTTAAAAATCCAGGGCACCTGGATGGCTCGGTTGGTTAAGTGACTTCTTTTGGCTCAGGTCAGGTCACGATTCTGAGTCCTGGGATGGAATCCTGCATCAGGCTCTCTGCTCAGTGGGGAGTCTGCTTCTACCTGTGACCCTCCCCGACCTCATGCTCTCTCTTTCTCTCATTCTTTCTCAAATAATAAACTCTTAAAAAAAAAAATCATCCATCAAAAATAATCCATTGTACAAATTTTGTTATTAATAATGTTCTGGTTCTAAATGCTATAAATATTCTATAGAAAAGTAGAAATATGTGAAAAATATTAAAAATGTCCTCAAATAGTCTGCTTCAGAAATAGCTATTATTCACATTGTTATATCTTCTTTCCGTGTACCCTGAAACTTGGTTATGTCGTTTGGGAATATGAAACAGCTGAGCCTAGCAGGAGGCTAGTTGGGGTAATCTTGTTTACCAGTTAGAGGAAGCAAATGCTACTCCCTTTATTTAGAATGAAATAACATCGAGTTTGCTTTCTTTTTCTCCCATTTTGGTAAAAATGGCAACCTCTTTAAATTGTTAAATCTAAACCTACATTTATATAAAACAGCTTTTAAAATTAATCTCTTTCTTTTCAATCGTTCCTAAGCATTTATTTTGTATATGTAGCAACTAATAGACTACACAGTACATGAACAGGCTGCATTCCGGCTCAGGAAGCATACACTGCACTGGGGGAAGCTGGGACAAGTATGCAAACTCCTTAAACTAATGAGAATCGGATCAGGGTAATTAGACACGCAGTGACCAGGAGCTTATGAAAAAGAGGTTGCTTTCTTTTAGGGTCATGGAAACTTTATGGATGAAGATCAGTTGAGCTGAATTTTGAAGGGCAGGTGCACGAGTGGAGGAGCTTCTAGAGCAACAGACTAGAAAAGGAAAGCTGAGAGTATGTTTGGAAAGACCTGTGCCCTTGAGTGTGTGAGGACACGCAAGATAATGCTGGAGAATGGATCATGTTGGGGCAAAGGAGAAACTTGAATTCAAGGAGTAGCTATTCTTTCATTCCTTAGTAGAGTGGGGGCATCCTTGAGGGTTTCTGTTCAGGGAAATGACAAAATCACAGCTGTATATTTGGAAGACACAGTCAACAGCAGGCGAGAAGAGCCTTGGGAACCAAAAGTGATGGAATGCCCGGGCTGAATGTGAGGAATGTGATGAGAAATGGTAGACAAAATAATAAAAATATCACCAGCATTGGGGCACTTGGGTGGCGCAGTGGATTGAGCCACTGCCTTCAGTTCAGGTCATGATCTCAAGGTCCTGGGATCAAGCCCCGGATCGGACTCTCTGCTCAGCCGAGAGCCTGCTTCCCCCTCTCTCTCTCTGCCTGACTCTCTGACTACTTGTGATCTCTCTCTGTCAAATAAATAAATAAAATCTTTAAAAAAATATCACCAGCATCTTAGTCCAGGAGAACCAGGAGAATGGCTTGTCATGAAGAGCTGGTAGGAAATAAGGCCAGAGGAAAAGAAGAAAGTGGGTGGGGAATATAGATGGAAGATGACTTTCATTGTAGATATGAGAATTTTAAAAATTAATCAGCTCTTAAAACAGAGAAATTTTCCGTATCAGGTTCAACTTACTTTTACTTTCTGAACTTCTGTTTTAATTATTATTACTTTGGCTCAGCTATTCCTCCTTGAAAAGGAAATTTAGGCCATTTGTCACTGTCATGCTAATTTCCTTTTTCCACTTGGGCCCTTACCTCTAGGGTATTTGTATCGTATAATCTTATCCTCCCTCTTAGGGTGCATATGGTTGGTTCTCACAGTCTCTTCCTTTGGGTCCTGCCCTATAATCTTTGTATTGTTTGGACTGCCCTCACTGATCTGGCTAACCTTGGACCATCCTGTCCCCACGATCTTGCTGGGACTATACTATCTCTGCCTGCTGGAAAGGCAGGATATTCACCTTAGAGACGCATGCTTGAAATCAAAGCTCAGGGAGATATTTTATATAACACTGGGTGGGTGTTATAATACTTGAGTGGGTGGGTGGGTAGCAGATACACTGTTTGTAATCCCATCATAGTTCAAACTGAATTATAATTGCTTTTACCTTCTATTATAGATGCCAAATATATAATTTTTTTTCAATAGGGTCTTAATTTCAATGTTGTCTTTCTGTTCTTTCTGGTAGTTATATACTAGAGGAAATAGAGAATAGGGAGAGGCCCAACTTGGGATTTATATAATTACATGGTAATACAGTATGTATCTAACACCACTTTTGCTTTCAGCCTTTCTAACCTTAATGTTAACATTATCCCCAATAACTGAAAGAGCTTTTGTTGCAATGAATGATGGAAACTGGCCCTGATGTACCTTGATTTGGTCACTCTTTAGAGCTTATTTAAAAAAAAAGAAAAATCAATCTATGACTTGAGCATTATGGTAACATTCTAATTTTATAGGCTTGCTATATAGAATTTTAGACTTTCCACTCTAAAGTGCTTCATTCCTCAAACAAGTGATTTCTTAATAAAGTGTTCTGATTACATTCTCCCTCTTAGATACCAACACTTAACTATCTGTCTCTTTACTGGGTCATGCCCTCTAATCCATGTGCTGTCTTTAATGCTTGGCTGGTAACTGCAGCCCCACAGAGACAAGTCTGTCTGTACCACATGAGAAGGGCAGGACTTGTGCTGTACAGAAAAGTCTGTGTCAGATCAAAGGGCAGGGAGACTGCATCATGCTTGTGGGAGTTTCTCAGCAAATAATTCTGAAACACTTGGATGGTGTAATCAAGAGAGCTTTTGCTGGTTTCTGGTAGCCACAAAGTCTCTCTTTATCATTGGAGGGGAAAAAAAACAAGGAGAAAAATTGATAAAGAAACCAGAACATGGTTTCCTTGCTTTTTTGCTGTCATTGCTAGGGGGTGGAGGGAATTTAAAGAAACACAAGAACTCGTTTGTGCTACTCACTAAAATTAAAAATAATCATTTTGTATTTATGACCTGTGCTGACTCCAACTTTGGACTGTTTACTTTTTGTTGTTCATCATGATTCAGAGATCCCAGTGCCAAACTCAGGCCGGGGTTTCCTGACTAGTCTACTCTTCTTTCACCGACCTGACATTCATCAAATGAAGATGTCTCCCACTGATGGGTAAAGTTAGGCTTCAAACACTATGGACTGTAGCTAAACAGCAGCAAATACTTCCAAGTGACTAACACTTTTCTAGACTAAAATATAGAAAAAAAAAAAAAAGGTTTTTTAAAGAACTGTTGAACCTGAAACACAGGTTGTATCTATTGCTGTTCTTCCAAGTACCATATTATTTACTTACTAAGATTTTTAACTTGTAAAATATCCATTTTCAGTGAACAGGAAAAGAAATGGTATAGAGATTTTACAAACTTAAGAGAGAAGTTTTTCTCAATTTGTAAGCCAGATTGATTCACAAACTGCTGACTCAATGTTTAAATCCACTTTCACCATGATTGGTAATTCCTGTCAGGAGTACAAAATGGGTATGGTGTTCTCTAAAGGAGAATATGAAAATATGAGGCAGAAAAAACTACAGCTTCTACAGTCTACCCTACGACATTGTGAAATTTGTTCTGTACCGTTCTTTCCATTAGTTGCCAAAAATGATGTAGGCAAATATTTGCTTATTGTATAAACATTCAAGATGTGTATTTTGTGTATTAATCTCATTGAAGATGCATTCTTTTTTTTCTTATCTTTTTATTTTATTGTGCTTTGTTAGTCACCATCCAGTACATCATGAGTTTTTGATGCTGTGTTCCATGATGCATTGTTTGCATATAACACCCAATTCTCTGTGCACTCAGGGCTCCCCTTAATACCCATCACCTTATTTAAAATTGAGTTTAGCTTATATTGCTTGTAATTGTTTAAAATCTAATTTGGAACTAGGTGTGAAGTCATAGACTAAGTACATTTTACAAAAACAAATTCTCCATAATGTACCTTTCAGTAATTTTAAAGAATGTCTTACAAATAGTTAGCATAAAATCAATAATAGGTGTGTAAACTTATTAATTTGTCTCAATTTTCCTAGACAAAGGGAAAATCAGCTAAACCAAAGGAGCCAGCCTGAGGGGACTACTTCATGGAGTATTGCAGAACCTGAGGCAATTTATGTTTCATATAGATGGTTTCTTTTTTCTTCAGTTCTTTAGGATTTTCCTAGTTCAGTAACATTTACTGAGCACCCCCAAAATTGTACTATGTGTACAACTGGGTCTTAATGTGTGCCTGAAAAAGTCAATTTCTGTCATAGCTTGTGTAAAATAGTTGGGAACATAGGGCTCGTGTATTTCAACTCAAAGTGGTAGGTGTCTACAGAAATTTTAGATACTTTTGTAATACTGTGCTATAAAAGCTGTATTTTTCTCTGGGAAGTTGGTGGAGGACACATTATTCTCCACGAACATATTGTTTGTGAAAAAAATTGCCAACATTCTTTGTAGTTCTTTTTATCAAGAGAAGGAGTCTATTTCTTGACTTTCTTATATTTAGGTCTTGTAACTTGCTTTTGCCAAGAGAATACAATGTTAGGTTGTGTAGGTATGAATATGATCTTCAGGAAGGTTCTCACATTTCTGCTGATTCTCTAGGCCCCCACTACCTATCATATCAGCAACTATCATCCTGCTGAAAGAGAAAAGATGCACAGAGCAGAGAACCATCCCAGGTGAGACCAGCTGATAGCCAGCTTCCAGGTGGTTGTTACCTCTCTGGGTATCATGAAGGAACACAGTCAAAACGAGTCCAGCCAGGCCGAGATCAGCAGTCATGTCTAGCAGACTCACAAACTCATAAGCAATAATAGATGATAGTTGTTTAAATCATTAAATTTGGAAGCGGCTTACACATGGCAATAGGTAAGTGTTAACATTACTTTTAGACCCTCTAAAAGTGGCCTGTTTTCAGACCCACTGTTCCCTCTGCGCCATATTGGTAATTGTGAGTGTGAGTGGTCATTAACTTGTAGGTAGTTCATATAAAAGGGAAGTCTCTAGGCCTCAGCGAGAGGACATTGAGTACAAGAACTGGATTGTGCCTTTCAGTGTGGCTCAAAACTCACATGAGTAGTTTTTCTGGTTTCTCAAAAACACATTGGCTACAATAGTTTCAACACTGGCTGTCGATACGCAAATATGCAGAAAAAGCAATTTCATCCCTTGCTCTTGTTATTTGTTCTGTTTAATGAAATTTGCTTTCAAGAAGTTTGATTTTATGTCTTGAATAAAATTTTCTTTTGGTCTTAAGTTGTCTTCTGGGAGTGAAACTCTTTGGTTTTAATAGCCTAAAAACCTGACACTTGCTCTGGATGTACAATCAGGAATACCAAGGGCATGGTTGGTAAGTTTCCCTACTGCTTATTAAATGTCTGTTTAACTATTTAAGAAATACTATGATGAGTCTAAAGTTTTAAATACTTTTTGCGTCTAATCAGTCTTCATTGTTAACATACACTGAGGAATATCAGACACAACACTTTTCATGAGTATAAGGAATAGACATTTAAAATCCATCAGTAAACACACTTAGAAAAACGTTCTCGTTTTTGACTGAATATCTGCCGAGATTTTCCAGTTCATTTGGAAGGCTACTAGAAACTTGTTTGCCTCTTTCACAGGAAAGAGAGACATCGGCTGTTTTTGAGTAAATGATTATAACCTATGTTGTGGTTCATTTTGATGTTTCTCTTCAGTCTCCTTCCTTCAGAATTGGTCTCAATATGCACGTGCTGTTCTTGGTTCGATGTTTAAATTGTATAGCCTCCCTATAGTTACTCTACAGAGACCTTCACAGATTATTTGACCCCTTTTACTGCCTCATGGCCTTTGCTGGAATTTCTTTTCTTTTCTTTTCTTTTTTTAAGATTTTATTTATTTATTTGACAGACAGAGATCACAAGTAGGCAGGGAGGCAGGCAGAGAGAGAGGAGGAAGCAGGCTCCCTGCTGAGCAGAGAGCTTGATTCGGGGCTTGATCCCAGGACCCTGAGATCATGACCTGAAACAAAGGCAGAGACTTTAACCCATGGAGCCACCCAGGTGCCCCAGAATCTATTTTCTAATATCCCTGTATATTCATTTGTACCAGTTATATTGTGTGATCACATTTATGTCACTTCCTTTCCACAGAGACAGCATATTTGTAGTCATTTGAAGTCTTCAATCCTTAAGTCTGAAGAAAGGGTTAATCAATGTTAAGATTTTCTGGCATTCTGCTTTTGTTCAGGGAGGCCAGCAACACCTCCCATATACTGCCAGTTATCTATCATCTCCATTTTTAGGCAAGATCCCTTTTGGAGAAAGATCTTTGATCCTTTTTCTCTTGCTTATATTGCAACCAGATTTGTGTCTCAGTCTTAATTGTAAGCTGTTCAGGTCCTCAACATACTCATTATATACTTTTTATAGCCACCTGCTTAGTGAGTAAAGAAGAGAGGGTGTGTGTGTGTGTGTGTGTGTGTGTGCGCGCGCGTGCACACGCACATGCATCCTGTGTGCACAAGCAGTATTCACCTCCAGGGCGAGCTATCCTTTCTGTTCTAGTTGGCTCTTCACCATAACAAGTCATGGATATTTTGCAGTTTGACACTCTGAAATCTCAGAAGGAGGAGTAATTCTGTTTGCAGCTGTTTGAACCATTCAGATTCAACAAAACATCGCTTGTAAATGATGACATCTGTTCAGTGTATGATTCTATTATGTAGGCACCTGCAATCTTTTTGGTTGCTATGGCAATTTGGTGGGGAATAGTTGGCAAGTGGAGATAGCTTTGCCCAAATAGGAGTCTTGAATTTCTGAGCACATAGCCCTGCCAATGCCATTATGGCCCACTAAATAGATATAGGGACAAAGAGTAGAAAACAAGTGGAATCTTAGGTCAGTAGCACCAGGCCCAAGGCAAGAGTAGGGGCACAGAATAGCCTTTAAATGTACACAAAGATTGCTATCTTTGGTCCTGGTGACTTTGAAAAGTTAACAAAGAATGCCAAAATGCTTACCTCTTGGTTACTTACAAAAGGTAGGCCCCATTCTGTGAAAATGACTCTCAGCATGGTATTATATATGCACAATTAATTTAAATATAAAATTTTGAAATGCTGGTGCCAAGGCCAATTCCAGCTGCTATAATTTTCTCAGATTAAGTTTCAATGACTATAACATTTCAAAGAAAATTATATTGTGATATTAAAGAAAAGCTCAATTGCAAAGGTAGATCATAGCTCCTTTTGTAATAAATGGAATGAAAAGGAATACTGATTAGTAGGAATGAGTAAAGTCCCCCTGTGTTAAAGCATAAGATCCAGGAGGTTAATTTTTACCCACCAGGTTCTAAAATTGCTCACATAAATTTCCTCATTTATTCATAGAACTAGGCTACCTGTTGTGTAAGGAAAAATTAAGGATTCAGCAAGGAAAAATGCACATTAACTTTATGTTGTAATTTTAGAATTTGAATCAAAGTGGTCTGAACATTTGGACTTAGAGCCGCTCGCCAGTGATTTGAAACATGCAAAAAACCAGGGAAGGGCCTGAAGTAAACTATAAAATGAACATTCATTTCATGTGTGCCTGCCACTGGGCTTGGACAACCCAGAAAGTTCTACATGTTTCTCATTGTTGAACTTTCTCCAGTTGTGTGGTAGACTCTGCACAGGATCCCTACAATAGCATCATTTGAGTGACTCAACAAAAATACAGACTCCAGACCTTACCTCAAATACTCTAGGTCAAAATCCTGTGTGGTTGAAGCTTGAGAAAATGCATTTTTAATAAGCTGGCAGTGTGATTCTGGTGTTCACTCAAGTTTGAATTCCACCCTTTTGTGGAATATGAGTAAAGAAATAGTCAACTATATGCAGTTGCAGAAAATGCAGTTTCTTAGGATCAGTAAGTACAATGACCATGATAGTAGGCAACAAGAATTATGTCCATCATTTGGGTGTGAGTTGCATCAGCTGTTAGGCAACGGACATGAGGTCTCCAGCTCATTCTCCTTTCTTAGCCTTAACTTAATACAACCTTCTATTGGTCCGGCCTCTGCATGCCATCCCAGGATTGATAATCAAACTTTTCCAACCAACTGGCACCATCCGTAGGACCTAAGGATTTCTAATTTGTCCAATTCATCACTGCCATTTTTCTATGCCTTTTTCTTTTATTCAATCACTATGCAGTTGAGACTTGTTTTATATTTGATGTCTGTATTTTATGACTCAAGCTTTTGTGCTTAGGTACGTCTCTGGAAGGATACACTAGGGCTGGTGACTGGGGCTATCTTCAAAAATTGGGTGACTAGGAGGTACTTCATACTTACAAAATGTTCTTCCTGTGCATATTGTCCATTCCATATACTAACCAAATTAATTTTAAAGTATAATACAAAATTAATACTTTATTTATGTCCCACATAATACTAAACTCCTTGATGACTTACTGCTTGAGTTCTCTAAATCCAGTAAGCCTGTACACAAAATGTAAGTTCCATGAATGTTAAATGAGAATTTTTGAAGCACACAAGAGTAATTTTAAATTGCATGCTTGTACTTGGGAAAAAAAAAAAATGTACTGGGGGCCTGGGTGGCTCAGTTGGTTGGGTATCCAACACTTGGTTTCAGCTCAGGTCATGATCTTAAACCCTGCATCATGCTTTCAACTCAGCACAGAGTCTGCTTGAGATTCTTTCCCCTCCCCCCACCCCCATCCTCCTCTCCTTTCTCTCTCTCTCTGGCTCTCAAATAAATACATAAAATCTTTTTTTTTTTTTTTAAATATGCTATTTTGAGACTTAAATGATAGGTTTCCTTCAGAGTGCTGCATTGCTTTTTTCTGCTATTATCATTAGACTGAACTTCTTTCAGGACCAATAAATGGATTGACTACAGACATACTTCCAAGGAGATAAAATCTCTGCAAGATGGATTGCTGGGTATATCTTAAAATCTAAATGCTAATTAATAAGTACTCCAACTGGCTGTAGTACCTGGGGTAAGACTTGCGTTTGAGACTCGGCCATACTAGGTCTGATGCTTCAGAAGACTTCTATGTGGCTTCTGCTTTTAAAATGATACCCCCACAGAACACATCAAAATAAACAGAAGTTTGCAAATCCCCTTGTGTCAGTTCAATAACATGTTGGTTGGTTCATTCATCTGGCTAAGCCATTACGTTGACAGGATGCTTTTTTTTTTTAAGGGAATTTTCTAAAAGATTTGTATGATAGTTGATTTTTTAAAACTAGTCACTGTGAATAAATGAGTTAATACAAGTGCTATGTGGGAGGGGAAAAAAAGACCCAACTTTGGGCAAGCATCAGGCCATCTATTATCAAGCCCAAGATGCACAGACTTAAAATATTCAAAATACTGAAAGGATTAGCCCAGTTCACCAAATCCTGAATAAAGTTTCTGATTATTTCAGTTCCTGCTGATATTTCCTTCTCTGAAGTTTTATAGTAAATTTGTATCTAAATGATGCACTGTAGTGTCTAACCATTCTTCATTCCTGAAATATTTAACATAAATATGGAGGTACCAATTTACAAAGCATAAATGCATACGTGTATACTTCCAATATGTGCATACATATATACAGGCTTTAACAGTCCTGTCTCATTTCTACTATTAAACATTAAGGTCTCAAAAATCAAGAAGCATAACTCATACTTCTTTCCCCTCTCCACAGTATGAACACACTGCATGGGTAAGGAGAAAATAAAAAAACACATTGCTTAATAAGAAGTGCCATTAAATATCATGATGATCAATTGCTTTCCCAAGTCCACATTACCAATAGAGATTAATAAATCAATGGAATATAAACCCAATAATCTCTCTGCATCCCTTTTCCCCCTCTTCCCAGCCACTTCCTGCCAAGAACTTTCCTCAGTTCTGTAATAGTTGTTCATTTTTTAAAAAGATTTTATGTATTTATTTGACAGACAGAGATCACAAATAGGCAGAGAGGCAGGCAGAGAGAGGGGGGAAACAGACTCCCCGCTGAGCAGAGAGCCCGATGCGGGGCCAGATCCCAGGACTCTGGGGTCATGACCTGAGCTGAAGGCAGAGGCTTTAACCCACTGAGCAACCCAGGTGCCCCTTAGTGGTTCATTTTTAAGTGGCCAGGTGCTTTGATAGGCTTCTAAAAATTTGCCATTCTTAAAAAGAAATTTTCTTTGCCATTCTGGAGGCAGATCCAATCTTTAGATTGAATCATATATTTTAAGAAGTTTTAAAATTACATATGCTCATCTTTTCCAAGCAATAAAATATTATTGCACTCTTATGTGTATTTAAACAATGACTTAGACATAATGTGAAGATTTAATTAAAAGAAATAGAAATTTGGTGATGTTTCAATCACTTGAATCCAAATGTACTGTTCAGGATGATGAATTCTAATTGTGTTTCAGGGATAGTTATGAGAGAACAAAAACATGCAAAGACTCTCCTAAACGAATAGTTTGCTATCAAATGTTAATAATGTAGAAATATTTAGATCGTGGGTGCCTGAGTGGCTAGGTCAGTTAACTGTCCGCCTTTTGCTCTGGTAGTGATACTGGAGTCATGGAATGGAGTCCCACATTGGACTGCCTGCTCGGCAGGCAGTCTGCTTCTCCCTCTGCCTTTTGCTCCCTGTGCTTGTGCTCTCTCTCTCTCTCTCACTCTCATTTTATTTCAAATAAATAAATATTTAAGGTTTTATTTATTTATTTATTTATTTGACAGAGAGAGAGACAGAGACAGAGGGAACACAAGCAGGGGAAGTGGGAGAGGGAGAAGCAGGCTTCCCACTGAGCAGGAAGCCCAATGCAGGGTTTCATCCCAGGACCCTGGGATCATGACCTGAGCCAAAGGCAGATGCATAACAATTAAGCCACCCAGGAACCCCTCAAATAAATAAAATCTTTTTAAAAAAGGAAATATTGCACAAAATCACTCATCAACTTAAGGATGTTCTCAAAATCATGCAGTCTAGTGGGGAAATCACAAAGAATGCTACTATTTAAGGCCTCTTTCTCAAAGTGGTGGCAAGGGAGGTGCTCAGGAGTGTACATTTTAGAATCTACATCTAAAAACATCTAACAAATGCTACTTTAGGAAGGGTATCCTCTATAGCATAGATAGAAACACAGTTGAAATAAATTATAAGAATTCCAAATCTCTTCTGTTCCTATCATATAGCTAAGGCTTTGGTAATGAAACTGAAAATAATGCAGATATTCCCCTAATCATCTAATGTTTCCCCCCCTAATAATATTTTTTTCTGTGATGGATAATAAAGTACAAGTTTCAAACTGGTGTGTATTTGCACACCAAATCATTATGATGTCAGCTTATTTCATGACTGCTCCCTTATCTTCAGAGAGAAGCAAAACGCGGTTTTTTAGGCAAATGGAAACAGAGATGGCTAAAGTTCATTGAATGGTCCCCAAATTCTAAGCATTTCTCATGTATTAACTTACAACAACCCTCTGGATTGGTTGCTATGATCACCTTCTCACATATAGAAAGAAGGGAGGTCATCAAGTGTCTGACCCTCATAGAGAGTGTTGGTACAAGGCTGGAGTACAGATGGCTGGCACGCACAGTTCTGACCCTTCATTTGTTTTAAATGACAATTGGAAATGGTACCTCTTTAGTAGGTGGGAAAGAAGTCCCTGCTTTAGGTCAGGTTTACTAAAAGTGGAGCCTGAAATGGAGAATTTGCATTAGTTTCCTATTGTTCCTATTACCAGTTACCATAAACCTGGGAGCTTTAAATGACACAAATTTATTATCTCACAGTTCCAGAGGTCAGAAGTCCTATACGGGCCTCCCCAGCCAAAAATCCAGATTGGTATTCCTTTCCTGTGGCCCTAGGAGAGAGTGTTTTTGTTTTTGTTTTTCCTTTCCCAGCTTCTAAGACTGCATTCTGTGGCTCATGGGCCATTTCTTCCATCTTTAAAGTCAGCAACAAGGCATCTCTCTAAACATTCCCCTCTAATTATGGCTCCTTCTCATTTCTTCTGCTCCTCTCCCCCAGTTTTAGGGACCCCTGTGATTACACTGGGTCTGCCCAGATGATCCAGGATAATCTCTCTATTTTAAGATCAGCTGATTAGCAATCTTAATTTGTTTGCAACTTTTCCCCTTTGCTATGCAACCTAACATATTCATTTATTCACAGATTCTGAGGATTAGTATGTGGACATCTTTGGGTCCATTATTCTGCCAATTACAAGATTCTTACTCATGTGACTTATTAACAGATGCTCTTAGTACAACAGGAGGGAGGGAAGCAGGATAGGGCTAGACAACAAAGGTAAGATGTGACCTCAGCTGCAGACTAGCCTCAATGTTAACCCTAGTACAAACCCTTGAGTACAAAGTGCACCACAAAATTAGTCCCAACTTGAGGCTAGAAACCTGTGACTGGTCTGGGGGTGGTCCTAGTCTACAAACTGAGGTAGTTCCCACTTGTCTAAAGACAATTATCAAGAGAAGGGCAGTTTGAGTCATCATGAGGCAACATTCACAGCAACTGGAGATTAGGTGCTGCTTCTACTAAAGAGGCTCTGGGCAGTGTAGCAATGGTGACCATTATTGGCCCCATTATGGGTTGAATTGTTTTAAGACAACAGTCACATTGGATTGGAGCCCCCACTAATGACCTACTTTTAATGTAATGATTCCTAGTGAACTGTGTCTCCTCCTGCACTGATTCCTCCCCAAAATGTTTGAAATCTTAACCCTTAGTACCTCAGAATGTAAGCTTTCCTAATCCAGTGTGAATGGTGTCCTTATAAGAAAGGAAAATGTAGACGCACAGAAGGTCATGCACAAGGGGAAGATGACATGAAGATAGAAAGAATGCCACGTGAAGATGGAGGATTGGAATGATGCATCTGTAAACCAAGGGATATGTGAAGTTTACTAGAACTATTTAAGGGTCATAGGAACAGTTCCTTCATTCCTTGGAAACTAATATAAACCTTATGTCACAAAGCATAGAAAAGAGACACTAAGCAATTATGAAGTTACCCTCCTCAGAATTTCTTCCAAGCAGTTTCCTTCGCATTGTCAAGTCATGATATTTAGGATTTCCTTTAGCTAACAAATAATTAATCTAAACTCTTCTCTTGACTTGAGAGAATGAGGGTAAGACTTCCTCCTGTCCCACCTTATTTTTTTTTTTTTAAAGTAGCCTCCATGCCCAGCAAGGAACCCAAAATGGGGTTTGAACTCACAACCCTGAGATCAAGACCTGAGCTGAGATTGAGTTGGGCACTTAACTGACTGAGTCATCCAGGTACCCCAACGGTGAGACATTTCTTTACCCTGTGGGTAAATTCTGTGAGTTCTACTTCTGGAATATCACTCTTGCCTGCAAGTGCTCTGATAATAGACCCTTAAATGACTGTTGATTTAATTTGTTACAAAATGTTCTTGCTTTCAAACCAGTAAGTTCTTTGAAGACATATCTATATTTATATCCATGGTACACAGCATGTAGCCTAATAAAGTAGAAACTTTGAAGGTATTAATCAATAGTTTTTCTACCCTTGGGAATGCCCAAAGGACATTAGCAGTACTTTTTGTGCTCAGAGATTAGGAACAATGAAACAGGAAAGAGGAGCAGAAGATAATGTAGTAAGCCAAGATATTGGATGGGGTCAGCAATAGAATGATGTGCGTTCTATAGAACTTGTGCTTTGCCCCTGTGAGCAAACTCTTGGCATTATATTTGAAGAATTATGAAATGGAGGCATGATTAGAACAGTGAACCAAAAATATCTAGACTACAGTAATATTTGAACATAGTTCAAAGGAAAAAAATTCAACCGTATAAACTCTTGGCATTGTTAGAGAAAAGAAATTTCTCCAAAGCTGTGAAATTACCTTATTGTATGCTGCTATGAGATATTGAATTCTACCACTTTTGACCCAGGTATTACAGGATAAACACAACTGACATTTTATGCTGACCTAATACTATTTTTAAATTATAACTGAATTACTTAAATGTCTTCTACCACAGTGCCAAAAGTAGAACCATGGGACTCCTAAAAAAAAAAAAAAAAAAAAAAAAAAAACTTGTACTGAAAAGTCTGAGGTGCCATAATTTCCATTCTAATTCAGGCAGCAAACAAAATGGACCATTGCCAAGGCTAGCTTTTTTCTACTGACCTTTAAATAGATTTCATTTATATAAGAAAAGTTCCTAACAATCTTAGCGAGTGGAAATTGAAATATATATATATTAAGTTCTATAATCCAATGATCTGCCTTCAGGCCCATGATGTAAATTTCACCAAAGCCTTCCACACCCATTTTATTGGATTTTATGATAGACCAAAAATACAAAGGATACATCTTAGAATTATCTTAGAGAACACTTAACATATTCAGGGAAAAAATACAAGCAAAGTTAAAAGGGAAAAACAACATTATTGAAATATGGCAGTCAGAAAGCAGATTTCACGGCGGCTGTTCAAATAAAGAAGAAAAGCTTTCATCTGTTTATTCACTCACCCATTTTTGCAGGAGAGTCATTGCCCAGATACACAGGAGGGGCCCTATCCTCTCCTCCTAAGTATGACTTTGTTCTTTCAGCCTGTACATTTTGCCTGCCTCAGGACTCCACAGCTGCTCTGCACCCTTCTGCACTGTGTTTTGTTTAAACAAACATTTCCTCAAATGTCGAAGCATACCACCACCAACCTCTTATTGCTGAAGTTCAGAAGATTCCCTTTATGAAGTGGCTAAGCTCCAGATAATTATTTGATGGATGGATGTATGTTTATGGAGGGTGTGTATATAAAAACACATCAATGTCTTCGCATTAAGTTCTAAAAATAATCATTCAACTACAATTATAAGCTATTATAATATCTTCAAGTACCTGGCGTTTGATGATCAGGATTTCTTTCCACTAAATTGTTAAATACAAGGATGAGCAAGGATTTTTAGTTACTAACATTGGTGCTAACTCCTTCTTTCATTGACATTTTGATTGAACAAATGTGGAAAACTTTATAAGCATAGTACCTCTGAGTTTTATGAAGACTGGTAACTCTCAAGTGCATGGTAAAACTAAAATAACCTGTCAAATAACTCAGGATGTATACCAGTTTTTAAGATTAAGCTGACATTCAATACCCCTTTGGAGTTAAAAAATATCCTATCACAATGAATTCTGTGGTTTCCTTTCTGAGTAATTTGGGTTCTGTTTTTATGTTCAATTATAAAGGTGAGTAGTGACTTCCTTAATTTTTTTTTTAAGGAATGATTTCCTTACTAGTTTTCTTGTCCTGTCAATTTGAGGATCCTGAGCATTTTCTGAAAGCAAATCTGCACAGATGATAAGGTATAAAATGATTCCAAAGAAACAAACTCTATGGGGAGCAATTTGGCAATATTGTCAGAATTATAAACATGTATTACTTCCATGCAGTAATGTCTGGGTCAAAAATTTCTGAGAATTTATTTTACGGAAATACTAGCACATGCAAGAAATGATACAATGGTGCAATCTTATTCACTTCCAAATTTTTAATAATTTCAATGATGGGAATCGATATAAAAGTGCAACATAGTGCCCTAACTTATGATAGATTGATAAAATGAAATATCATACAACTTTTTAAGAAAAAAATTCTCTATATACTGATTTGGGTCTATTACCAAAATATATTGCTAAATGAAACAAAGGTGCAGAGCAGTGTATATAGAAGGCTATCTTTTGTGTAGAAAGGGTAGGGTTCAGAAAATATATTTATATTTTTTATAGCTGCATCAAGAATATCAAGAAGCTAGTAACAGTTGTTACCTATGTGTTGGGAAGAAGGGTTTCTTGAAAGAGTTGGGAGAATGGGGGATAGGGAGATTTTAACCAAATTTGGTTTTATGTTCTGTCATTTCTGAACCAAAAATTACCTATTTGTAAATTTTAGAAATCTGAATAAAAAGTTTTAAAAATAAGCAAATTAAAAAGAAACTTCTGTATAGCAAGACATATTAGGGTGATTAGAAATGCTGTTTCACTGCCTGCACCTGAGCACTCATGCTACACAAGTTCATACTGTCTGGTGTGCCTGGAGAACCTTCCATGAGATTTTCTGGAAAAATCATCCATCATGATCCAGAAGATAATTTCCCCAAACATGACTAAATCTTTTTCACAGACTTTCCTCCGCCATATTTAGTGATGTCTCCTTTTCTCTCAATCTACCACAGCTACAATCTTCTAAAGATGGATGTGCTCACCTTCTCCTTCTCTTCAAATCACTTTAAAGCCTTGACAGTTGGCTTTCTTAAACATCTTGAATACCTATGAATTTCCTTCTAAAGAAATATCTGTATATTGCCTTATTCTCCTACTCCAATGTCACCAATAGTATACCTACTTTCCCCAATTATGAATATTTTAACAACTATGTACAAAGAAATAACAAGTCCACTGTGTACTTTTAAACAAGTACTTAAAAACAAGTACACTGTGCTAGGTGTTAATGAGGAACCAAAGACTAAGGTGTGCACCACAATATTACTCCACAACATTGTGCTGCCACAATAAGGTTATAGTCCAGTCACCCTGCCTCCACATTTAACTTACTAAGTTTTTTTCCTTTCATATTGAATGAGACCCCACTCTGTACCCAGCACAAACTTTTCAGTTTTATTTCTTAAACTTTAAATCCCTTCTACCTCAGGGCGCCTCGGTGGCTCAGTGGGTTAAAGCCTCTGCCTCCGGCTCAGGTCATGATCCCAGAATCCTGGAATCGAGCCCCACATCGGGCTCTCTGCTCAGCAGGGAGCCTGCTTCCCTCTCTCTCTGCCTGCCTCTCTGCCTACTTGTGATCTCTGTCAAATAAATAAAATCTTTAAAAGAAAAAAATCCCTTCTACCTCTACAAGTTCTTCTTGATAATAATCCTAACTGTCTTTTATAGATCTAATTCTCTATGCCAGTCATAGGGTGCAGTCTTTTTAAATGCAGAAAGTACAAGTTTCACTGACTATAAGTTTACTGAACAAAAAATGTTACTTTTTTCCCCCATGACTGAACTCCTATTTCAAAACCCATTCCACTCGCACCAGAAATGGAATCCTAATTCCCGAATGAACTAAGTCCATTCAGAGTTTTTTTTTCCATTCTCACCTTTAGAGTTATGTTACTGGGGGGGGGGGGGGGGGGTGGAAATAGGATCATGTTGTGTCCAGTCTTTGGTAAGAGGAAGTGTTTTTGTCCTCAGCCATTTCCCAGCCAAAATGACCTCTCCTGAGCTATTCATTGTCTTATCTGACCAACGATCATCACCCTACCTCAGTGACATTTCTTGGTCCTACTTGATTCTCCAGCATCTCCTACTTCATCCCCTACCATAGAGTTCAACAGCCCCCCCAGATCTAGGGCTGATATACTCTCTGCTCCAATGCTGATCACAGTGGAAAACAGCTCCCTGCCAAGCAGGATTGGATGTTGGCTAGCTCCAGAGTTCTCAGTCTGGAAATAGCAGAGAACCCCTTCTTCTCTGAGATCACTAAATAAATCGGGGGATACTATTTTCCTCTGAAAGCCAAGATTAGACATGCCCTCCTTCCTTTTTTTTTTTTTTAAGACTTATGTGTTTGTGGGTTTTTTTAAAGATTTTATTTATTTATTTGACAGACAGAGATCACAATTAGGCAGAGAGGCAGGCAGAGGGAGGGAGAAGCAGACTCCCTGCTGAGCAGAGAGCCCGATGTGGGGCTCGATTCCAGGATTCTGGGATCATGACCTGAGCCGAGGCAGAGGCTTTAACCCACTGAGCCACCTAGGCACCCCTAAGATTTATTTATTATTTATTTATTTATTGAGAGAGCAGAGGGAGGGGCAGAGAGTGAGTGAGAGAAAGAACCTCCAGCAGATTCCCTGATGAGTACAGAGCCTAATGCAGGGCTTGATCCCACAACCCTGAAATAATGACCTAAGCCAAAACCAAGAGTCAGATGCTTAACTGACTGAGCCACCCAGGCATCTCTGCACTTCTTCCTAAGTAGTCTTGGAATTTCCTCCCCAGTTATGTCAGTACTCCTCTTTCTGACTTGTCTATCTTTTCTCCTATCCCAGGGTTTGCTTCTTTGGACTCTGTGAAAGAAAAAAATCAGACCCAGCTTATCCCTTCAAATCTCTTTGGTGCTCAAATAGCAAGACCTATCTCCTTGGTCTTGACATTGTTCTATTTCATCCCTGAAGAGGAAAACACATCAGTTAATTCATCAAAATGTTATTCTTAATGCACAAATCTTAACTATTTTACTGTTCACAGCAGCTCTGTAATGAAGGTATGAATAATTTTATCTTATAGAAACTGAGGTCATGAAGTTAACAAATGAACAGAGTAGGAACTGGACCCAGAACTTTCTGTTCCCAAAGTTTGAACTATAGCAATAATCTTCTCTAGAAAGAAGGTTTTTTCCTAACTTCTCGTGAAAGGTCAGGCTTTTTTTGCTCAAATGATTCTGTACTCATGTAGTGGGAGAAAATATCCAAACTAAATTTCATATTTAGCCACTAACAATCTCTTGTTTTGGTTTCTATATTGTATAGATTTTAAAGCTTCTTACTTCAGTCAAATCCAAGTCAATGGTATTACTTTTCAAATCTGTGTTAGTGTTGCTTTACATTCAGAGTTTTCTTCACAGATTCTGTTTTGCTCAATATAGGATGTTTTTTTTAAGCAAAAATTTTTAAGAGCATTACACTTTTCATTCTCTCCTCAAACAGCTTACTTCATCCTTAGATTTGTTCTCCTCTGAGGCATTGATTTGAGTTTTATTCTCTTTCCCCCTTTGTCAATACTGTTGTGGATTTAAGTTGTTGACTAATGTTTCAGCATATTTTAGGTGAATTTCCACTGCTCATTCTGGTCCTTCCAATTCTAAGGATTTCCCTTTCTTCAGGGGACTTCCTAGGGAAATGTGTAGGCAGAAATAGTATATGGGCACTATTGTAACTGCAGAGTCCTATGAATAGCTCCACTGCCTTTGATCCTCATGCCCACAGATTAGGCAAATGAATCACCCAAAGCAGAATGGCTTCCCCTTACCTACTATGCATCCCACCGTGACTTTGAAAGGGAAAGAAGGTAAAAAATGTAGACAGAAGAAGAGGGAAAAATCAAGGGGGTGGCAGTTGTGGAGAAAGAAGGGAGGGAAACACAAAGGAAACAAAGACTAAAACAAAGGGGGAAAATTGCTTGGAAAGCAGATGACTGGAGCAGTCGCAAAACAAGAGGAATGGAATCAAATCTTTTTGTGAGAGCAGGAATGTCTAGAACACTATGGAAGAGTCAGAGAGTCATATTTAATAAGCCTGTATATAGGAACATTGCAAAACACAAATTCCTAACAGGTATCTATGATAATGTCCAGATGATTGATAAATTCTTACAGAGGGGTTGGGTCTAGAATTTCATGGCTCTAGGTTCAGGGTTGCTCTAGAGCAAAGTACAGTTAATTTCTGGAAACCTGGAAATTAGACCCAGTCAGCCTGAGTTGAAGGAAACTTTAGGTGGAGGCATTTCGGGTGACTGACACAGTCTTCCTTACAATTAAACCAGTCAGATTGTCATCTAAGTTATGCAGTACACTGGGATGGAGCTCAAGGCAACAAGTATTTATGTGCTACTAGGTATCACTTGCTATTTTGCGTACTGTGGATGTAATAGTTTATTACAAGGGTCTTAGCCCTCATGGAACCTAAAGGCTAATAGTGCAGTACTTACAAACTTCAACCTGGATAAAATAAGATTTAAGATGGTAGCACAGATGAAGGAAGTCTTAGACTCTGAGGTTAACTAATGCATTCTGTTTATAGTTACATAAATGGCAATTTACTAACATGACAGATTTTGGCCATTTATTCTTCCTTCTTTTATTCAATCAACAGCTGAGTAACTCTCTTATACTAAACACTGTGTAAAATGTAATTTTCCTCAATTTCCTCAACTATTAGATTCATCCTTGTGGACAAAATGTGTATTTTCCTGAAAAGTTTTAGTTAGTGAGGCTAGAGTACACCTCAGAAATATGGAATCTTGGCATTGACTGCAGGAGATTCTTATAAACAAAGAAATTTGGGGACAATTCTGTAAAAATACAAAGATAAAGCAGATATGGAACCTACTCCCCAAGATTTTACATTCTCTCAGTGTTCTTTGATTAGATCTTCCTCTAACATTTGAAGGGGTAATTCAGATAGCTTTATGGCTCAGTTAAGTAGGACTGTAAAATGTCTTTTTTTTTTTTTTTTTTTTTTTTTTTTTTTTTAGTGACTCTGAAATTGACACCCAGAAAATTCCACAAGTGCAGTTCTTAAAATATTCAGAGTAATGGATTTCCAAGAGGACTCATTTCAAGGGCAAAATATTTTTTTTTTAAAGTTTGGTATTCTTATTAAAAAAAAAAAATTAGAGTCACATGGTTTAGTTATAAGCATATAATTTTAAGGCCAGAAGGGACCATAAAGATAATCCTCTCACTTAAAAATTATTAGGAAAACGACACCGAGAGGCTTAGTGAGCTTCTCAAATTCACAAAACTAGTAAACAGAGAAAAACTAGAGCCTATGGTCTAATTCTAAAAACAAAAACCAAAACCAAACAAACAAAACACCCTTCCTACTTTATCATACCCCTCCCATCCCTCAACTGCTGAGAGAAAAAACAGGGTTGTCCACAAACTTTAAGCTTTACAAGTAAGGCAGCTTTAGCTCATCCTCACTGTATTCACAGCAGGTAGTACAGTGCTTGGAATGCTACAGGTGAAGGGGACCATCTCCTCTCACATTATTAAACGAAGACTACAAGTTTGATGCAACTATTAAAAATGAATGTCTGGTTACCTTTCCTCCACAGCTTTTCTTGACAACTAAGCCCAGCACCTACCTCAAACCTCTCACCCCTTTTCCCTGCCCCTTCTTGAAGCACAAGCACATGAGTATTTCTGCTGGGTTCCCAGGAAACCATCTGGGTAACCACTGCCAAAGTGTTCCCCACATCAGCAGCATCAACATCAACTGGGAACTCATTAGAAATGTAGAATATCTGGACACCCTAGACCTATTGAATCAGAATCTACATTTAACAAGATCCCAAGGTGATCTGAATGCACATTAAAGTTTGAGAAGTACTAGCATAGGGTCCATATCAAATGCATATTAGATATACATTTTACTTCCTGTAAAGATATAATAACAAGGAAGTAAATTATATTTTAAGAGAGAAAGAGAAGATTTGCTAACCTCTTTTTGGAGGGATAGATAAAATTTTATTTCCAAGCTATAATTATATTATTCTTATATTTAATTTGTCCAAGAAAAGGAATTCTTAAGTCTTAGAAAGATTGGATTATATTGTTACTTTGAACTAGCATGATTTTAATAGAAACAAATGTAGTATAGGACATTTCTTGAGGATTAAATGACAAGTAAGGAGAAATGGCTGGTTTGAGACAAGAGTAGAAGCAATTAATCCAACAAGTTATTAATTCTTAAGACATAGCTCATGTTGTAGTCACTATTTTTTCAGAGCACCGGAAAGGAAGGAAGGAAAAAAGGAAGGAAGAAAGGAGGGAAGGGGAAGGGAAAGAGGAAGAGAGGGAGGGAGGGTGAAAGGGAGAAGGAAAAGGAAACAAAGGCAAAAATGGTCTACTGGGACTGCATCAAGATCAAAAGCTTTTGCACATCAAATAAAAAGTTGACAAAACCAAAAGACAACTGACAGAATGGGAGAAGATATTTACAAATGACATATCAGATAAAGGGCTAGTATCCAAAATCTATAAAAAACTTACCAAACGCAACACCCAAAGAACATATATCCAATCAAGACATGGGCAGAGGACATGAACAGACATTTCTTCAAAGAAGACATACAAATGACCAACAGACACATGAAGAAGTGTTCCACGTCACTCAGCATCAGGAAAATACATATCAAAATCAAAATGAGATACCACCTCACATCAGTCAGAAAGGCTAAAATTGATAAGTCAGGAAACTATCGATGTTGGCAAGGATGTGGAGAAAGGGGACCCCTCCACACTGTTGGTGGGAATGCAAGCTGATGCAGCCACTCTGGAAAACAGTATGGAGGTTCCTCAAAAAGTTGAAAATAGAACTACCCTACAACTCAGCAATTGCAATACTGGGTGCTTAGCTCAAAGATACAAATGTAGTGATCCGAAGGGGCACACACACCCAAATGTTTACAGCAGCAACGTCCACAATAGCCAAACTATGGAAAGAGCCTATATGTCCAATGACAGATAAATGGGTAAAGATGCAGTGTATCTTTACAATGGAATACTACGCAGCCATAAAACACCGAAATCTTGTCATTTGCAACTAGAGGGTATTATACTAAGAAAATAAGTCTATCAGAGAAAGATAATTACCATATGATCTCACTTATATGTGGAATTTAAAACCAAAACAGAGGGTCATAGGAGAAGGTAGGGAAAAATAAAATAAGATGAAAGGAGGGAGAAGGAGAAGAACTATAAAAGACTTCGTCATAGCAAACAAACTGAGGGTTGCTAGAGGGGAGAGGGGTGGAGAGATTGGGTAGCTGGGTGATGGACATTAAGGAGGGCACATAACATAATGAGAACTGGGTATTATATAAGACTGATGAATCACTGACCTCTACTTCTGAAACTAATAATACATTATATCTAACTTAATTGAATATAAATTTTAAAAAATTTGGAAGGAGGAAAGAAAGAAAAGAAAGAGAGAGAGAGAGAGAAGGAAGAGAGAGAGAGAAAGAAAGAAAGAATGAAAAAATTTCTATACATCTTTCCGCATGCTCTAGGCAGTTTCATTTGTTGTTTGCTAATGTTTTCTGGATGCCCTCATCAGAGAACCACTGCTTTGTTCATTAAGCTTTCAAATAGCTTAATGTTTGCAGCACATGGTGGAGAATGATCTATTGCTGTTACCTCAACAATTCATTTAGTTCCTCTGCCACCCTTACCACTGGTAGGAAATGTACTGTCAGTTCCCAACTCATTATGCAAATACTACACCTAGGCATTATAATTCTGACTTCCATTAGCTCTACTTCACCATTATCCTGGCCTCCTGTGAATCACAAGTGTCAAATTACACATGTAGATTGTGGGAGTTTGAGTTTTGGTATGATACGAAGTGGTCTCCCACAGACTCAGCAGAAAATCAATTGGATTTGAATCAAACACTGCATTCTGCATTTTCAAATATTACAGTTCAAATACATCCTCTCAAGAAAAATCTTATAGCATATGAACCTTAAGAATTAGCTTAGGAAATCATTTCACGTTTATAAGTCCAGAAAACAGCTCTCCTCAAAACACCTGCAGACTTGTGTATCTGCTGAAAGTTCTATTTGAAGATGGTTACTTGGAGGCTAAACAATGGGTAAGATACTGGACTACAGGAAACACTTAAAGACAAAACAAATCAGCCTCAAGGTTACCTTCTATGTATGAGACTTTGTGTGCATATATCAATTTCTACTTTATACTTTATGCATAATGCCTTAAAAGCTATCTGTCTCCATGTATAATGAACATGTATTTCCATTTCCTCAAGATTTCAAGTTTCACATTCCTTATAAATCAAGAAAGGAAATATCTTGTCTATAAATTCATAGGTTAAATCATTCCTTTATTCAAAACAGAAGATCTTTAATACAAAAGACCATTTTCATAAAGAAAACACAAATAGGACATACTTGGTTCATTCACCACTATTCCCAACTGATTTAGTTTAGCCACATAAGTAATTCAGAGCTGATCTAAGAGTGCTTGGTAAAGTATTTTCACCCTGCACCAACTCCTTATGCCAAAATCCACTGATACCATCTCCAGCTGGTTCTGAACACCTATATTCATGTTGGCTGAAATCTAAACATTTTCCATCAACGGATACCCATGGTCTGAATGGAATTTAATCTTTTTGAGAACCCTCTCCTCATCAACATGACTATTTCAATCATTGCCTGCACACTGAATAAATAGGTCTCATTTGTATGTTTCTTTATCTTTATCTTTAAATATAGAGAGATGTAATTTTGGTTAATAGGATGGCAATGCACTTAGGTGTTCTTTAATTTTGTCATTACCTTTTAGTCTAAGTTAACAGGTACTTAGTTTAACTCTTATGGATAGAAATTTTTCATTTAAAAATTTTTAAAACTTGATCTTACAATTTAAAATGTGTGTGAAAAGAGAATGAGAAAATAGATATAAGTGTGTCTTCTTTTGCTGCACAATCTGAATCTCCCCAGCACCACTGATCATCACCTATTCTGTGCTAAGCATTCTGCAAGGGGTTGGCTGTCTCAATGTGTTATGACTCCATCTTTATGCATCAACATGTCATGACTCTGAAATAGGTCATAATAGGTCAGATTTGTGAACTGGGAGATGTCTTAATTTTTAAGTTTTCATATAATTCATCAATTTTAAGGCAATAAAATGAAGTGTGATATGAAAACCAGAAACCCATTACAGGTTATATTAAGACCTTTTAGGAAGTATATATATTGTTAAGATAGGAGATTTGTGGAAGTTAATTTTATATCCTTTAAGAAAGATGGTGAATGCTGACAGGAAAAAAAATAAAGGCTATAGCAACTTCAGGTACGTAATACCCACTGCACATTTAAAACACTGACCCCAACAACCTTAAAAAGCCTTTGATTTGTGTGTACTTTTTACCAGTTCAATAGATTTCTTCAACATCTATTATATGCTGACATCCAGAGATATTGATCCAAACATAGTTTATCACTAAGAGCAGCTGATGTATTTAAGCATCTAAAGGGTTTTTTTTTTTTTTTTTTTTTTAGTGCATTCTTATCCATGAGTTTTCTTCCCAAGACTTGTGACTCTAAATGTTATGTAAGGCAGTAATTTCTTGACATTCATTTAAAGCATGGAGTTAAGTGTATTAGATTCTGATTTAATTGACTCTTATTTCACAGTCCTAAACTGTTATGGACTCATACAAATCTTGGTATTGAAAATGACCTAAGATGAAGAGTATATTAGAGAAAATATTTGAGATGATGTGCATTAATTTCACCAAACTTTTTGTTTGAATAAATGACCTGGTCAAATTAAGTTAATTGTTTCATTAATGAACTCATAGATTTGTTTGGTTAAATGAGCAGTAAGTTTACACATGGTCGTCAGTTTAAGTCTCATGACCCTTTTTTATACTTAACTTTTTCTTCCAAATAGAGTTCTATGGTTTAACATATAAAGTGGAACTTGGGAGTGATAAGGAATATGAGGGAAAAAATGTCAAGAATGACATTCTGAAATTTTGGGTTAACCAACACTTTAACACAGCTTTCCTTATAGTATGGATGATTCAACTGCATCATTTGAGGAATCATTAGTGACTATTGGTCATTTAGGCAGAACATGTTCAATATTACATAAGAAAGAGAATGAAAACAAAGAAACCAAACCAGAAGCTCAACATATAATTTTTAAAAAGTAAATTAACCCATTACTTTATTGATAATCAGTTTTCCAAATAGCTACTGGGGATATTTAATGCACTGGGTGATATGTTGTGGATTAGCAATATAACTTGACCAAACTGTACTTGGAGGAAGAGTCGGTGGTACTAAGAGGAAAAGAGGTGGGGTGGGTGAGAAGGTGACTGGTCAATTTGTGCATGTAGATCTCTTCAATAATGCATCTAGACAATACTCTTGACTGATTAGGAAGAATAATCCCATCAAAAACTTTTAGCCTATAATCATTGATCAAGAGGAGATCCCCTGATATAGAAAGACTAAACCCACTTGTGTCCTTTTAATTTGCTCAGCTTTGTAATCAAGTAGCTAAGATACAGACACAAAACTGGACTGGATATTTCACTACACTGAGTAATAATACATAGATTCAAGTAACTCTTTCTACTTACTAATCATTCTGCATTACCCTCAGCAACTATTGACAGTAGTAAAGCAATCTTCTGTGGTCTATGATACAGCAGAAAAACACTTTGAAAACACTTGATTTCAATTGGGGGTTTGGACGTTGTATATAACCCATTGAGTTTCTAGTATGCCAGGCACCTCCTTAGGGGCTTTCTCATAAATAAGGTAGGTTTAGTCTAGGTCTTTGTTCTCAGTTGCCAGTTAATGAGCCCTCAATAACAGCATTCTTGAAACAATAAAGACAAAAAATCCAAAGCCAAGTGTATTATTTGGGAAAAGAATAGAAAGAAAGATAGGGATACCTAATTCAAAGCATTCATTTGTTCATTTGATCCCTTATTTCTTGGACAAATGTTTATCTAGCCCACATTATAGTTCTTCCTAAACCTAACTTAGTATACACTAAGCAGTTTAACATTTGCTTAGTCCAAAGAATTATAATGTAAAACTGTCCACGTGTATCACTCATGACAAGCCTACTCTTGTTACTATGGATTCCTACAGGGTGAGGGTGTATGTTACAAGGGTTCAGATTATTTTAATGACACCTTCCTTAGGGCACCACACAGTTATGGTAAGTAGTTCACTACTTCATTATCTTTTATAGACACTAGCTAAGACCACTTGTATATTTAGGAAAAGTGCCCATCACGAATGCTAAGTAGGGGTTGTAAACATTCAGCATAGGATCCCTTTATCACACATGCAATATTGAGCTGTTCAAAAAGGAATGAACAATATTCAAATAAATAAAGATGTAATATAGAAACACAAGAAAGAAGTCTCCTGTCATAGTTACTGTGGTTAGGCCCTTAACTAAAGACCTTGTTCAGGTTTTATTTTATTTTTTAAACTAAGGAGAATGTAGATTTGTGGAAGGAATAAGGTAGCAGAAAAAATAATTTTTAAGTTAAAAAAATCAGATATAAGTGGAAATATTACCAAATAAGAATCACTTATCCTAAAGATAAAAAAGCTAATGCGACTTAATAATGATAATATATACAAAGCCGCAAGGCAAGGGATATTGGACAAATGTGTTCTGTAGAGCCAGAGTGAATGGGATAGAGAGGAATGAGGAAGAAAGAAACAAATGATCAAAAAGGAATGGAATTTGTTTGTCTTAAGCATTTGGTTAGATGCTTCTAAAATGCTTTTCTCCCAAAGGATCCTTAAACATGAACAAATCTAAGGAACCTGTACAATGTTCTTCCTCAAAACCTTAATTAGCATTGTAGAAAGAGCTACTTCTATCCTACTGATCTTTCCAAAGCATGTCTACTGGAGACCAAGAGCTCCAACTTAATGGTCTTAAAATAACAATTGCTAGCCCTGCATTGAATTTGAACTGTGTACCTACCAGGCGTTGTTCTAAAGCTTTACATTCTAACTTCACAACACTATGAATTACATTTCATTAAACCTGTTTATCAATGAATTAATTGGGGCATGAGTGTTCAAATACCTTGCCCAACACCACTCAGAGACAGAAAGTTCAAACTAAAAGCCATTGAACATCATCTCTTTGCCGTGATTTCTGCAGAATGTGGGGCTTCTCCGAGTACCTTTGCTTGGGACCTACATTAGGAAGGCAGGTAGTGTATACACACTTCGACCTGCCACATATACAGGTCATTAGAATGCAGCAATCCACTTGGTTTTCGAAAGTGGAATCTCCAGAAATAAAGTTGCACTGACCAGCTAAAATTTGAGTCACTATTCAAAATCTACCAATAACTTTATCAAAAGTATAGCCTTTTTTAGACTGAGTAGACAGTGAATTATGTATGCTGATAAAGTTACCTGCAAATGCTAAAACACTAAGTATAGAGAATTTCTATTACTATGGCCCAATAGGGGCGAACAACAGTTGAATCATTAAGAAAGGGTTTATGTACCTGCAAGTAATAAAATACTGTTTTCTCTCTGAGATGGAGGTCTCTAAGGCAAATTCCAACTTAGTCATACGAAATAAATGAGGTAAATAAGAGAACTTACTAAGGATATTGTCTATAGTTCCAAATATTTGAGAACCTGAAGTATCTAAAAAGATACATTTGGAACTAATGGTGCATACGGATGAAACTTTTAAATGTCAGCTTTACAATGAAGGTGAGTGGGATGAGATAATGAAAGTTCATTCAACTTTAGGAATGTACTACCTCAAAATGGTTTTGTTCATGCTAAATAATTTTTTACCTTCATGGAAAATATTAAGTCAATAGTTCATTTATAGAAAACGTCCTGTGTATGGATAAGTAAGGTGAAGGTCTGAGGAAAATATGAAAAACTTAGATTACTCACAGCAAATAGTCACCATATTGCTCCGTTGCCCATTAATGCTGCCTAAAGAAATGTCTTGAACCCTCTGATACATTTTAAGAGACTCATATTTCATTTTCTTTCCCTATCTTCATAAATACACTTTCTCATGATGTTCCTTCTCTTTTAAGATGTATTTAGGTCGTTTTGTTCTCTTTTGTCCCTTCTGGGCCAAAAGAGTTTTTCTCTGATATCAAGTTAGAATCACTTGAGTCACTGGAACACAAATGTCTCATCTCAGGAAGGAGCACAGGGTCCCACACAGCAGCTGTGTGGTTACTAACTGCGCAATTCAAGCCCAGCTCAATTCTCAGCATTTGCTAGTTAAGGCTGCCATGTTTCTCCACCTGCAGGTTGTCATCATATGTAGTATGCCATGAAGTTCTTGAATACTTACTCCATCTGGTTCTCACTCATTCCATTAAGTCACCTTTGACTTTTGGTGCCTGACTCAAATTATCTAATTAGAGATGGCATCAGTAGCATGCATGTTACCAGAAGTTCTTTGCCCTTTATTATGTCTATGTTCATGTTTACATTTGTGTGTTTTTATGTATGTCAAAGAATTCAGGCTTTGATATATATTTTTGAACTGGGATAATAAAGAGTGTTTCGCGGGGCAACAAGCAGACTGTAGGCATCTAGAGCTGCTGTGTATCAGTGTTCCTACCCCCCACCCCACACCACCCTCCTCTCCCTGCAACCTCTCATGGTAACAATTATGGAAATCCCTCTGTACTCTTCTCCCTATACTGTCACAGTACCTGGGTGTCTAGCAAATACACTACCTTTAGGAGAGCCATAGCCCTCTAATCTACATTTTTTTTTCCATCTTCTCCCCAACATTCACCAGAATGTACCATGGACACCAGCACAGTCCTACATATACGGTACATACATACACGGTACATACATACACTCTCATCACACCTTCCTATTGGAGATACGGCCCTTGCTCTGAAATGGCCTCCCACATATCTCCTCTAAGACATTTCACTTCCTTAAAACCTTTCTCAAGTCAGCAACCCAATGAAATGAAATAATTCTCAGGTGCTAAAGCATTGTTTATCAAAAGAAATATTGGAATTTTAAGAACAGCTTTTGTATAGCTATCTTGTGTTTTAAGGAATGAATCTTTACTAGTAGAATCTCAGACAAAAGGACACATTATACAGCAGGTATTTGGGAGAAGAGGGATCCTCATATCCTAGAATATGCCACGGTTAATATAATCCCTTTATAGCCTGGCCTAGGGAAGGTAATTCAATAGGATGGAAAAATCCACCTGACCCACGGTATTCAAGAGGACTGGGATCTGAACTCAAATTTGCCACTGAGACACAGGAAATCTCAAATTTAACTATCTTGATGTCAACCTCTCATGCATAAATTGAGTTGGCATTAAATAGGATTCTATAATATTATGTTCTTAGAAGGGACTTCATCTGGTATTTGTAATGTGAAACAAGGGAATGGAAGAGAAAAAACATAGGAGGGGAGCAAATTCAGTAAGAGAAATGAAGTGCAGCTCTTTTACAAATGGAAGACAAAATATATGTACCTTCATAGAATCCATAAATTTCAAGTGCATGTGTTTCTTATTTGTCAATTGAGTTCTAAAGAAAAGAAGCTCGAGGAGGCCATTAATATATTAATAGGAAATTTAAGAATGAAATTCAGAATAATCCAACTTTTACTGTTTCTCAATCTAATTTAATATTGCACTCAAGTCAATCTAATTCCTAAGCAGATGGGCCTTAAAGAAACTGCCAATTAATCTTAAAGGCCAACAGCTCTGCATCTCACAAAAATAAGTGTCTTATTTAAGGACATTTAGTTACGATTATATTCAGACCACAGATATAATGCTGTACAACAATTTGTCAGCATTTCCATGCTGTGTCCTTAGTCAAAATTTTGAAGCAAGGGAATGCTTAAATGAATACCTGAGAGAATTCAAGTTAATAACATAAAGTCACTGTGAGCATACAAAGCATCCTTCTATCCTCCAACACCCAAACAGTCTCACAACCTTTAAAAGAAAGGAAGAGATGTAGGAATCTAAGCAAAATTTTTCATTTCAAAATGAAACCGCATTGCAACAAGAACAACAACAAAAGTAGAGATTTTAATTTATTCCCATGGGAAAGACTTAAAGGGAAAAATACGAAGAGAAGTGACTGTTTATTTGCTACCTTCAGAGTCTTCCCAGATCCCAGATAGGAGAAAATTTCAGTGATGAGATCTTTTAGAGAAGGGTGAGGACAAAGTTCTAATCTTTTTCAGTCCAAAGGTACAATGCATTCAAACTGATGAGAAAATTAAATTTTCAGGACTATCAATATGACAACTTTTAGCAGAGAATTCAATTGCAAAGATGGATTCTTGACTGGAATGAACTAAAACTTCCAGATAAGCAGAAGAAATTGACAATAGTTCATTTCCCAGTCCTATCTTTTTTTTCAAGGTCCACCCAAGGCCAACTTAGAAATCAATTTTCTCTGACCTTCTTCCATTGTTCCCTTCAGGGCTTTTTATGGGATTATTTAATTTCCATAGTCTTGTTCTTTGTGATGTGTTATTCTAAATGCTACTGTGGTCTCAGTCTACCCAAGAGTATGGTCAGTCTAATAGATTATCTTGAAAACTTCCAGCAAGCCTGAGAAAGAGATACTTGTAAAAGAGACCAGCCGTTATAATAGTCAGCACTCATGTGTGCTCAATTCCAGGAAATACACCAGACACCCTGCACAATTTTTAATATTCCAATTATAATCTAAGAGGTATTTCCATTTTAAAGAGAACTAAGATCTAAGAAAGTTTAGTCTCCCTTTCCCCAGTGCACAACTAGAAAATGTTGAAATTGGAAGAGTAACCGATTTTTGTCTCTTGTATTGCATTTCTTTCCCCTTCGTGCGCTCCACCTCAGAGCATGCTCCGTGCTCTGCTCATCAGGTTGAAGCCAACTTTCTCCAACTCCAGACTCATTATCCTCTCCTTCCATCTACCATTTGGGGTTAGAGGAGAGGATGAAAGTACAAGAAAGCAAGTAAGTAAAGGGTGTTATTCCACAGCTCAAGCCATTACAATACTTTCTACCACTGAGGGCGTCAGTTCTAAGTTCTGGATCTACTCCAAGCCTCGAGAGCTCCAACCTCAACCCACTTTTTCTTCATCCAATCTATTTAGTCTCTCCACCCAGGCCCGTTTCTTTCTTAAACTCCACCTCTCTTGGCCTATTTACTTGCAGTCAACGCTCTCATGTCTCTGTTTAAAATCCTTTGGTTCCCACTTCCTATTTGACCCAAATTCTGGTCAACCTGTGAGGCCAACTCTAACTCCAATCTTTCCTAAATGTTTGTCGACTCTTCTAGATTATCCTGACCTGTTTTTCCCTTGTCTTTCTGAAAAAGGCGTTGGACACTATGATAATTTTCATCATTCTCTAAACTGCTTTGTGTACTTTATCTTCCCAATGAGATAACAAGAATAAAATGCTAGATAAACTGTTCTAAGTAAATACTTTTTTTTAATTTTTTTTAAAAGATTTTATTTATTTATTTGACAGAGATCACAAGCAGGCAGAGAGGCAGGCAGAGAGAGAGGAGGAAGTAGGCTCCCCGCTGAGCAGAGAGCTGGATGCGGGGCTTGATCCCAAGACCCTGGGATCATGACCTGAGCCAAAGGCAGAGGCTTTAACCCACTGAGCCACCCAGGCATCCCAAGTAAGTACTTTTTTAAAGATTTTATTTATTCATTAGAGATAAGAGTGTCTGTGAGCTGCACGAGGAGCAAGGCATGGAGGGGAGGGAGAAATCTCAAGCAGATTTCGCACTGAGCACAGAGTCTGCCACAGGCCTCAATCCCACAATTTTGAGATCATGACCTGACCTGAAACCAAGAGTCAGATGCTTAACCAACTAAGCCATCTAGGCACCCCAATGAATATCGATTTAAATGGTTTAATGCAAATTGTTGAATTATTTAAAAGTGAGATATGTCTGAGACACTACACTTAAAAAAAAAAAATCACTCCCTAGCCGACAGTCTTATACTTTGTGTCGGGATCCGGGGTATGTTTTTCATTAAGCCTTCCCCAGGCAAATCACAGAACCTTATTTTCCTGAGTGAACTCTATAGAAAATTCTGGGATTTATTCTTTAAAAAAGAGCAATCTTCTGAATTTTCACAGTGTTACCCCCAGCTACTGTTAGAAGTCATTGCAAATGTCCTCGTTATATCTGAGACCTACATTTCCTTTTATTCAATTTGGAAATCTTAAGAAAGAAGAAAAAAATTTTAATGTAACATATAATATGGAATGAAGCCTTGATTTTTTAATTTGCTCCCGTATGTACTTGGTGAATATATCACTTCAAAAGATACTCCAAAAATCACATGATTGCTATCAGCCTGGAACTTCCACAGACCAAGCAGAGAGTCCATAGCCAAATATCCTTCTTTAGAAGAAAGCCTAATTGAAGAGCTGCATTGAGTCATTACTTCAGATCTAGCCTAATTTATATAATGAGCACGAACTCATAGACAAAGACACTTCTGACCTGTTGGCAAGACTCCCTTTATATTTTAAATTCCCTTCAGTTAAACACAAGCTGACTAACTGAAGCATCAAGACCAGTATTTCTCTTTCCCTTCTTTTTCTTTTGACCCACCCCCGTATCTCAGGCCTGCCCTCCCATGTACTACATGGGCACTCCAGGGTGGAGGACAGATGACTCAAATGGTTATCTCCTCTTTCTTTCACTTCAACATTCTCCACTTTAACCAGAAAGCAGAACAGAGAAGCATAAATCAGTCTGGGTTTTACAACCAGAGCTCTCTTAACGCTTTACCAGCAGAAACCCTCTAGTCCCTGAGACCTGACGGCTTCTTCACAATGCACACAGAGACTGCCATTGTGCTTGAAGCAGGACCCCTGGTCCTGGCAGAGTGCGTAGGTCCTTAACAAGCAGTAGCTATACTTAATTTCAATTCTTCTGGATCTTCTTGAGTGATTTGTTAACAAAGTCTGCTACACAACTGACACTTGGCACATGCTGATTAAATTCACATTATGGCTAGTACTCTGGAAGAAAATTTTCAAGGTGTCACATAAGAGAAAACATATTAACCTAACTTTTGGTAGAACTCTGAAATGGCTGCTAAAACCATGTCATGTAGGTCTATAAACCAACCCTAGTTTCTTTGGGCTGTAATGCTTGCTCATACTTGAATAGTAGATATGATTTAATAAATTTGTCTAAAATATATTAGAGCAACAATCACAATTTTATTTAAGGATCTAGTTAACATTCTCATGGTTGTTTCATTCATATCACAGGAGCTCAGTGCAGAGGTCTTTGGCAGTAACTTATCCAAGTGCCAAAAATAATTGAGGCAAACATGAAGACAAAACTTGGAATGCTATGTTACTCCTGACTTATACTCTGTAAACTGTACATTTTTTTTCTCTTAAAAATTTAGTATTTGTTATCAAAAGAAAAGAAAGAAAGGTGGCTGCTCAGAGATACTAGATTAAATGGCAATTTTTTTTAATGGCAATGTTTAAAAAAATATGAATACCAGTCTCATTGGGGCTGCCTTTACCATTCTACTTCCTAAAATAACAGGGATATTGAAGCACTTTGGAGATGTAACAGCTTGTTGGATGATATGTTCAAATACACGGGCTTCAGTGTCCTGCAGTAAATTATAACGGGGAGACACCAGATGGGTGTGGTAGTTGAGGCCCATCAGAGCACGCTGGGATTCTCCCAACTGATATTGTCTTTTTCATTTTCTCTTTTTATCAGAAGTGTTTCACCCCTTGCTCTGTTCCACAAAAAGAAAACTGCCACACTCCCCTCAACATGTTGTTGTTCTCTCAAAGGTCTTCAGAAAAGTCTGGGTTATAACGAAGATAGTCATTTTAAATCTTATTTCCTACTTTTTGTTTGTACACATAACAATTACACAGCAGTTACCTCAACCCCAGGCTGATTCAGTCTTAGCACACAAGGTTTGACTGGTTTATAAAATTGCAGCAAACATCACAATGAGGCTACTGGGGTAGGAAGTAGAGAATTAAGGTATCTAACTTATGAGAATTAAGGTATCTCTGAAAACCTGGTACATAAACCAGCTTTCAAGTTTACAAGTTCTACTTCAAGACTCTTGTGTAATTCTCTCCATAACCCTTAAGTACCTCATTCAAAAGAGAATCACAGAAGGAAGGCATGAAGGCTGTAGATAACACTCTTGGTAACCTAGCTTGCTCTTCTAGCAATTTACCCAGTGAATTTCTAATAGCCACCTTCTCTAAATTGGGGATAGACTACCATGTCATCTTGAGAAAACACTTACTTGTGTTCTGATCATTACAGACAATGCTTCAGACTGCAAGACAACATTGGGTCATCTAAAATTGGAGTAGAGTATCGTATAAACACAGGATTTTTCCTTTAGTGTTCTGAAGAAAAAAAAAGTTGTTTATTTACAAGATATTGAATCATTTTGAAACATTTTTCTAAGAATATTTTAAAATCAAATTCAGGCATTAAATCCTAGTTTGCAAAGGTAAATATCATTTTTATCAGTCAGAAGTCATTGATAACATAGTCAATCTATTCATTGGGTGGATTCATGTTTTCCTGTTTCCTATTGCTAGGAAATGTGCTATTTAGTTCCTCGTGTTAAGAGGAAAGTAACATCTTTCATTCTTAATTTCAAGACACAGGTCACAGGAGGATTAGATTAAATTTGAAGCTATAAGTTTTGTCTAACTTTATTTTCAAATACCCACCAAGCAGAACATCCAAAATTAAATTCTAAGTGGCATTTATGAAGAAGGAGTAAATTCTCTCCCTTCCTTGGCATAATTAAAGTACATGAATCGTTTTTTATAGTAGTTTCCCAAACCACTAAATGAACATGTCCACTTTTTGGATCTTCCCTTTAGTTAAATATATGACTGTTATTAAAAACAGATTCTAATCCTTATACCTTTATTACCTATATGTCCACATGAGGGACTTGATAGATGGGTCCATATACTCCCTTCATAAAATCCTTCTGGAGAACATTTTTATTGAATTCCCAAATGTTCTAATACTAGAAAAGATTATTAAAGCAAAAATTTATTAATAGTATGGAATTTTCTGTATCATAGAAAAAGGGTGTGCTTTATCCAATTTATTCCAAATGAGTATCAATGTATGAAGGTGTTAAGTGAAAGTATTTAGGAGAAATACCCAAGGTTAGATTAAATCTCAAACAATCTATTTGTACTTCATGAAAAATACTACTTTATATTCTTCTTTTTTAGATTTTCCATTTATGCATTTTTAGTTTAGTCTTAATTTTTTTCTGTAGTAGTCTAAATACAATGTGTAAATAATTGCTTACTAGTTTGTTAGAGCGTCATTTAAAAATGAGTCCATATTCCGACTACTGGAATCTCACAGTATAACTTTTTGATAATGTGATGGTGTTAAACTGGATCACATGTAAGGGGGGCTCAGTTACTAAAATACATTGAAGACATCATTGTAAGCCTGTTTCCCCTTGAATGCAATCCCATATGACATACCTCGTAATATAGTAGCTACGTAGCAAGATACTTTTTCTTTTAATCAGAACTTCTTCCTAAGCCCTATGACCAAAAATATATGACTTAATACTAAAACACTGAATAGAGTGCAAATTTGATTTTCCTGCCAGTGGGAGATAAGAAAACCATCTAGTATGGATAAACATCAAATGCTCAGTGTGGTTGTGTGGGGCAAAGGAAGCCTCAGAAGGCACATTTTATGAAGTCCAGGTATAAGCAGATATGGGCTGGTGACCTCTAATAAAGTGGTTAATGTTGTATTTTCATAGAAGAGTGAAATCTTTTATATGTATTGACCATCCAAAGACAGAGGTAATAAGTGCTTATTTCCCCTAGGGTTACTTTTCAATACCAGAAGTGTCTCTTACTTCTGATGTCTAAATTATTATGGCTTTTTATTGTTACTAAAATGTTTTATTATAAAGTTAGAAAAATCTTCCAAAGTTTCTTTTCCAGGCCCATGATCATATGTTCCCTGCATATTACATATCGAAGAATCAAACGCACAACATCAGGATCAACTTTAATTATAGATGTTTCCACATCTATTCGTGGCCTGTCTTGGACATTTGGGCTGCTCTAACAAAGTCACCATTGACTAGGTGGCTTATTAATGACAAACACTGCTCATGATTGTAGGAAGTCCAAGATCAAGGCACTGGCAGACTTGTCATCTGGCAGGGATCAACTTTTTGGTTCTTTGAGGTCTGTGTCCTCATATGCCAATAGGAGCAAATGGCCTCTTTTGGTCTTTTATAAGGGCTCTCAGTACATTAATGAGGGCTTTGCCCTTATAACTTAACACCTTCCAAAGACCCTACTTATTAACACTGTTACCCATGGGGGTTTGGATTTAACATGAATGGAGAGAGTGCACATTCGGTCAAGATCATGGTCTAATTTTAGAAACCAGGAATTTGTCCTTTACCATATCCATATCTTCTTGATCTTTAATAGTAAGATGGATTTTTGGCTAAATATACAATTGTTTTTTTTAAACATACAATTCTTTAATATTGTCAGTATATATATATATAAAGCAGATACCTCGGAAAGAGCAAACACATTGACCTATAGTTATACTAAAGGGAAAATAGCTGAAAGCACATTCCTTCTAGAAGGCAGGTTTTGCAATGGACAGAGCTTAAGTGTACTATGTGCCTAAAGTGAAGCTGTGATCCTGTAAACAGGAAGGAGGAGACATAGAAAGAGGTGAACATTTAAAAGGCACAAACAGGTTTAGGAACAACGTCTTAATGGATGTTATATTCCATGCTGTTAAGCCTTTCCAGAACTGGCATAAAGCTATGTTCAAAGATGCACATAAGGAGTAAGGAATATCTTGTATTAGTAAATGCCTTTGAAGAACTCTTTTGAATTAGGTACCATTTAGGACACAAAAGCAAAAGGATACTTTCTGTCTTGCCCTCTGATCTTACTTGAGGATTTTAAAAATCCTGTTAGAAAATACCTGAATTAGTCTAAATAAGTAACGATAGAAGATAACATCAGGTCACTCTGCACTATGCAAGGAACATTGTTACTAGCTTTCTGCCTCCATTAATTCCTAACTGCCTCTGAAACAGTGATCAAACAGTGGCCCCACAATACTAACCATGCAAAATTTATTTGATAGGAATAATTGTTGGTGAAATGTGAATACACTGAAAGTAAGTTGCAAACTAGAAAAACCCATGACTCCTAAGGACTTTGTGTATCAGTGTTGTAAAATCTCCACTACTTCAAAAGACCATTAAAACAAGTGAACATGCAAGCAGTAATAATTTTATGGATTACAAAAAACATACTCATTATAGTCATGAAAAGTTTTCAGGTGAACATATATCAGGAGAGGGGAGATAAAGAAATCTGCATTACCTTATATCACATATTATAAAAAGATCCCCCCATATTTTTAAAGATGTATCTCAGGCTGAAAAGAGGTACCTAACAAAATGTAACTTTCTTTACTCTAATTAACCCTTATTGGTTAACAATGACTCAAACTTGCCATATCTAAAAGATTTTTGATGGGATTTTTTTTTTTTTTACTTCTTAAAAACTTTCAACTTTAACATTTTAATATCACTGTATTCCTTGAAAATTGCTATTCTCCTGGACTCCAGCTTAGCCAATAATTACAAGTTATAACCATCCACTTATTACTTTTTTGTGGGCCCATGTTCTAGCTGTACATTTTTAACCATGTATATTTTACAACAGTATTTGAGGTAGATCCTAATATGATGTCATTTAACAGATGAGGGCATTGTAAGTTTAGGAGGTAATATCATTCAACTGGTAAGTGGTACAAACATGGTTTAATGTCAGTCTTTCTGATTCTAGAAGTCAAGGCCTTGGTTATTTCCTTCCATCATCTCTTCTAAGAACACTGTAATTTTAGATTTTTCAGTCTTCTCTATGCCTACTATTTCATCTTGTGATTTTTTTTAAACACTCTAATAGTGTTACTATGATTCACTCATTTGCTTTCTCTACTTCATGCAGCCTATTACTTCAGTTCTATATTTCCAGTCCCTTCCTCAATATTTCTAACAATAGCTTTGTCATATGAAACACAATGGAAATATATTGGGCAACACTATACCAAGCTAGATCCAAAGTCAGGGATTCTAGATCCTTATTTTGGATTCATTATTAAGTATCTGGACTTGAAAATATAACTTAAGTTTCTGAATTTCTTTCTTTGTGAGGGGATGATATTTAACACAGTAACTTAAAGTATTTTTAATTTTAAAATTCATTTTTTGTATCAAATTTCACAACCTATTTTTACTTTTTTTTAAGTTTTTATTTAAATTCTAGTTAGTTTACATATAGCATACTATTGGTTTCAGTAACAGAATTTAGTGATTCAGCCATCATTTATTTAACACCCAGTGCTCATCCCAACAAGTGACCTCTTTAAGGCCCATTACTGATTTATAGCCCATCCCCACAACCTCTCTTCCAACAACCCCTAATTTTTCTTTATAACTAAGAGTCTCTGGTTTGCTTCCTTCTCTTTTTTTCCCTCCCTTCCCCTATATTCATCTGTTTTCTTTCTTAAATTCGATATATGAATGAAATCATATGGTATTTGTCTTTCTCGGACTTATTCACTTAGCATAATACAATCTAGCTCCATCCACATCATTGAAAATGGCAAGATTTCAGTCTTTTTTATAGCTGAATAATGTTCCACTGTATATACATATATACTAACTCTTCTTTAATCATTTCTCAGTCAATGTACATTTGGGCTCTTTGCATAATTTGGCTATTGTTGATAATGCTGTTAGAAATACTGGGGTCCATATGCCCCTTTCAATAGGCATTTTTATCTACTTTGGATAAATACTCAATAGTGCTGTTCCTGGGTCATAGGGTAGTTCTATTTTTAACTTTTTGAGGAACCCCCATACTATTTTCCAGATTGGCTGCATCAATTTTCATTCCCACCAATGTTGTAAGACAGTTAGTTCCCCTTTCTCTGCATCTTTGCCAGTCTATTGTTTCTTGTGTTGTTAAAAGCAGCCATAAAAAGGAAGTATATAGCAACACAGGCCTACCTCAAGAAGCAAGAAAAGGCTCAAATACATAGCATAACCTTACACCTTAAGGAGCTAGAAAAGGAACAGAAAATAAATCCTCAAGCTAGCAAAAGAAGAGAAATAATAAAGATTAGAACAGAAATAAATAATGTAGAAACAAATAAAAAAAAGAATAGAACAGATCAGTGAAACCAGGAGTTGGTTCTTTGAAAGAATTAATAAAATTAATAAATCCCCTAGCCTAACTTATCAAAGAGAGAAAGAACTCAAATAACATCATGAATGAAAGAGGAGAGATCATAACCAAAACCACACAAATACAAACAATTGTGAGAGAGTATTATGAAAAATTATATGCCAACAAATTAGGCAATCTGTAAGAAATGGATAAGTTCCTAGAAACATATAAACTACCAAAACCAGAACAGGAAGAAATAGAAAACTTGAACAGACCCATAACCAGCAAAAAAATTACATCAGTAATAAAAAAATCTTCCTCAAAACAAAAAGTCCAGGGCCAGATGGCTTCCCTAGGGAATTCTACCAAACATTTAAAGAAGAGTTAAAGCATATTCTTAAACTATTCAAAAATATAGGAAGGAAAACTTCCAAACTCTTTTTATGAGGCCAACATTAACACCTTTCTTCTAAATCATACTTTTCTTTCCAACTATTCCATTTCTCTTATGACAATTCTGTTCACTTCTACAGCATCATCTTGGACCTTGATCCATCTCCTTATCCCATAATTCCTTTACAGAGTCACAAAATTTAGTATTTCTCTGTTCACATATGTTTATTTTGCTTCACAGTATGTTAGTCCCATTTCTAATTTTACAGTCTAACTGGGGCATTTGGTAAACAAAATTAACACATGAATAGCTGAACCCAATTCTGTGACACTATGATATACTAGGAAATACTAGTTTTCTAGATTTGTGAATATTACAAAAAGATCAAAATTAAACAAAACTTTATCAGGAGAAATAGGCTGTTTATCTACATATTACTATGGCTGAAGATTAAGTTCTGAGGTTTTAGGACAGAAATAGTTTATTTTTTTCTTCTTGTAAAACCAGATGCTAATGTGGGTCCTCCTGAGGCCCTATTGAAAGAAAAGAGAGGCCCCCTTATCAAGAAAATTAGTTTCCAGGACCTCCTGTTTTATGAATCTAACTAGGAGTTATAGATCCTAGGACTCCACATAGAGTTTGAAACTTGGGAGGGGATGAAATATTTCCGGTACCCTGTGGGTATCCAGTTCTCATGTTTCTTGGGTCCTACCAGGTATAATCTTAGTTTTTATTATAAGTGGCCTGGTACTCAGACACCAGGCAGGCTAGATACATGTGACTCAACCCTTCTAACAGACAACCTCAAAATCTATTAGAAGCTTTTATTTCAAATGTTCATTTCCAAAAAATTTCTTTTTCAGCTTTCAAGAATATAATAAGAGGCATCGGCTCGGGGCGCCTGCGTGGCTCAGTGGGTTAAAGCCTCTGCCTTAGGCTCAGGTCATGATCCCAGGGACCTGGGATTGAGCCCCTCATCAGGCTCTCTGCTCAGCAGGGAGCCTGCTCCCCACCCCCGACACCTGCCTCTCTGCCTATTTATGATCTCTGTCTGTCAAATAAATAAATAAAATATTTTAAAAAAAGAATCATCAGCTATAGTCACTTTGTACATTAATCCACCAAAATTTAAATAATATTATAATTACCTTGCATCAGTAAGCTTTACATGTAATGACTACAGACTGCCAATTCAAGTTAAGTCTGGAACCCAAATAAGGTCTCATTATAAAGGTACATTTAGTTAGAGAGTTTCTGGCACCACAAAGGATATTATCAGAGCCTCTTACCAAGGTTTTTCCACATTAGATTCAGAAACATTTGCCTTGATAATTTTAACCTTATCAATAGATTTGAGTCACTTGTATTACTAGAATCATTGCTCAGGAGGTATTTGAGGAGATTGCCAAAAAGAAGGAGAGGAAAGAAGAAAAAGAACAGCTATGGCCAAATCCCCCAAAAGATCATTTTATTGGTGATACATAAAAATACCGTAAGTTATTTGAATCTATATTTGGTCTTAAATTGATTGAGAGGTTTGATTTAAAAAAAATTCAAAACAATGTTTCTCAAAAGATTTAATTGAAACTAAAAGTAAATGGAGTTTTTGTTTAAGCAATTACCATATAACCCCCAAATAATAAATATGAACAAGTCCATTTATTTGTTCACAAAACTGAAATTACTTGGTTCAAAGAGTTAAAAACTCCCAATCACATTCAGCTCCCAATCACATTCCGAATCACATTCGGGTCATTCCAATGGAGGAAAATTAGTACCTGAAGTACTATCCCCATTGCCTGGTAATCAAGCAACAAACTTCCTTGACATCAGTGAATTACTACTACACAGCATTAATTTCATGCTTGTCTACTCTTGTAAGCTGTGAATGGTTATAGAGTGTCAGGAAACAAAGAAGAGTTAGAATAGGGTCAGAAAGCTTCTTGAAAAAAAATTGAGAAAATAACAAATAATTGAAAGCATTTAACACAATTAAGCAAGACTCTTCATCCCAACAGGGTTTTTAAACATTGTGATTATGTTTGGGGTCTTATCTTTAGGGGCAGAAGACTGTTAAAGTCTACAGCACACGCATTACACATCTTTTAAAAAATTACTGAAAAATGACTGGGTGAGATGCCTAAATTTAAATTTAATTTGAAAGGCTTAGGAGTATGTTAAAATGAATTTATTTCTGATCAAGTTCCTCCACCAAAGCTTTTAAAATTTATTTTACACTAAACTGGTTAAAACTGAGGAATGTGGAAAAGTGAAGCAAGATACAAACCCATAGTAAATGTTGGGTTTCCTTGAAAAAAAATTTTTTTGGTTCTTTCTCTTCTCTGATTTTGCTTTACCCATAATGACCTTCCTTAATTTTTCATTTAGATCCATTGTTTTAGTCCATAATGTAGTGCTGATGATCCAGGAAGGTTTTATGCTCTAATAAACTGCTCACAGAGGTGCCAGCACTTACTAAAATCACTCTAAATTTGTGTCTGTATGCCCTCAAGCAATTTGCCATTTGTTTTGGTGTCCCATGTGTGACCAGAGAAACTAGCAAAATAGCACTTTCATGTGCATGGAAATTTTTAGCAGTTATTATCCTGCTTTTGCTATTGACTCATTTGTAAATCATCTTCAAAATATATCCTTTATTCTCTACTAAAAGGACCTTGTCCTTGACTCTTGCTGGGACTCCAAGATACATAATAGTCTTTAAACTTCTTGATCTTTAAGGAAGCACTTGAGCCATAACCACCTGAAAATAAAACACCACCAGGGTTTGTGTATGTTTGTGTGTGCACACATACACACACACACACGCATGTGCATGAACTTCACATTCTTGATCTCACATCTCTTCTTCATTTCCCACCTCCCTGAATTCAAGGGAAAATGGGGGGATCTAGACATTAGAGGAGTCGAATATGATGACCAATTCAGGTATGCTAAGGATGTGTGTGTATCTGAGACAAGGGTACAATTCTGTCCACTGCATCCTAGAAGTATGTACAGGCATGCCTCGGAGATATTATGGGTTTGGTGCTAGACTACCATGAAGGAAATATCACAAAAAAGTGAGTCGAATGAATTTTTTGGCTTCTTGGGTCATTTAAAAGTTATGTTTATGGTATATTGTAGCCCATTAAGTATGCAATAGCATGAGGTCTACAAAATGTACATACCTTAATTTAAAAATAGTTTTGCTAAACACCTAAGCTTTCAGCAAGTCATAATCTGTTGGTGGTGGAGGGTCTTGACTCGATGTTGATAGCTGCTGACCAACCAGGATGGTATTTGCTGGCAGGTGGAGTGACAGCAGCAATTTCTTAAAATGAAGTTTTCTGCATTTATTAACTCTTCCTTTCACAAAGGATTTCTTTGCAGCATGCGATCTGATAGCATCTTACTCACAGAATTTCTTTCAGTAGTGGAGTTTATCCTCTCCTACTCTGCTACTGTTTCATCACCTTAGTTCACATCATATTCTAAATCCTTTATCACCATTTCACAGTCTTCAGAGCACCTTCACCAAGAACGGATTGCATCGCAGGAAACCACTTTCTTTGCTTATCCATAAGCACAGATCCTCTTCCATTAAAGTTTTATCATGATGTTGCAGCAATTCAATCACATCTTCAGGCTCCACTTCTAATTCTAGTTCTCTTGCTCTTTCCATCACATCTGCAGGTAGTTCCTCCACTGAAGTTTTGAAACATTCAACGTCATTCATGAGGGATTGGAATCAACTTCTTCCGAAACTCCTGTTCATGTTAACATTTTGACTTCTTCCCATGAATCACAAATGTTCTTAATGGCACCTAGAATGGTGAATCCTTTCCAGAGTGTTTTCCATTTACTTTTCTCAGATCTATCAGAGGAGTCAGGTTCCAGGGCATCTGTGGCCTTATGAAATGTATTTCTTAAATAAGGGTACTTGAAAGTTGAAATTACTTTTTGATTCACAGGCTGTGGAATGAACGTCATGTTAGCAGAAACAAAAGTGTTAACCTCCTTATACATCTCCATCAGAACTCTTGGTTGACTAGGTGCATTGTCAATGAGCAGTAGGATTTTGCAAGGAATCTTTTCCTGAGCAATAGGTCTCAACAGTGGGCTTAAAGTTATCAGTAAACCATGTTGTAAACAGATGTGCTATGATCCATGCTTTGTGGTTGCATTTGTGCAGCAAGAGTAGATTTAGCATAATTCTTAAGTGCCCTGGGATTTTCAGGATGTCAAGCGAATATAGGCTTCAACTTAAATCACTGGCTATATTGGTGTCTAAAGAGAGAGTCAGCCTATCCTTTGAAGCTTTGAAGCCAGGAATAGATTTCTCTCTAGTTATGAAAGTTCTAGAGGACATTTTCTTCTGATGTAAGGCAATTTCACTTACATTGGAAACCTGTTGTTTGATGTAGCTACCTTCATTAATTATCTGGGATAACTTGCTGTTTCACCTTGCACTTCTGTTATGGAGATGACATCTTCCCTTAAACCTCACCAACAACCTCTGCTAGTTTCAAAATTGTCTTCAGCAACCTCGACTCTCTTGGCCTTCATAGAATTGAAGAGAGTTCGGGCCTCACTCTGGATTAGGCTTTGGTTTAAGGGAATGTTGTGACTGGTTTGATCTTCCATCCAGACCACTAAATGTTCCTCATATCAGCAATAAGATTGTTTCACTTTGTTCTTCACATATTCTCTAGAGTAGCACTTTATTTCAACGTTTCCTTTGAACTCACAACTTAGCTAACTCTTTGGTCCAAGAAGCCTAGCTTTCAGCCTATCTTATCTTTCAACATGCCTTCCTCACTGAGTTTAATCATTTCTAGCTTTTGATTTAAAGTGAGACACACGGGACTCTTCCTTTCACTTAAACTCTTAGATGCCACTGTAAGTTATTACTTTGCCTAATTACAATATTATTTTGTCTTGGGGAATAGAGAGGCCCAGAGAGAGGGAGAGAGATGGGGGAAACAGCTGGTGGTGTCAGAACATATACTACAGTTAAATTCGCTATTTTCTATGGACATGATTCACAGCACCCCAGAACAAAAGTGACATCAAACATCACTGATCACATATCATCAGAACATAAAGTTTCAAATATTGTGAAGATTACTAAAATGCAACAGAGGTACATAAGCAAATGCTCTTGGAAAGGTGGCTCCATCAGACTTGCTCAATGCAGGGTTGCCACAAACCTTCGATCTATAAAAAAAAAAGCCAGTATCTGAGAAGTGCAATAAAATGGGATAGACTTATACATACGTTAGATTTGGAAAAAGGCTATGTAAGCTCTTTTGTTTGCTTCTGTAGACCAAGCAGAGAGCCCTGGGAGAGCTAGGATTTCAGAGCTTCCAGAATCCTTCAAGACCATACATTTAGGGGTGCCTGGGTGGCTCAGTTGTTAAGTGGCTACCTTTGGCTCAGGTCATGATCCTGAGGTCCTGGGATCAAGCCCTGCATCAGGCTCCCTGGTCAGTGGGAAGCCTACTTCTCCCTGTCCCACTCCCATTGCTTCTGTTCCCTCTCTCTCTCTGTATCTCTCTCTGTCAAATAAATAAATAAAATCTTTAAAAAAAGACAATAAAGACCATATGTTTGGCAAATGCTTGGTACTGAACTCAGCTGTCTGAGGGTCAAAACTTGTGTTTTAGAAACAAAGTTTTATAATGAGACTTAATTTTAAAAAGTAGGGGTATCAAATGAACTATTGGGATTTCATCAAGATCAAAAGCTTTTGCACAGCAAAGGAAACAGTTAACAAAATCAAAAGACAACTGACAGAATGGGAGAAGATATTTGCAAACGACATATCAGATAAAGGACTAGTGTCCAGAATCTATAAAGAACTTAGCAAACTCAACACCCAAAGAACAAATAATCCAATCAAGAAATGGGCAGAGGACATGAACAGACATTTCTGCAAAGAAGACATCCAGATGGCCAACAGACACATGAAAATGCTCCATATCACTCGGCATCAGGGAAATACAAATGAAAACCACAATGAGATATCACCTCACACCAGTCAGAATGGCTAAAATCAACAAGTCAGGAAATGACAGATGCTGGCGAGGATGCGGAGAAAGGGGAACCCTCCTACACTGTTGGTGGGAATGCAAGCTGGTGAAGCCACTCTGGAAAACAGCATGGAGGTTCCTCAAAATGTTGAAAATACTGCCCTATGACCCAGCAATTGCACTATTGGGTATTTACCCTAAAGATACAAACGTAGTGATCCAGAGGGGCACGTGTACCCGAATGTTTATAGCAGCAATGTCCACAATAGCCAAACTATGGAAAGAACCTAGATGTCCATCAACAGATGAATGGATCAAGAAGATGTGGTATATATACACAATGGAATACTATGCAGCCATCAAAAGAAATGAAATCTTGCCATTTGCGACAACATGGATGGAACTAGAGCGTATCATGCTTAGCAAAATAAGTCAAGCAGAGAAAGACAACTATCATATGATCTCCCTGATATGAGGAAGTGGTGATGCAACATGGGGGCTTAAGTGGGTGCGAGAAGAATAAATGAAAGAAAATGGGATTGGGAGGGAGACAAACCATAAGTGACTCTTAATCTCACAAAACAAACTGAGGGTTGCTAGGGGAAGGGGTTTGGGAGAAGGGGGTGGGATTATGGACATTGGGGAGGGTATGTGCTTTGGTGAGTGCTGTGAAGTGTGTAAACCTGGTGATTCACAGACCTGTACCCCTGGGGATAAAAATATATGTTTATAAAAAAAATTAAAAATTATATAAAAAGTAGGGATATCTTGTGGCTCAGTCAGTTGAGCATCCCACTCTTGATTTCAGCTCAGGTCATGATCTCAGGGTTGTGGGATTGAGCCCCACATTGAGGTGTGTGCTCAGCAAAGAGTCAGCTTGAAATTCTCTTCCTTTTCCTCTGCCCCTCCCCCAAAACCCTCTCTCTCTCAAATAAATCTTTTTAAAAAAATGAAATAGATAAAAATCTAGATTCAGTAAAACATAATTTTGTTTATATTTTTCTACATAATGCTGACAAATTTTCACTAATTTTATAATTTGTTGAAACAATCTGGTAACTCTATCAGTGCCAAGATAGTGACTTACATGAAAAGTTCCTATGCTTCTTTCAGTTGGTATTTACACACAACAGAAAGGAACACAGAGCGAGGTCAGGGTTGGTAGGTAGAAAGAGAAGCCTGAGAAAAATCCCTCTGCCGGGAATAGAAAAGGGTAGTGAAATCAGAGTCTGAGAATCAGGTTTCCAAGGAGAAACAGGGGTACTGCTCCAAGGGCAGGTGGTGCAGAGTTAATACCAAGACTGTTACTCACAGTCAGGTCTCCTGTGTTCCTTATGGGAAGAGGTGTAGAAGGGCTGGCCCAGCTGAGATACTAGAGTTAAGACTGAAAACTGAGCCTGTTTGGTCACGCACAATGACATAATACACAATGGTTCAGATGCTTGCCATCTTATCCACAAAGTTTTGCATGAGAAATAAATATTCTGCCTACTCTTTCTTAAATGAAAAGCTTCCGATGTCCATGTAGTCATTAAATTTAATTGGCAAATGAGCTCAAGTATAGCCTCTTTTGAGCGTGTAGGAACTTCCAGCTCTTGCTCTTTAAGTGTTTCAATGATCACCTTGCATGAAAAGTTGACTTGAAAATTCCAAGACCCTAGATGCAGAATTCTCTCAGCCTTAAAGCCAGCCTCAGGCAAACAAAGTCCTCCAATGCTCTTGGTGGAACACATGGCAATTTAGAGCTTTAGTCTAGGCCTTCAAATCTAAGTTTAAAAAATGTACAGTATTCCTAGATTCTTATACCTTACATATGCATGGGTTGGAGAAGGTCCCTAAAAAAATGTTCTTATCCATATGCTTCATTTGCTTTTAACAACAACAACAAAACATCTTAACATTTTATGCTAGTTAAAAGGCACTCTGTTGTCCAATACAAACCCATATCTAATAGCAACCTAATTATCAAGCGTTGACTATTAAGATTATGAAAACAAAAGCACTTGTCGTATATATCCCTAGAGTATAAGCTTCCTACTTAGAATTCCAAAAAACCATTTCACACTTAGCCTAAGCCAACTATCATACACATCACACTACATATACTAACGTATTTTATTGTTTCCATTTTAGTATATGCGCAGCCAAAGTGAGCACTATACTGATATATTATAAGAATGTTATAGACATAACTGTTAAGCTGGAAAAAGTCCCCTAAAAATCACTGTTAAACCTTCCTACACATATTACTCTAAGCTTTTTTTTTTTTTAACTCTTCTGTAGAAATTTGTCAAATTATTTGGCGTCTTCTATGTAAAGTAATAGTTGCTTTTTATAGCACAAAACTTCATAATTTCAGATTCCAGGATTTTTTACAAAGTTCATATATGTATATTTTTATAATTTTAAAACATTAATAACTTATCTTTCATGTAACTACCCAAAATGAGGCTTTTCAATCATTTCTCGTGCAGAAATTTCTATACTTAGAGTAGCTCACTATAGCTGTCCATACACCATCTCCAGAGATTCACAATCAATTGATTTTGGGCTAGAATACAGATATTGTTTTCCAAGTTCCCCAGATGGATCTATTCTGCTGCCAAGGTTGAGAAACTCAGTGTTGTTCAGAAGCCTAGTGAAGGGAATTTAGTATTCTGAGTTATAAATTCTTAATAGGTAAAAATCTAATTGGCTTCTTACTAAAAATCTAGATTATCAGGGCATAGCCACAAAAATTCTTGGTAAATAGGTCTCAAGTATCACCAAGGAATCCGTTTTCAACTATAGCACCTGTTATGATATAGGAGGTTAAACATCCACAGTTTAAAAAATAATATTGTATAATATTTAAGAACAAATATTGTGAGTAACAGTGGCTCAGTATAGATGTATTGAATATTGAGTGAGAAAGTCCTAATTTTGGTGAGTGATTCCATAGGTAGTAACAATCTTGAGAGTTTGGTTAGGCTACAGACCAAGTAGTCTTCAAGGATGAAGCTAAATTCTATGGGATTAAGGGCAAAGACACACCCTCTTACATGAGGTAGCAGAGCAAGTCATAACCAAAGGAACAGATCAATAAGAACAGTAGACACCTGATGTTTTCTACAACAAGGTTCATTCCTACTCTGGTACCTCTCCAAGTGTAGTCCTTGGGCCACCATCAGGTCAAACACCCAGGAACTTGTTAACATGCAAACTGTCAGGTTTTATTCCGGACCCACTAACTCAGAAAGTCTGGGGATGAGACCTAGCAGTCTGTTCTAACAAACCCTCTTGGTGTTTGTGATATACACACGAATTGGAGAATCACGGCCCTGTTCTTTTGATACGAATTCTTGAATATAAGCTTCCCAGTTTTCTTGTAAGAAACCATCTTTCTTGCAAATTCAGTCTACATCTTATGAACGTGATGATCGTACCTCATCCCTCACCTCAGGAGTGTACCTGTAAATGAGCAGAACCAACGAGGCTCGTTCTAAGTCTCAACACTGAAAGAACCACCAAAATCATCTATCAGGAAGGAGGCTGAAAAATGAAGATCCATGGATTGGAAAGCAAAAACAAATGAAGGAGAGAGGCCTGGAAACATCATTTGAGCACCAGGACTAGGTCTTAAATGTACTCTTGTTATATAGGAGCTAATAGAGTCCCTTTCGTTAAGTAAGATTGAACTGGGTTTCTGTTACTGGCAATTAGAGTCAGTTTGATGAACATAAACGGAATCCATTATAGAAAGCAGACTGTAGCGACTGAAACACAAAATGCAAGTCATCATGCAATCATGATTCAGCATTCAAGTGTTCAGGGCTCGGGCCCAGTGGATGCAGAATCAGCAAATGAGACTGAGTGAGAGGAGGATGTGGGGCTTTAGTTGCAGTTTGAATATAGAAGCATTTAGGTATTTGGTGCCTATGTACCTCAGGCTTGTTTAGATGACTAGAAGTAAGAAGCAGTAACTATCGTGCCTTCCCAAAGTGCTTGCCTGCGCTTTCCTGGGGTCCTGTGCCAGGACCTGATGAAGAATGTGGTTGCTCGGGCGCCTGGGTGGCTCAGTGGATTAAGCCGCTGCCTTCGGCTCAGGTCATGATCTCAGGGTCCTGGCATCGAGTCCCGCATCGGGCTCTCTGCTCAGCAGGGAGCCTGCTTCCCTCTCTCTCTCTCTGGCTGCCTCTCTACTTGTGATTTCTCTCTGTCAAATAAATAAATCTTAAAAAAAAAAAAAAAGAATGTGGTTGCTCTTTTTATGATTAATTCTTTATATGGTGGGAACATCATTTCTGTGTGGGAACCTTTAAACTGAATTAAAAATTGACATTTTTAGTACATCTCAATTGCATTCGACCCAACTGCACACAATCACAATAGCCTTCACGTTCAGAGGATATGGCTTTAAATTGTTTGATAAAATCATGATTCAGTCTGAGTCAGGTGGTTACCAGAGGATTGCAGAAATTGCAGAAGCAATTTTTCCGAGTCCTTAAAATGGCAGTAGTCAAAGTGTCTGAAAAATGATGGGTGTCAGTGATGCTCACCCAGAAGCGTGGTCCTTCAGGAACATCCACGTGTCCTCACCCAGCTGTTTCCACCACGTCTCAGCAGTGCCACCTTCTGCAACTGCCCACTTGCTCATTACCCGGTGTTTTCTCCATAGAAATGTGCTTTCCAGTTAGTGATTGAATAAGGGCTTAATGTAGTTTATTGTTAATATTTTAGCCCCATTTTATTTGGATAGATTATTCTAGATATGCTATATAGTTGACCCTTGAAAAACATAAGGGCTAGGGAAACTGAGCCCACACGTGGTCAAAACACCTGTGTGGAACTTTTGACTCCCCAAAAATTCAACTGCCAATAGCCCGCTGTTGACTGGGAGACTTACTGGCAGTACTTAACATGTATTTTGTATATTCCATACTATATTCTTACAGTAAAGCTGCAGAAAATGTTAAGAAAATCATGAGGAAAATACAATGCATTTACAGTACTATACTGTATTTTAGAAAAATCTGTGTTTGAGAGGATCTGCATAGTTCAAACTTGTGTTAACTGTCACCTGCATTTTCAAGGAAGAACAGGCCAGCTCTAGGAATGTAGAAGCTTCCCTTTGGCCCCTTCTGTGCTAATAGCTTACTATTTCTACAGTCTCTTCCCACGCACCACACTGGGGAGACTTGTGATGGTTAATATTTGCAAAGCTTATGTATGTGCCAGATAGTCTACCAGACATTTTTGGAGGTGTTATCTCATTTATATTCTATGGTAATCCTGTAAGATATGTGTTATCTTCATTTCCCTGGCAAGGAAACGGAGAGGCAGAGAGGCTAACTAACTTGCCCATGTGTGTAGTGAGCTAGGATCTGAACTCTGGCTGTCTGATGGCAGAACTCATGCATTTGACATAGAATAGAATAGAATAGAATAGAATAGAATAGAATAGAATAATAGAGACTACATATTCTTTTCTCAATATATAAAATTTTTATACATAGAAATGTAATTTCACTGTAAACCACATGAAGCAAGAGACCACAAGCTGTTTCTCTTTCCTAACACACAACAACCCTAACCGTGTGTATCATTTAGAAGGTGAGTAAATATGTAATAAATGTATATTTATGTATGTAGTATACATATTTATATATGTAGTAAATAGTAAGTATGAATAGGATTGAGGCTACTATCAAGTAGAGAGCTGATTTTCGAGGACCGACCCCAAATGTGATTGGATACTCTAAGGCACACAGCTTTTTAATTTCTGAAAGATGACTTGATACACATGGAAAATTCTTTAATATTCTACCTTGAAATTTGTTTAATAAGCTGCTCTGAATATATATTGAAGGCTTTTTTTTTTTTTTTATCTGTTCATCTAACCTCTTGGGAACATTGAGAAGTTACTGAATTGTAACTTGGGAGTTATTTAGCCTGAAATTCTATCCATCGTAGAAATCTTATCTATAGCACTCTTCTTGACAGATAATCATTCCGCCTCTGAACATTTCAAGTGACAGAGAGCCCATTACAACATAAGGCAATTCACTCCATTTTTGAGCAACTTTAATTGTTTAGAAAGTTCTTTCTTACAGTTGGTTGAAATCTCCTTTCTTGCAACTTCTTCCCAAGGTTCTTAGTTTTGTCCTTTAGAGCTTCTCCAAGTGACTGGCAAGACATGTCTAGATGACAGTCCTTCAAATATTTAAAGGCAGTAATAATGTCCCTCTAGATCTTTTATGCTGCAGGCTAAAACCCCCCAAGTCTCTCATACATTTCTCATGATGCAGGATTTAAGCATCCTAGTAGCTGGTTTGCCTTTAAAAATCATCCTCTGACAGACGTGGAATTATCATGAAGCCAAGGGTTTCAGGTCCCACTTGCATAGGCTGCTTCCACAGCCTTGGGAGAACACTGAGCCGTATGTTTACATGGGACTATGTTTTGTAAAACTAGCCCAAGTAAGATACTCAAATCCCAATCACTTAAGTCTAACATTGTCTATTTTAGGTGAGAATGCCAGGTGGCTTTGGATTGCTGCATAATTTTTGGATTTGACTAGTTGGAGATAGCTTTCAGTGGTTTAGTGGGGGTATACCTGTGTGTTTGCAGTTACTCCTGTGACTGTTAAGCTATTACTAACTAACCCAGAGCAGGAATGCCTTGCAGGAATCTTTCTAGATCTGCTATGCCAACTCCTGGTAACCGAACTTGAGAAAACGGAAGACAACCTGGTTAGTGTTTATCATCAGTTCAAAGGATATTTAAAATTAGTTAGTGATGAAGAAATTTTGGAATGAATGATATGAAATCTTACAGTTCCTACGTGAACGAGATTTGAGAATAGTTTTCCTAAAGTTGGCAATAATCCTAAACATTTAGATCATGCTATCAAGGAGTTGTGAAGCTAGGAAAAATGAAACTTTCTAAGCAATTAATACTGAAAACATTTCAATCAACCTTGCCAGAAGGCTGAATTCTTTCTTCTACAAAAGAGATTACAAACTCCTCTTTATATAAAGAGGTGATTTGAGGCTGTACAGTCAACACATTTTAGAGGTGTGTCAGGCAGTTAATGACATTTTATTTTTAAATTTTGTTAAATTTGCGACATCTGTCGGCTTCTCATTTGTGATTTTTTTCCATTTTTATACTTAGTTTTGTATTTTTAGTCTGTAATTTTTAAAAGGCTCAAAACTGTGTAAGTTTTTTTCTCTATAGAACCTGGTTCCACTCTACTTTTTGAACTCTGAAGTTTGGACAGAAATATTACAATGGGACTCCTCAGATACAAGCTAGATTCCATCAAATTTTTGGCTGTCTTGCTGCACTGATCACAAAATTGCTGACTTAGAATTTTGGGGTTGTGTATAACCTCAAAGGTCACCTAAACCCAATGCTCATTCTATGCTCAAATTCCCTGTTGATACCCCTGCCAGGCAGCCCACGGTCGAATGCTTCCTTTGACAGCAAAGTCATTATGTCCTGTGGAATCCATTATATCTCTGAACACCTCTAAATTTCAGAAAGTTTCAACAATGCCTCTTGTTGGACTTTGTGTAAAAGTAAATCTTTCTCTCTACATTTTTTTAGATAAACTGACTTTATCTCCATCTAATTCTTAAAACAGCTTTATTGAGATATAATCCACATAGCAGAGTTACCACTTAAAGTGTACTGTTCAAATTTTACTAAGCATAGTTACAGGGTTGTTCAACCACCACTACCATACGATTTTGTAACATGTTTGTATCCCATGAAAGAACCTGAAGACCCATTAGCAGCCATTCCCACTTCCTCTGTCTGCACACCCACCAAGCCCTAAGCAATCACTAATTTTTCTGTCCCTATTAATTTTAGGTAAATTCAAGAAATTTCATACGAAGGAAATCATAGAATATGTAGTATCAAAATTCTATATAAGTACATCTCTAGAAAGCCCTTTTTTTTTTTGACAATTCACTGTACACATTTTATTTACAGTTTTGTACACTGTCTTAATATGAATGGGACCGCTTTTCTACTTGAGCCATTTTTTAACCAAAGCAAAATAACCTAAGTAATACAAAGTGTTAAAATACAGCATAAAGATACAAAAACAGACATACTAATTCTAATTAGGAATGTAATTATGATGTTACATTTTTTATAATCCACAATTATGTTTAGGAAATCACACAAACATAGATCACTGATTTGAATGAAATGCATAAATTTGTAGCAAAGCTTTGTAGTTACAAAAAAACAAAAAAATTACCAAAGAATGCACAAAATTAATGTTTATTCCACCTTTGTGTCATTAATTTTGTGCATTCTAGAAAGCCCTTTTGAGGGTAGGTACGATTGTGTTCTTAGAATGGTACCATTGTGTTCTTGTGTACTTGGAAAGTACCATTGTGTTCCATGTTGAGGTCATTTGTTCATATGCCCATTTTACTAGAGAGTTTATTAGACATGAAGTTCAATATGGAAAAGGAAAGTGGCATCACAAAAGTGCAACATAAAGTCCGAGGCACGTGTGTACAAGATAGGACTGGGCTCTAGCTAAATCAGTCCCGTGGAGCCCAGTGTATCCATATGTTTATTTAGGTTATCTTTTAGGATGTTTACATGACTTATTATTGTTGTTTATGGTGGAAAACACAAATTATATAGTGACAGAACAGAAAAATATTCCTAGTCTACAAACTGCTAGCTACTATTATGACCATTGAAAAATAGTGATAACTATACCTGGAATGGTTCATTTTAAGAGATTTTTAAATTATCTTAGGATATTTATCAATAATCTCTGAAATGAGTCTTGGGGGAAAATTCTTCTACGGAAAGTTTTTTGGTTTGGTTTGGTTTGGTTTAAATCTCCCACAATTTCACAAAATTGTAGTACACCACTGTTTTGTCAAATTACTACCTGGCACCTTTGGCTCTTTTGAAATATGGCAATTGTCACCAATAGGGTCACCAATTCTGCTGTCAAATGTTCTAATTGGTACAAGGTTCAAGTCATTTGTTTTGTGAGATATTCTAAATAAAAGTGTTGATACAAATGTTTTTCTGCAGTTTTCCATTATAGATTTTAAAATCCCACAAACAATCATGATATATAACAAATTCAGCAACAGTGGATAAAATGTTTATCTTTGATCACTGAGCTAAAAATGATCAAGTTATCACATTTAAAAAGGGCATTAGAGGCCAAAGCAATTTAATGAGTTCCTTTCATCTTCTATCTGTTGCAAAAAATAAAAGCTGGGGCACCTGGGTGGCTCAGTGGGTTAAGCCTCTACCTTTGGCTCAGGTCATGATCTCAGAGTCCTGGGATCAAGCCCCAGAGCCCCACTTTGAGGGCTCTCTGCTCAGCAGGGAGCCTGCTTCCCCCACCCCCTGCCTACTTTTGATCTCTGTCAAATAAATAAAAATCTTTAAGAAAAAAATTTAAAAATAATAAAAGCTGTTGTTTTTTATCTTCCATTACATAAAAGATTCTGTCTATAGAGTTGACCTCATTTCTTTGAAAATCTATTTTTGAAAATGTTGGAATTAAAAGCAGAGATAGGTTTAAGTTTCATTAGCCTATTGAAACTCAGTACTGTAGGAAGAGACCAGCAGAATAAACGATAGAATTAATACTTAGGCAATGCAGTGTTGCCTAGTGACAAATTTTATGTGTGTGCCTTTTGCCTTCTGGAAACTATTTTCAACGTTGATATAAATCTGTGGAATGTTTTATGAAATCACTAGTTTCCTAGACCTTTAATGAGTACTTCAAAATGTCTACATTTATGTTTTGTGGTTGTTAAAAATGATTAATACAAAGTTTTTTAAAATGTTAAGTTACATCACTTTTGTAAAAGTAGTTGTTTCTTCCAAATTCTCTCAGTTCTTCTAAGTCCTGCTACAAACAAGGAGACTCTTATGTAATATCCTGGCTTTCTTCATGCAAAGAATACCGTGGAAGTAAGTGAATTGCTGAAGATATTAAATAAATAATGAAGGCTGGGTAAATTTAATGCTCTCCAGCTTACGCTGCTCTCTGACCCGCAGAGCAATAGGATTCTCACAATTCTAGCATGGCTTTGGAGCAGGGGAAGATATATGCATTCTTATAGAGTTAATGTGTAATGCTTTTTATTTGTATTAATTCAAATGGGCGCATATGATTTCTTTGAAATGACTTGGCGGCGGCGTGGGGGAGGGGCGCATTACACAAGTTTCAAAATAATTTATTGCCACTACACAAGATCTGTCCATCATTCCCTTTAATGAAACACTGCTTTTTGTTCCTGGTTAACTCAGATACAGCAAAGTATTTTCTAACGTGGAGGTAATACTTCAGAGAAAACTAAGACTGTCCTTGTGAACAATGGGGTAAAATCAGCCCAGAGCCTGTTGGGCTGCAGTATCTGGAAGTCTTCCTTGTGCCAAGTTTAACACAGTCCAGAGAAACACTCTGTTCCCCATTTACAACCATGCACACCCTCAGAATGAACTGAAGGGGGCAATATTTACCAAGAAAATTCAGTAGGACAGTCCTTTGGAAACAAACATGGGAACATTTTAACGTTATTTAAGACACCAACAGTTTTTATATGCCAATTGCTACTGCCATTTTACAGCTACACACAATGCACAGTGCAGAACTACTTATGGACTAAAATTTTCACATATTATGGGCTGTATAATAGATTATATTCATTGATAATATCATTTGTTTCCGTCCACAAAAGTGTGTGGTCTGGCTCAAGTTTAACAAATGCTTTTTCTATCAAACTCAGCCTGTGGATAGTCCCTCATGATGGATGTTAGTTGTTCTCATACACACAAAATTACTTCTCCTTTCAGTTAGGTTCAGGTGGGTAGATAGTGTAGCTAGACCAGGCTCTCTGCTGCCTCTTCATCCAAAGAGCCTTCTTTCCTATTTCGGGTTTCTTCTAAGGCGTAGTAAGGGAAAAGTTTTCCCTTAATAGGGAATACATTGCAGACTTGCACTGCAAGTAGTCATCAGTTTATGTCTAAATGTTATCTTCTAGTCATGTATCAAACCCACTTTAGCATTTGGAAATAAATATACGTGAATGGATACGAAGGTGAAAGTGAGCATCTAACTTCCTGCCTATAATGTAGCATCTAGTGAAACAGAATGATAAATAACATCTGCACAGCAGGGATTTCTGGTTATCCTGCCAAAAACTAAACAAAAAACAAACCATATTCTGTAACTATGTATTTGCTCCTTCTCTCACAGTAGCCACACCACCCTAGTTTGCCTGTTCCAGAAAGTTTGTGATTCTTAAACCATTCCTCTTCAGCCAAGTATCTGCAGCAAAAATCCCTTGCCTCCTACTTGTACTACTGAACTACTTTATTCTGCAATCTCAAAGAAAGCCCTGGGGGAGGATCTGAGTTAGTAGATGAGGTATTTTTTCAAAGACAGAACTTAGGGAGGTTAATATTTTTGTTGTTTTGGGAGGGGTTCAATAGCTTTATTTTATAGACACAGAAAATTCGACATACATGATTCTATATAAATTCATTAATAGAAACACAAACTATCACTTTTACAAGGTAAGTGACATATTTTACTATAGATAATGCTCTCCATAGCTTCATCTCTCTACCCCTAAAATAAGAAGGTCGGACTAAAGAAGCACAGGAAAAATTTACCTCCCAATCCAATACAAGCACTTTCAGAAAGCAAGAATTGAAAGCAGGAGATGAAGACTTGACTGGGCAAGTTTAAAGAACTAAAGAGTGGAACTAAAACCCAGGTTTGTAGAAGCCTACTCCACGCTTTCTCTGCCAAAAATTGCAGTGCAGTGCCCCTAAAATGAATGCTACCCCTTGATATTTGGGGTCTCTCAGGAAGCTCAATTGCTCATGGGTCACAGTAATGACAAGGCACATACAAAGGCAGTTGTTCACTGAGCCAGACAAAGTATGCCAACGTTTGCATGCACAGTTATCATGAAATTTCTTCTACCAATCAAGGAAGAATGAAGGAAGAGCAAAGATCGAGATGAAGGCGAAAAAAAGGGGGGCATGAAGAGATGCGTTCATGAAAGACAAAGGGAGAGCCAAGATACAGGGATGTGGGGGATTGGGGAAGTCTGAATTGTATTGCAGAAGAATTTACCTTAAAATTAAGGGCCTCTCATAACTACAAATTTAGAGGTTTGCATAACACTCCTGAGATTTTTTTTTTTTTAAATTTATTTGACAGAGAGAGATCACAAGTAGGCAGAGAGGCAGGCAGAGAGAGAGAGGAGGAAGCAGGCTCCCCGCTGAGCAGAGAGCCCAATGCGGGACTCGATCCCAGGACCCTGAGATCATGACCTGAGCCGAAGGCAGCGGCACCCACTGAGCCACGCAGGTGCCCCTGAGATATTTTTATTCAAGTACTTATAAAATGACCATTGTCATTCATATAAACTATCTGCTTAAACTACCTAAGACATATTCTCTTTCTCCAGAAACTTTTCCCAATAAAAGAATTAGCTGTGAGAGTCTTGTTCTGCCCCTTGGGCACTTGAAGGTAACCCAGTGTTCTTATGTTACTCTATAGAACATCCTGAGAGAAGAATCAAGTGAGTTAAATATTAGCTAACATCAGAGTTACATGATGTATTATGACTCTTTCTACATAGTCAGTCATCAAGCATGTTGATTTCAAAGAGAAGGGTGAAGAATCAGTCCCAGACTCAATTCGAAACTATGGATAGGTATTGCTTTGGAACGATCTTTTTTATGATAAGGGTTGGGGGGGGGGGCGGAGAAAGGAAAAGAAAGAAAGAAAGAGAGAAAGAAAGAAAGAAGGTTTTTTTTCCAGAAAGCCCGCCTCTGGAAGAGTGCACCCATTTCTAAGAACTGATGTTCTCCAAATAGGATGCTACTGTTTGCATTCATGTGTGGTTGGAGGTCTTTCCACAATACATATTAATGGAGTTTTTACAACCTTAACTCTGAGACTCCTTTACAAAAGTAACTTGCCTTTTTTACCCTATCTGTGGCCACAGCTGTTCTTTCCACTGCTCTGGTTGTCCAACCATCTTTATTGATGCTACAGTAATTATAATAAGCAGATTCAGTTTCTCCTCCTTTGCCATGAGTATTCAGTTCCCCTAACCACTGCTTTCCAGAAAATGTACTGCTTCTGTCAGGCACTAAAAAGAGTTATTAGTATTTTGAGGTCATTTGTTGATTTCTAAGATGATCAGAAATTTTCTTGATTTAGCTTTTTGTGTCTTGGTGAATGAGGTTAATAAATTTAAGAAGCTCTCCCACAGAGCATGTCAGGTTAGAGTAACCATCTGTGAGCCTTTAGAGTCATAACATCTACAAAAAAGTAGCAATCCAATAATCCAGGCAGAAGAGCACTTTGCTCTGACTATGAAAGAAGGTAGAGTTATTGCAGATTATTTTAATTACAGTACATGTATTCATGTGGCTGTTTTCAGGCCATCACTCCCTCACAAATGTTTCAACAAAATTTAAAAGTTCAACAGTCAGCGAAGTACATCCTTTTCCTCATAAAATTCTTTGTAGCCTCTTGTCCTTTTGTTCTCTCCAGTGTGAAACATCTTTAAGGTTTAAAGCAACTATGTAAACCTAGAGAAAGGACAATTTGCAAAAAGGGACCAAAAAATTTTAAATTAAATTCTATATTGGTGGGTCTTCAGAATGAAAAATAAAATCTGTATTTACTAGACTCTGACTACAGTGGATGGGTTGCTTGAAGTTAAGTTTTGAATTAATGCTGAAAATATTTTTTTTAATGAGCATAATGGGGAAAAGTAGGACAAAATACTGTCTTTAGTCAAAATACATTAATTTCTCCATTGTTTATGACCTTGACTGTGCTAAGCTCTTTTAGAAATAGTTACAAGAGTGGACATAAAAGAAAAAAAAACCCACCAAATTAAGTATATGGATTAAAATAGTTGTAGTTGGTTCTGTGAATTGATATATGAACATATACTATACTAATGCCCTATCCATGTTATGTGTAGATATATGTGTGTGTATATACACACACTCGTATATATATATGTGTGTGTGTGTGACATATATGTGACACATATAGGATATATAAATATATACAAATGACATGTATGTTTGTGTGTGTGTGTGTATGACTTCTTGAGCTATATCAGATTTGATGCAGTAATTTAAAGCTCCCATGAGCCAAGCTAAGAGATTCTCCACTTTCACATGGAGTCAAGGTTCTGAGTACCTCTCTAGACTATGCTTCTTAGATATCATCTGAAAGACCACCAACCCTGACATTTTTCCATAGGCAGTCCTCAGTCCCAAGCTGGGCCTTGAATAACCCATTCCCAAAGAATGTGTGGCTTTATGTTCCCGTTCGTACCCCCATGGTCGATCCATTTAGTTATAGAGGTTCACATATTAACAAAAAGAATGTTAAGGAGCCATCTATTACAGGACTAAAATCAATTCTCATCTAAGGCTGAAGACTGAAGTACTTACATGAAAACTAGCTCCGTGAGGGCTATATGCCACTAAATAATGACACATCCTTTTCCATTTAGTAGAACCTCAAGCTCTATGTTAAGAACATTTTCTGGTCTCAACTGCATTAATAAAATCATGATACCAAATGACCCACTCAATCTGCTACCATGTCATTTGTACTTTTTTTGGGAGGCCATGTGGTCTGAATTTCTATTTCAGGTGATGCTGTCTCTTTCCTTGTCATTGAAACAACAGAAGCTGCCTTTGTACAAATTCCATGGTGACTTAATACTGTCCTCACAGACATCTGTTCTTTTAGGGGAAAGTGGATACTTTCACACATTTCTGTTGAAATAAAGGTAGCTCATCTGACCTGTTGATGAATAAGTAGTCTGCCCTGGTTGTTACACAGAGTGAACTAGAGTAAGATTCCATTTACACAGCAGGACTCACAGGAAATTGGGGAGTAGAAAAAGACTTGGTGAAAGTTCCTATTTTGACAATAGCCATCATTTTTGTCCTTTGCATCTTACAGTCTTTATAATGGTGAGAAATTGGTCTAATGAGTCACTTATAGCAAAGATTCAGGAAGACGATGGGGAGAAAGACAAATTCTGCTAGGTGATTTTTCTACTAGGTGATTTTAGGCTAATATATAATGCTACAGCATATATATAATATAATATAATATAATATAATATAATACAAAAAGCATCTTATTAAATCACATCATAAATGACCCATGTAGAACAGTTTATTTTTCACTGGCAAGGTGAGGGGGTGTAGGGCCAAATAAATCAAAATGAACAAGGCAGTAATTGTTCCTCCCGTGATATCATCTTAAATGTGGAAGTAATGAAGGAAACAATTTAAATAAGGAATGTTTTATTGGGCAACTCATGTTTATATTTAGAAAGAAAAACTTCATGCCTCTGCAACATAGTGAGTCTATTTTATATGAAAAGTAAATTTTGGAAGAATATAAAGTTAGATTAGGAAGCAGGGCAGGATATATTAGTAATTGTACTCCATTGGACTATAAGAAACATTTAAACTTTTAAAAATAACTTTTGATATGAACCCCAATACTCATAGGGATTAATATTCAGAAAGGAATATCTTTTAGATTCATAAGGGTACAGATTACACAGTAATATAATGAACTCAGAAATATCATGAACACAGTAATATAATAAATATTATAGTGAGTTATTTAGTATACACATTACTGGAAATTGACAATCTATTCAGAGGCAGTGGTATTTGGAGTTCCAATGGCTCTTCTTTAAGGAGGAATAGGTATGATCATTATGATCAGTGATAGAATGATTTTTCTAATAGTATGAAGCAAGTAGATTATGAAGCAATAGTTGGCTCTGCAATAATTTCTTTTTCTAAATTTCATACTAAATAATGAGGACTTCTAAGAGGCTTTTTGTTGTTGTTTATTTAGACAAAATGATCAAGTTGGTCCAAACTACATTATGAACAGCAACCAACTCTGCCTCTTTCACAATGTATTACTTTTACTTAAATAACACTGTTATTTAGGGTTTGGCCAAATAGGAATTTTCTCTCCCAGATAGGAGTGATGTTTAAGTAGTGACACACTTAGCAGCCAGATGGGGATGTCATGCCGCAAATGGACAAATGTGTGATGTTTAAGAAATTTAGATCCAGGGTTGAAGAGCACCTAGAAACCGTATGACACCTACTACAGAAACTTTGAATGGTCTCTAGGTCCTTTCTGGTCTTAATTAGAAATAAAAAGGGTTTTGCTAGGTTTTCAACAAGAAAGTCAACAAAAGTTAGGTACTACTGAATGGTGTCGAAGAAGAAGATTTTTTTTACTTTTGGATCATGGCCTATACGCCAACCATTTTGAGGAGCTACAGGTAGAGGATAAAATATTCTTGGGACATGAGAAGATTGCATGATTCAGGAGGCTTGTTGACTATATACAGAAGTCTGATCATGGAATTTTATTGACATTTCCACTTCTTTAAATAAAGTTAATTCCTCACCCTGGTAAATATACAGGAGTTTCCTTACCTTAGCCCCTAACCACAGCATCTCCTTGCTCTTCTACACCCATTGCAAAACAAGCCATACACACACACACACACACACTGCAGCCATCTAGACCACACAACTATGGTGCCCACAGTGGGACATGGTTTTTGTTTTGTGTTTGGTTGCTTGACTATGCTCAGGAAAGCCTTACTCCACATCTTCCTGGTCAGTCCCATCCTTCTAGCCTCATCTCTGTTCACACCCTTCTCAGGGAACCTTCCCTGAACCACTGCCCCTCACTTAATTTGGGTTTGGTAGGCATCCGTTTATGGAGTTCCAACAGCGTCTTTTTTTTTTTTTTTAAAGATTTTATTTATTTATTTGACAGAGAGAGATTATAAGTAGGCAGAGAGGCAGGCAGAGAGAGAAGGGAAGCAGGCTTCCCACTGAGCAGAGAGCCCGATGCGGGACTCGATTCCAGGACCCTGAGATCATGACCTGAGCCGAAGGCAGCGGCTTAACCCACTGAGCCACCCAGGCGCCCCATCCAACAGCATCTTAATCCTAACTGAATTATTGGGCTCAGGATACACTACCATAAATGTCTATCTACTAATTTGAACATCCTTCTAAACTCTTTGAAAGAAGAGATGATGTCCTACTAGTTTTTGTCTTTATAGCCTTTATGTCTAGAGTGGATATGGCATGTGCTTAATGAATATATATGACTGTGGAATTGAACTTCGAGTGGAAATACTGAAAATGTATAAATAAAAGAGAGATTAAGATTATTTGATATCAGGACAATAGTAGAAAAAGTATCTAGATGCTATAAAGTTAATGAAAAAAAAAAGAATCATTTTAAAGTTCTATACAACACAGAGTATCCAGGAATTAAGAAATTTAAACTATAAACATCAACTGGCAAATGTAATCTCATAGGTAATATTTGCATAATTATTGTATGCTGGGCCAAGGTATCTTTGTGTATCTGGAACATCTTTTACAATTTTATATGTATTTTTAAAATACACAAATATTTTATGCTGATGAAGGAAAAACAATTATTTCGTATCTACTAGAGCTACTTTACATTTGAATATTTGTCCTATCAAAATAAGCTTTACTATTTGTTACATGTGTTTTTGCTTTTTTCAAAAGCAGGCTATTTTTGATGATTTGAATCTGAAGACTGAACTACCTGAAAAGAAGCATTTGTTTGATTTAAAAAGAAGAGACGACGACGAGCTGGGACATCCCAGCGGAAGGGTATTACAAACAACTCAGTGAGACTGTATATGAATGATGATTTCCTAAAATACCTTGGAAAATAGTCACGAAGACAAAAATCTATTAGTAAAATATTATCTTCTGAATGCATGTAACCTAGAATATTTCTTTTCTTTCTTTTTCTTTCTTTCTTTTTTTTTTTTTTAAGCAGAGAGAGAGAGAGAGAGCATGTGCAGGGGGAGCAGCAGGGAGAGAGAGAAGCAGGCTCCCCACTGAGCAGAGAGCCCAATTCGGAACTTGATCCCAGGACCCTGAGCTGAAGGCAGACGCTTAACGGACTGAGCCACCCAGGGCCCCATGAATATTTCTGTCTTAATTTGGAAAAGAACTGTGTGTAGACATCATGTAGACTAGACTTTTCAAACAGGGATCTGCAGACCAACCTTTAACAGAAAATGAGGGGAACTTGTTAAAAATGCAGCTTTTTAGCCCCACTCCAAAACTGACTAAATTGCAATCTCTGAGGCTAGCTTCTGGCTTCATAGGTGCTATACAAGGAACCCATACTTGGTTTAACGCTCTGCAGTCATGGTCTTGAAATTCCTACTGACTTTTAAGGAAGTGGCTTCACATTTTTATTTTGCATTGTGTCCTGCTAATGATGTCTGGTCCTGGGAAGGAACACTCAGAATTCTGCATTTTAAACACCCACAGCAGGTGATTTTGATTCAGGCAGCTGCAAACCACACTGTTTTACACGCCAAATACTAAGAATGATGGACTCTGAAGGTAAAAAAGCAAAGAAACTTTACTCTGGACATAATTATCAACTACAAATGGCCTACAAACACGGAAGCAACAGAAAGAAACCGTGGGAGACAGTAACCACATCATCTTAGAGTTTACAAAAGCCCAGAAATGAGACTCAGAAAAGCCTTACACTACACTTTTATTGAAGAACATTTCCCAAGTTTTGAGACATATGGGACTGAAGGGAAAACAAAAATATACAAGAGAATCTCAATCATTATAAACTTAATGTGAGGGTCTGAGCAAATTAACGGAACACCAAAGAAAACCTTCATGCCTGAACAAGGAAGTGTCCTGAGCGCAGATGTTTAAAGTTGAGAAGGTGAATACTGAAGATGGAAGAAAATGACAAGGAAGTCTACAAAGACCTGGAAAATTTAAAGTTTGTGGGACAAAACAAGGGCTTTTAAAGAGATTAAGTAGAATAAGAAAGGTATTCAAATGAAGTAAAAATCAAACAGAGAACCTTGCACTAGAATCTGTTAAGATTATTCACCAGTCCAGAAGCTTTCCCTCCCCAGAACTGAGCCCTCAATCTTCCGCAAAGGGGGATCACTGAAGTCCAGCACAAACACCGGGGACAACCCTTCAGACCACTTCTATGATGCTAGGGTAACAGCACTCACCAGACAGAGCATCCATACAGAGGGGACCTTTCACAGATGTAACCTTGTTACTTTGTGCTTGTTAGAACATGCAAATGTTACCTTAGGCTGCCTGATAGGAAAAATCACATTCAGCTGGAGAGTTCTGTAGCACCAAAACATCCCAGGTGCTTCTCTGCTGAGTGCTCCCAAACACAGATTAATCTCATCAAGCCCACCTCAGCAATTTGTTTGAACACCCCTAGCATTCATTTTTAGTTTCAGCTTCACTGGTTATTAACTGATCTTGATCCCTGTGAAGTAGCCTTTCTTGGCTATGTTGCAGAAATACACATATGCTATTAACAGTCCACACCACTCAGGAAAAGTTTGCAGTTTATGACAAAAGATATAATGTTAAGCAACAAAACAGAGGAAGCAGATTTATTCATATTCTGTTTTGCTTTTTTTCCCCTCCATTAAGGAAAATAATTTCAAGCTGGCAAGTCTAGAACAAACATCATTAGGAGGGAATTGAAGTGCAAGATAGGTGCAGAGATAATAAGGGAGTGCTTTACAGCTTTAAATTAATTCAAGCCTTCAGGCCCAGATAAATTATATCCCAGGATATTTAAATGACTTGCAGATGTGATCAAGGAACTTCTGTTGCTAAACTCTAAGAAATCAGAGGGAAAAGGAGGACCCAGAAGTCTAAAAATGAGTAAATATTACTCCAGTTTCTTATAGGTGAGTGGTGGGGGAGCAAAGGAGATGGATTCTAAAATTTATAAACTTAACGGAAGCCCCTGATCAAATTCTTGAACTGAGCAGTCTGTGCCTAGGTCCTGTGAATACAGAGAACCTGTCTGTTTTGTTCAACACCGATCCTCAGGATCCTTAAACAGGGTGTGTCCTTAGCAGACACTTAAAATATTTACTGAGTATTAACTGACCATTTAGAAAGGAAGGTTGTATATGAAATCAACATAGACTCCCTGGGAAATAAACAAGTTGCTTAACTCTCTGAGCCTCATTATTGGACTAAGCAGTAAGGTCAAGTGATACTGTGTGACAACCCCAAAGTCTTAGAATCTTCAATCAAAACAACTTAGTTTTTGCAGACAGTTCACATCCTTGTGGCCTAGGAAGTACTCCCTGGCGTCTTCACTCTAGAACTCAAACCCCTGTCTGAAGTATTAGCATTTACAGAGGCAGAGAGGAAGGAAGAAACCTGTGTGGAAAGGGCCAACCCACTCTTAGGGCTTCCACCGGGAAGTGACGCACACCTCTGCACACAGCTGATTGGCCTAAATCGTTCTGTGGCCATGCCTATTTTCAAGCAGTGGATAAAGAAATATAAAACTAGTTAGTGTTAGGAGGAGAACCAGACATGCCTAGTTCAAAGTACCAGTGGCTACCATATTTATGTATACAGTGGAAGTCAGAGTATCTACTATAATCAGATCTGTTATAGGATTATAATATTATAATATAGATACTTATTAAAATATCCATCTTGGGGGCGCCTGGGTGGCTCAGTGGGTTAAAGCCTCTGCCTTCGGCTCAGGTCATGATCCCAGGGTCCTGGGATCGAGCCCCACGTCGGGCTCTCTGCTCCGCAGGGAGCCTGCTTCCTCCTCTCTCTCTGCCTGCCTCTCTGCCTACTTGTGATCTGTCAAATAAATAAATAAAATCTTAAAATATATATATATATATCCATCTTGTAGTTCTTGTCCATCTTGTACTTTTTACAAGAAGTACCATAGCCCTTTGTTTATCTAAATCTAATGCTGAGCCACCAGTGCCCAAGCTGGTGAGTAATTTAAAACTAATCCCATTTCTGGCGGTGCTGGAAGAGGAGCGGAATTTTTCCTCTTTAAGGTTGTACAAATATTCAAAGAACTTTCATCCTGCCTTGAACGTAAGGAAAAAAAAAAAAAAGTCACAGCTAAGACGTAAAGTGTCCGATCCCATGTAATCCATTAGAAAATGGGCTTTTCTTGCTATTTCTGTGCTTAGCTTGGACACGATTTGTTTGGAAGTAGTATGGGATTCTTGTGAGGCCAAAAGCTTCGATCAACTGTCTAGTCTCCAGGACTACACCTTGCAGCTGCCCCTTCTGAAGTACTAGCCCCTTCCTAGGTTACTGGGTAGGAACTTAATTCCCATCAGTGTGTACTTACACATTCTTTCACAGGCATAAGGAATCCTTTATTTTCATAGCTCTGACCGTCTCTGTGTACTCCGTACCTCCTACCACTTTCCAAAGATTAGCCTCTCCCGGCCCCCCCCCCCCAGAAAAACTGGCTTAAATGGATTTCTTTAAATGGATTTCTGTTTTCAGAAATAAGAGGTGAAGAGAGGAGGTTGTGCTTTATCAACTTTTGTTTGAACCCTTGCAAATTTCTTAAAACATTATTTTATTTTAATTCAATTAACATATAGTGTATTATTAGTTTCAGAGGTAGAGTTCAGTGACTCATCACTTACATAACACCCAGTGCTCATGACATTACGTGTCCTACTTAAGGCCCATCACCCAGTTACCCCAATCCCACCAGCAATGCTCCATTTGTTTCCTATTGTTAAAAGTCTTTCATGGTTTGCCTCCCTCTCTGTTTTTGTCTTATTTTATTTTTCCCGCCCTTCCCCTATGATCCTCTGGTTTCTTAAATTCCACATACGAGTGAAATCATATGATAATTGTCTTTCTCTGAGTGACTTATTTTGCTTAGCATAATTCCCCCTTGTTCCATCCACATCGTTGCAAATAGTAAGAGTTCCGTTTTTTTGTTTTTTTGTTTGTTTTTTTTTTTTGATAGCTGAGAAGCCTTGCAAATACCCCTGAAGCAAGACAACAGAAGCCTGGCTGAATCCTTGTTAACAGAAAGAAATCAATGGAAGCAAAATCTGAGTTAGGGATGCAACAGATTATCTTTAATAATACTTCAAGGTAGTATCCTTAATTTGGTGATTAAATAAAAATAGAAGTAAAACTAAATACAGTAGCTGACAGTAAAGGAAAGCTTTCAATAAATGATAGTTTCTATTATTACTGTCAAATTATGTCTCTAGCTATATTTCCATGTTTACAACAGTTATACAACTGGTTATCTGAAGGACGATAGAGTCAAAGGGTCTCTGCTATCTGCATTGGGAGAAGTAAGCACTCTGTTTATAGGACATGAAACATGGAAACTTCCATTTAATTCTGCACCTTCATTTCACAGATGAGGAAAAATCCCAATACATAAAAACCTTTCTTTTTTTTCTTTTTTTCTTTTTTTAATTTATTTATTTTGCCCAGCAGATAGCCCGATGCAGGGCTCCATCCCAGTACCCTGGGACCACAACCGGAGCCAAAAGCAGAGACTTTAACCCACTGAGCCACCCAGGCGCCCCTTTGAAAACCTTTCTTTAGCAGAGTTTACATCGGTCCCTTTGATGGGTATGATACAACTCTATTTCTGTTTTTTATAGTTTTAATATTATCAAAAATAAGCCAGTGGGGGGGGACACCTGGACGGCGCATTCAGTTATCTGTCTTCTGCTCAAGCCATGATCCCAGGGTCCTGGGATGGAGTCCCAGGTCGGCAGGCTTCTTGCTCAGCAGGGAGCCTGCTTCTCCCTCTGTTTTTTGCTTCCCTTGCTGGTGCACTCTCATGTTCTCTCTCTCTCTGACAAATAAATAAATGAAATTTTAAAATACATACAAACATACATCCCAGTGGGGGTCAAAATTATTTCTAATAACCCTAAGTTGACAATTCTGATAGGCCTCCTTCAGTTTTCTTCAAGGAATTGGAAATCACTTAACCAGTAAAAATACCAAAATTCTATACTGCCTTTTGTTTTTGTTTTTGTTTTTTTGGCATTCCACTTTTTTTTTTAAGATTTTATTTTTTTATTTGACAGACAGAGATCACAAGTAGGCAGAGAGACAGGCAGAGAGAGAGGGGGAAGCAGGGTCCCTGCTGAGCAGAGAGCCCGATGCGGGGCTGGATCCCAGGACCCTGAGATCATGACCTGAGCCAAAGGCAGAGACTTTAACCCACGGAGCCACCCAGGTGCCCCATTCCACTGTTTTTTTTTTTTTTTTTTTAATAATTTAGGGCAATGCACCGTAGCAAGAGGGGAGAGGTAATAACTTTCCTTGGTAAACTATAAACTATGTGGTTAAGAAAGAGCTGAGAGAGAAGTATTTGGTGAGAAGCAGTACCTCAAAGATGACTCATTCTAAGGCAGATCAGTTTTAGGAAAGATTATATTGGGGGTCAGGTAGTTGATTCCCATGCCTGTGAGCCCTTGCAAAGGACTCCAGTTGAAAGACCACAGCACTATACCAAGGGAAGCTTTAGGGCTTTCTCTAATGAGAGGCTGGGGTTTATATCATCTTGTTTGGTTTGAACTGACACCCCTAGAGTTGTTATGGGTTAATTTGAGAGAACTGTCTAGCAATATAAAGTCCTGTCTATCACTTAGGAAAGCTTAACTAATTTACTGGAGTGATTATGTTCTGTCTTTCAATAATTATAAACTCCATCGAGAAACTTGAAATCAACATTGACCTCAATTTATTATCAAACTAAAGGGTGAAATGCAATTTCAGTGTTAATAGTCTGAGGAATAAGGGCCAAGAACCTATAAAACCCGAAGCCTGACCATAGCTTTCAAGCTTGTACTTTATATCCACTTTCTGACACTTAAGAAAATGTCACCAACTCACCAAGTAAAATTAGAACCAATAAACAGTGAACAAATTTGACTGCTTCTTTAAGTGTTATTTTATTATTACCTTTCCTAATTTGAGAGTCACTGTTGTTACTGATATTAAATATAAAAGTTGAGAGAGAAAAATGGATTTTCCCCCCAATTAGCAGTTTACCATTTGTGTTTTCCAGACTAAACCTTCCTTTTGTTTTACTTCATGCTATTAATACAGAATCTCACTATAAGCCAAATTTTAGTATGGAATTCTGTAACTGTAGAATTGGAATACCAAGTTATGTGCAATGGTACTCACTATAGCATTGTTTGAAAAATAAAAACCTGGGATCTATGAGTGGGAATTTCTTAAATACATTAAACTGTATCTATACCACAAAAGATTAAGTAACCTTCTTAAAAGTGATATAGGAGAATAGATCTGAATTTGGAAAGGAGTTCATAAATGTAAAAATCATGTTACAGTAGGTATGATATGATCCTATTTATGTTATTAAAATATTTGTAAGCATGCATTTATTTTTAAATGTATAGATGAATTCTGGAAAGATGAATTAGAAATTATGAACAGTTATTACTTCCTGGGTAGGGGATTAGAGAACTTACTGGGAAGAAGAAATTTTCTTCCCACCTTTCATCTTACACTATGCACTGTGGATGAAATTTTTGGATTAATGTATATTTATTATATAATAAAATTAATTTTTGTCATTCCTACATTTTCTCATGGTTCCCACCAAGTATTAACATACACTTTATAAACCCTGCAAGGAAGATAGCCCTGCTTTTTAAACAATCAAGAAATGTTTATCACAATGTATTTCAATATTAATCTCACCAAGAATTTGTTCCAATAATATATACACAACAAAATGAAATCAATTATGAAATTGATAAGAACTGAGGGAAGAAAAATGGCTTAAAGCTAAAGGTTGGCACAAAAGAATCCTGCTTAAATGGTTTGTTCACAGTTGTTAGAGATGGGCTATTGATAAGCTCTATGCTTCCACAAGTCCAAAAAAATGAGTAAAAGTTATCAGTTTTGAGAATCATGTAATTTTATCCTTGTGATAAGGTCTAAGAGCAATTTCTACTATGCTTATAAGCCAGGAAAGTGTCTAAGTAACAGAAGAGCAAATCAAATTGAATCCCTGGTCAATGAGGTCTTTCTCTAAGCATAGCAATTATAGAAAACTTTTCTTTTTTTAAAGATTTTATTCACTTATTTGACAGAGAAATCACAAGTAGGCAGAGAAGCAGGCAGAGGTAGGGGAGAAGCAGGGCCCCCCGCTGAGCAGAGAGACCTATGTGGGGCTCGATCCCAGGACCCTGAGACCATGACCTGAGCCAAAGCAGAGACTTAACCCACTGAGCCACCCAGGTACTCCTGGAAAACTTTTTAAGTGACCTTTTTTTAAAAGAATAAATGATTTTGTTTCCTGTCATAGTTGATCATGCAGACAGTGCTATGCGTAATTGAAGAGTTGTTAATTCTATAAAGTCAGAGTTTCAAAAGAACATAGAACCATGAGCTACAAGAAATGAGGAGACCTATGTTTTCCTGGTAAAATGTTCTAATACAGAACTTTAATAACTCTAATACAGAACTTTATTTTTATGCAGACATTTAGGTCTTTTCACCATTATAGCAAAGTATTTTTTCTATTTGAACTCAAGTTAGTTAATATATAATGTAGTTTTGGTTTCAGGGGTAGAATGTAGTGATTCATCACTTACATATAACACCCAGCGCTCATCCTAACAAGTGCCCTCCTTAATGCTCATCACCCATTTAGCCCATCCCCCCCATCTTCCACCCCTCCAACAACCCTCAGGTTGTTCTCTATAGTTAAGGGTCTCTTATGATTTGTCTCCCTCTCTGTTTTTATCTTATTTTTTCCTTCCCTTCCCCTATGCTCTTCTGTTCCTTTTATTTTTCCTTCCCTTCCCCATGTTCACCTGTTTTATTTCTTAAACTCCACATATGAGTGATATCACATGGTATTTTTCTTTCTCTGATTTACTAATTTTGCTTAGCATAATACACTCTAGCTTCATCCGTGTTGTTGAAAGACTTCATTCTTTTTGGTGGCTGAGTAATATGAATGAGTAATATTCCTATATTCTTTAACCATTCATCAGTTGATGGACATTTGGGATCTTTTTGTAGTTTGGCTATTGTTGATAATGTTTCTTTTTTTTTTTTTAAGATTTTATTTATTTATTTGACAGGCAGAGATCACAAGTAGGCAGAGAGGTAGGCAGATAGAGACAGAGGTGAAAGCAGGCTCCCCGCTGAGCAGAGACCCTGATGCGGGGCTCGATCCCAGCACCCGGGGATCATGACCTGAGCTGAAGGCAGAGGCTTTAACCCACTGAGCCACCCAGGTGCCCGATAATGTTTCTATAAATATCAAGGTGCATGTGTCCCTTCAAATCTATATTTTTGTATCCTTTGGGTAAATACCTAGCAGTGCAATTACTGGGCCATAGTTTTATTTTTGACTTTTTGAGGAACCTCCATACTGTTTTCCAGAGTGGCTGTACCAGTTTGCATTCCCACCAACAGTGTAAGAGGTTCCCCTTTCTCCATTTCTTTGCCAACATCTATTGTTTCCGAGTTATTAATTTTAGCCATTCTGACAGGTGTGATATGATATCTCATTGTGGTTTGGATTTGCATATCCCTGATGATGAGGTATGTTGAGCATTTTTTCATGTGTCCGTTAGCCATCTGGATGTCTTCATTGGACAAATGTCTGTTCATGTCTTCTGCCCATTAAGAAATGGGCATTGGATTATTTGTTTTTTGGGTGTTGAGTTTGAGAAGTTCTTTATAGATTTTGGATATTAACCCTTTATCAGATATGTCATCTGCAAAAATCTTCTCCCATTCCATAGGTTGCTTTTCAGTGTTGCTGATTGTTTTCTTTGCTGTGCAAAAGATTTTATCTTGATGAAGTCCCAATATTTTTGCTCCTGTTTCTCTTCCCTCTGGAGATGTGTCTAGTAAGAAGCTGATATAGCAGAGGTCAAAGAACACACCTCAGAGAACACACAAAATAGGATTTTGATAGTTTCCTCTCTCACATTTAGGTCTTTCATCCATTTTGAATTTATTGTTGTGTATTGTGTAAGAAAGTGGTCCAGTTTCATTCTCCTGCATGTTGCTGTCCACTTTTCGCAACACATGTAGGAGCTTTCATTCTTATTACTGGCAGCTGAAGAAAGGAGACTAAAGGACTTCAAAATGATGAAGGACATGATAAACTGGATTTGAAAGAAATTGGAGAGATAAAATGTCCATATTACATGATATGCAAAACCATGTCCTTATAACATGATATCCAAAATTTCTGAAAAACTGCCTTTTTACTTTTCTCCTTCATTATACGCTTCAGACTTATTTAACTACCTTGTTTGAAACTGACAGTTGGTTTGGTGATGTGTGGACACTCTAAATCATTTTTACAATGCCAGTACACTATCAGTTAGCATGAGGTGACCTTTACCAGAACAAAATCTTCCTGCCTATGTCTCAGCAAATGTTGACAGAAGTATGTGAGAACAAGAGTGATATTAAGATTTATCATATTGAGGCACTGGGTGATAGGAATTCTTCTATAAATTAACAACCACAGTTGACATTATTTGTGCATTTGTGCAAATGCCAACACAGCCTAACATCTGTCCTGTCAGACTAAAAAGACTCATTTGATACAACTCATTTGATATAGTTAGTGCCCCCCTCATCCCTGAAAAGGTCAGTTGCTCTTTAACCTGCTATACATGATTAAACTAGCTTCAAGCAAATAACAATACTAGAAATTAAGGCCTACTATTCGGACGATACTGACAGTGAAATCACCATTTGTCTTATTTTCTAAATAAACAGTTTCAGAATGTGAAAGCCTCAAATATTTACCACTACAATGTGATAATTAATACTATTAGGACTCCATACATAAACATATGAACCAAAGACTTTTACGCATTTAACCTTTTATGTTATTTTTTTTTCTTGATTTCCAGAATGGGTTCGCTTTCACTAGAAAATATTTCATATTTCTAACTAACTTCTATAAATTTCTTCTAGTAAGCCCTGTTTTACTCCCTTCAGCAATATAGAGGCTATGTTAATCTGGTGGATCTGAGATTTGCTCTTACAATATGAAATAAAACATTTTTTGGTCTAATTTCTAATGAGTTGGATATTTTTACTTCATATAAAGGTGCATGTACCCTTCTAGGAATAAAAGGGAAGAGCATTATAATCTTCCTTCTATCAAACTTGGCAACTTAATTTTGTCCTCCTGCTATAAAAAAAAGAAATTTTGATGGTGGCTGTATAGACAAAAAAGTGATTTGAAATCATGTATTCAACATATATTGACTATCTTATCTGTATAAGCCTTTGAGGTAAGTAATCTCAAAGATGCAAAGATGTACACACCCAGAAATTTCTCTTAGTTCACATTTTAGTAAATGAGTCAAGAAGATGTAAAGATGTATCAGACCCACAGTTTTCCTTTAGTTGATAATTTCATAAAGGAGCAAAGACAGACATATTAAGTAACTTTGATTCTAGGTAGGAAAGAGTTATCAAAATAAAAAAAAAGTTATCCACCTATGGCTAGGTCAATGCAATAAAATATATAGTCTCAAAATAGAACAATACACATATGGCCAATGGCATGTCAAGAAGGTTACAAAGACAATCCAATGAAAAAGGCCAGTATTTCCAAACAAAGGAATCTTGACTTGTGCAAAAAATTAATTCAAAATGAATCATGGACCCTAATATAAAACTAAAAACTATAAAACTAGAATAAAAGAAAGGAGAAAATATTTATGACCTTGGGTTAGGCAAGTATTCTTTAGAAATGATGTCAAAAGCATAGTCTATAAAAATATGTATAAACTAGGGGTGTCTAGGTAGCAGAGTCATTAAGCGTCTGCCTTTGGCTCAGGTCATGATCCCAGGATCCTGGGATTGAGCCCCATATCGGGCTTCCTGCTCAGCAGAAAGCCAGCTTCTCTCTCTCTCAGTGCCCCTGCCTGTGTTCCCTCTCTCTCTGTGTCTCTCTCTGTCAAATAAATAAATAAAATCTTTAAAAAAATGTATAAACTGAACTTCATAAAAATTTAAAACATTTTGCTCTTTGAAAAAAAAAAACAAAAACCAAGAAATGAAAAGTACAAGCCACAGATTTGAAGAAATATTTGCAAAACATGTATCTAGCAAAGGACATGTATACAAAATATTTAAGGTACTCTCAAAACTCAATAAGAAAATAAACAACCATCCCCCAAAAAGAACAAAAGAAAATAAGGACGCCAATAAAAATATGCACAAAGATTTGAACAGAGGACCACAGAAGATACATGGATAACAAACAGGTACAAGAAAAGATATTCAGCACCTTTAGTCATTAAGGAAATACAAATTAAAACCACAGTGAGATACCAATATACAGCAATGAGAATGCCTAAAATTAAAAACAAAATAAACAAACAAAAAATCAGACAATTCCAAGTGATTATAAAAATATAGAACAATTGGCACTCCCGAACACTGATATAAGAATGTAAAATAGTTTGAAAAACAGTTTGAAAGTTTTTTGTAAAATTAAAACTTATGCTTACCATACAACCCATAAATCCCACTCCTAGATATTTATCCAAGAGAAAGGAAAGCTTAGGTTTACATAAATATCTGAATATCGGTGTTTACAGTGGTTGTATTAACAAATCCAAAAAATGGAAACCATCCAAATGACCTTCAACTTGTAAAAAGAAAGTGTACCTGGATTCAAGATGGTGAAGGGGTAGCAGACTGTGATGACATTGGGTCACAGGAGTTCAATTAGATAGTTATCAATCCATTCAAAGACCTACAAACCCAACAGGAGACTGAAGAGAAGAAAAGCAGCAATTCTAGAAACAGAAAATCAACCACTTTCTGAAAGGAAGGATGTGCAGAGAAGTGACTCTGAAACCATGGGAAGATAGGCGGGGGGGGGGGGGGGTTGACTCCCAGCAAGCGGTGGAGCAACAGAGCACAAAATCCAAACTTTTAGAAGTCTGCTCCAAGGAGGGACATCGCTCCAGAGGCTAAGTGGAGGTGGAGCCTTCATGGGAACAGTGTGGTCTCAGGTCCTGCAGGGTCACAGAAGGATCAGTGATGTCTGAGTATAGCAGAGCTCACAGGTATTAGAGTGGGGAAGCTGGCAACAGAGACGGAGACAAGGAGTGAGTTCCCAGATCATAGTTACCTTAAACTGTTATCTGTGGCACAATCAGACCACTGCTCTTTAAGCAGGGACCCCACAAGTGGCAGATCCGGGGAGAGCCACCAGAAGAGCAGAGCAGCAAGAATCTGCTGGGTTTAGAGACTCCAAACAGGGCTGTGTGCCAGAGACAGAAACACTCAATCACAGGCCAGGTAAGCTCAGAGTGCAGCCGGAGACCAGGGAGACAGCAGTGATTAAGTGCCATTCTCCAAGGCACACTGAGGAGTGGGGCCCCAAGTTCTCAGCTCCTCCATGCCAGAGACTGGGAGGCTGCCATTTTCATTACTGTCCTCCGGAGCTCTACAGAAAGCATTCAGGAAACAAAAGCTCCCGAGAGCGAACTCAAGCAGATTACTTAGTCCAGCCCCTGGCAAGGATGAAGCAATTCCCTGTCAGGCAAAGACATTTGAGAATCACTACACCAGGCCCCTCTCCCAGAAGATCAGCAAGAACATCCAGCCAAAATCAAGCTCACTGATCAAGAACAGCAGAATTCCAGAGGAAGAGAAAGCAAAGCATGGGATTCATGGATTTCAGCCCATGATTCTTTAATCTTGCAAAATTAATTAAATGTTTTTTAATTTCATTTTTTTCTTATTCTATTTTTTTTTACTTTTCTTCTTTTAACATTTTTAAACTAGTTTATCTCAATATCTTTCAAAAAATTTTTAAACCTTTATTATTATAATCATATTTTATCCATCATTGTATCTAACTTTATTTTTTGTATACATACAGGGTTTTTTCTTCTAAAAAATTTTGGGATATAACTTCTTCCAATAGATCAAAATATACCCTAAATCTACCACAGGGCTTTGTTCTAGTCTCCAGCCTGACCAAATTCTCTCCACTTTCTTTTTCTTTCTTTACCCAACCAACTTATCAATTCCTTTTTTAGAATTTTTTTAAAATTTTCATCTTTACAGTCATATTCCATCCCTTCACCATGTTTACCCATATTTTTGTATATATGTAAGTTTTTCTTTCTTTAAAATTTTGGGAGGTAGTTTCTTCTAAAAGACCAAAATACACTCAAAATCAAGTGGGTGTTTCTGTTCTATTCACCAAGCAAATATGTATGTGTGTGTGTGAATATATATATATTTTTTTTAATTAAAAAAATTTTTTTTTTAAACTTCCTTTTACCCTATTTCTTCTCCCCCCATTTGGGGTTACTCCTGATTTGGTCAGTGTACATTTTTCTGGGGTCTTTGCCACCCTTTTACTATTTTATTCTCCCATTCATATGTTCTTATCTGGATAAAGTGACAAGGCAGAAAAACTCACCACAATAAAAAGAACAAAAGGCACTACCAATTGCTAGAGACCTAATCAATACAGACGTTGGTAATATGTCAGAACAACAATTCCTGAGGTGCTAGCTGGGCTCAAAAAAGGAATGGAGGATATTAGAGAAACCCCATGTGGAGAAATAAAAGCCCTTACTGGAGATATAAAAGAACTAAAATCTAACCAAGCCAAAATTTTAAAAAGCTATTAATGAGGTGTAATAAAAAATGGAGGCTCTTACTGCTAGGATAAATGAGGCAGAAGAGAGAATTTGTGATATAGAATACCTAATGATGGAGAATAAAGAAGCTGAGCAAAAGAAAGACAAACAACTACTGGATCACGAGGGGAGAATTCAAGAGATAAGTGATACCATAAGATGAAACAATGTTAGAAAAATTGGGAATCCAGAAGAAGAAGAAAGAGAGAGAGGGACAGAAGTATATTGAAGCAAATTACTGAAGAGAATTTCCCTAAAATGGCAAAAGAAACAAACATCAAAATCCAGGAGGTACAGTGAATCCCCCTCAAAAATCAATAAGAATATGTTCACACTCTGTCATCTAATAGTAAAACTTACAAGTCTTAGCAACAAGGAGAAAATCTTGAAACTAGCCCAAGACAAGAAGTCAATAACGTACAATGGGAAAATATTAGATTGGCAGCAGACTTATCCACAGAGACCTGGCAGGCCAGAAAGAACTGGCATGATATATTCAGAGCACTAAATGAGAAAAACATGCAGCCAAGAATACTATATCTAGCTAGGCTATCATTGAAAATAGAAGGAGAGATTAAAAAGGTGCCACCACAAACAAAAACTAAAAGAATTTGTAAACACCAAACCAGACCTACAGGAAATATTGGAAGGGGTCCTCTAAGCAAAGAGAGAGCCTAAAAGTAGTAGACCAGAAAGGAACAGACAATGTGCAGTAACACTCACCTTATAGGCAATACAATGGCACTAAATTCATATCTCTCAGTAGTTACTCTGAATGTAAATGAGCTAAATGCCCCAATCAAAAGACACAGGGTATCAGAATGGATAAAAAAACCAAAACCCATCCATATGCTGTCTATAAGAAGCTCATTTTAGACCCAAAGACACCTCCAGATTTAAAGTGAGGGGGTAGAAAACAATTTACCATGCTAATGGACAGCAAAAGAAAGCAGGAGTGGCAATCCTTATATCAGATCAATTAGATTTTAAGCCGAAGACTGTAATAAGAGAGGAGGAAGGACACTATATCATACTCAAAGGGTCTGTCCAACAAGAAGATCTAACAATTTTAAATATCTATGCCCCTAACATGGGAGCAGCCAACTATATAAACCAGTTAATATCAAAACCAAAGAAACACATCAACAATAATGCAATAATAGTAGGGAACTTTAACAACCCCCCCTCACTGAAATGGACAGATCATCCAAGCAAAAGATCCACAAGGAAATAAAGGCCTTAAATGACACACTGGGTCAGATGGACATCACAGATATATTCAGGACATTCCATTCCAAAGCAACAGAATACACATTCTTCAATAGTGCACATGGAACATTCTCCAGAATAAATCACATCCTGGGTCACTGATCAGGTCTCAACTCGTACCAAAAGATTGGGATCATTCCCTGCATGTTTTCAGACCACAATGCTCTGAAGCTAGAATTCAATCACAAGAGGAGATTTGGAAAGAACCCACATACATGGAGGCTAAAGAGCACCCTACTAAAGAATGAATGGGTCAACAAAGAAATTAAAGAAGAATTGAAAAATTCATGGAAACAAATGAAAATGAAAACACAACAGTTCAAAATCTGTGGGACACAGCAAAGGCAGTCCTGAGAGGAAAATATATAGCGATACAAGCCTTTCTCAAGAAACAAGAAAAGTCTCAAATACACTACACTACCTAATCCTACACCTAAAGGAGCTGGAGAAAGAACAGCAAAGAAAGCCTAAACCTAGCAGGAGAAGAGAAATAATAAAGATCAGAGCAGAAATCAATGAAATAGAAATCAAAGAACAGTAGAACAAATCAATGAAACTAGGAGCTTGTTCTTTGAAAGAATTAATAAGATTGATAAACCCCTGGCCAGACTTCTCAAAAAGAAAAGAGAAAGGACCCAATAAATAAAATCATGAATGAAAGAGGAGAGATTACAACCAACACCAAAGAAATACAAATAATTATAAGAACATACTATGAGCAACTATATGCCAGCAAATTTGACAATCTGGAAGAAATGGATGCATTCCTGAACCAGGAAGAAATGAAAACCTGTACAGACCCATAACCAATAAGGAGATTGAAGCATTCTTCAAAAATATCCCAACAAACAAGAGCCCAGGGCAGATGGCTTCCCAGGGAAATTCTACCAACCATTTAAAGAAGAATTAATTCCTATTCTCCTGAAACTTTTCCAAAAGAAGAAGAAAAATAAATAATAATGGGAGGAAAACCTCCAAACTCATTTTTTGAGGCTAGCATTACCTTGATCCCCAAACCAGACAAAGACCCCATCAAAAAAGAGAATTACATACCAATATCCTTGATGAACACCAATGCGAAAATTCTCACCAAAATACTAGCCAAGAGTACCCAGCAGTACATTAAAAGAATTATTCACTATGACCAAGTGGGATGTATTCCAGGGCTGCAAGGTTGGTTCAACAACCGCAAATCAATCAATGTGATATAAGACATTAATAAAAGAAAGAACAAGAACCATATGATACTCTCAACAGATGCTGAAAAAACATTTGACAAAGTACAGCATCCATTCTTGATGAAAACTCTTCAAAGTGTAGGAAGAGAGGGTACATACCTCAATATCATCAAAGCCATCTATGAAAAACCCACCGTGAATATCATTCTCAACAGAGAAAAATTGAGAGCTTTTCTGCTAAGGTCAGGAACACAGCAGGGATGTCCATTGTCACCACTGCTATTCAACATAGTACTAGAAGTCCTAGTCTCAGCAATCAGAAAACAAAAAGAAATTAAAGGCATCTGAACTGGCAAAGAAGTCAAACTCTCACTAAGCCGTACAATTGCACTTGGCCGACTTATTTTCCTTAAAAGTACTCCTCTTCAATAGATGAATGGATAAAGAAGATGTGGTGTATACACACACACACACACACACACACACACACACAGGAATACTATGCAGCCATCAAAAAATGAAATCATGCTATTTGCAATGAAGTGGATGGAACTAGAGTTTATTAGGCTGAGCGAAATAAGTCAATCAGCGAAGTAAGTCAATCGGGTCATTATGCTGAGCGAAATAAGTCAGTCAGAGAAATTATCATATGATTGCCATGATATGAGGAAGTTGAGAGGCAGAGTGGGGAGTTTGGGGGGTAGGGAAGGAAAAAATGAAACAAGATGGGATTGGGAGGGAGACAAACCATAAGAGACTCTTAATCTCACAAAACAAAGGTAGCTGTGGGGAGTGGGGAGGGAGAGGGTGGTTGGGTTATGAACACTGGGGAGTGTAGGTGATATGGTGAGTGCTGTTAAGTGTGTAAGCCTGATGATTCACAGACCTGTGCTCCTGGGGCAAATAATACAGTATATGTTAATAAAAATAATTAATTAAAAAGAAGAAATTGTACCTTTACAAGATGGAATAATATTCAGAGAGCAAAAGTAATAAGCTAATGATTTACAATATATGTTACATAAATAAATATCAAATGCATGACAGACTCGAGACTAAATACTGTATGATTCCATTTATGTGACATTCTGAATAGGCAAAACTATAGGAACAGAGAACTGGCCAGTCAGAGTGTGGGGTTAGGGAGGAGGTGATTTCTGTAGAGGGGACTATGGGAATTTCTGAAGGATGAAACTTCTATACTTTGGTTGTGGTGGCTATAGGACTACATGCATTTGTCAAAACTCATAGAAATGACACTTGAAAGGGTGTTGTGAGTTGAGAGGAAGGAGGAAATCACAATTGATCAAGAGAAATTATGTGGAGCATTATGCAGTGACAATAAGGGCAAGTTATGGATGGAAAAGCCCTGACGGAGGAAGCTGCAGGGATCAAAGTTAAAATTAATATGAAGGAGCTGGGGAATACTGGTTAATACAACCTGCAGGAAGCCTTGAGTGTCATAATAGAGAAGTGAGCCGGTCTATGATACCCTGGTAAACACTGGAGGATTTTCACATGGAAATGTCTTACATTGGTACTCAGGAAGAAGAAACAAGTCAAGGTTTCTCAAAATGGCTTGTGCATCAGAGATTCTATTTCTGGTTTAGTTAATAACAGCAATGGCCCAAAAATACACATTTTAACAGCACCTTAGACCTCATTCCCAGCTAATTCTGGTGTGGTTTACTCACTGAACTGAAAAAAAAAGTGACATTTTTTTCAACCAATCAAGTGGTTTCATTCATTATTTGACCAAAAAGTCCTAAGATCTTCTCTCTGTCACATGGTCCTTATAGGTAAGAGGCTCAGGAAATCATCTGCAGCTTCATTCCTTGAATGCTACTGGCCCTTTGAGCATATTGGAGCCACTGGAGCAGTGGTCGCCAAAAACATGGTGGTTTTAAGTGACCTCTATATGTGTATAGACAGCTTACAGTTATTTCTGGAGGTGTTTGGCGTGGTAGAAAGAATCCTGAGATCAGAGTTGTGAGACCTCAGTCAGTATCTTGCTATTGACTGTGTGACGGATGCATCTACTAAACTTCTCAGAGCCCGAAGTTATCAACTGTGTGCATGTAAATTAAAATGCCTACCCTCTCAGCCTCAGGATAACTTGGAGGTTCATAAGAAATCTTGTTTGTGAAAAGCTCTTTGAAATAATCTACCAAGTGCTATACAAATGTGAGACATTTTAATCCCTTTGGGTTAAATCATTAAATCTCTAGACAACTCTATTTAAATGCAAATATGTTGTATAAGAAGATATAACATTAGCACATATATTAGAGTTTTAGCTATGCATTAGGGTACATGTTTTTTTTTTTTTTTTTTTTTTTTTTTTTTCCACAAAAATGTGACAATGAAGAAATGGGTGGTAGGGCCATTACATTTGGATAGGAGAAGGGAAGAAACTGTACAGGAGGCAAAATTCACTCCTACCCACTTAGGGTCTCTGGTTGGTTCTGAGAATTAAACTGCCATAATATAAGTTGACAGGAGAAAAACATACAGATTTTATGCAAGTTTTGCCTGACATAGGAGCCCTCAAAAGGAAATGAAGAACCAAAGATGTGGCAAAATCTTAATGCCTTCTGTACTGAGTTGAAGAAAGAGAAGCAATTATGGAAAAATAACCAAAATATATAGGAAGGCTAACAGAAGGTGAATATTTTAGTACGGTTTGCTTGTACAGAATTCTCTCAGCCCTGAGTCCCCATCTTTGGGGATCAGAATGTTCCTTTCCTCCTGGCAAGAGGAATCTTGCACATGGGAATTCTATCTCCTGCTTTTAGGAAGAAAAGGCAGATCAAAACACTCTTCTTATGTTTGCATTTTTTAAAGTACTCAAAGAAATTCTTATGGCATATTCTGGGGTGGCGTATATGTCTGCTACCCTTCAGAATCATAAAGAAAGGAAGCAGAAAAGAGTTAGGAAAAATTCAATGCATGGATCTGAAGGTAGGTCGTAGGAAAGTTAAATAGTGTGAGGTCCAGAAGTGAACATGAAAAGCTCTGAAAGCCAATAGGCATACTTTGAGGTGTTGTCTAGGCTTGGTTCTGATCCCCTGGGGGAAAAATATCTTTGCCAAAGGCGTATCTTTTTCTTTTCCTAGAGGCAACAGTGAAGGGAGTAGTAGACATAGCTAAACAACCAATTTGCAACATCTTTGTGTTTTGTGGTGTGTGCTTCTCACATATACATATATCTAGCACAAACAATGCTGTGTGGATATATGAAACTGTTTGGAACACAAAGCAGCATGCCTACCAGGTTGGAGGCCACTGTATGTATGAATCCCCCACTTCTTTACATGCTCTCGGGTCTTACATTTAGATCTTAGTGTATTAAGCAGAGAATTGGAATCTGCTGTTAAGCAGTTTCTATCTAGACTGGGCTATGACATGGACAGAAAAGAATATGTAGGTACCAGGTTTCACAGATGCCCAAAGACATTCAGCTTCCAGAAAATGGGAAAAGGACATGAGTCGAACCTGGCCTTGTAGCTTATTTGCACAGATCCAATTTCATTCTCTCTTCTCTTGCAATTCCAAGTTGAAGGCTCTTCTGCAACACTAGCAAAGTTAGAGCCCTGGAAGCCCCACATATAAACAGAGAGGGAAATGCCACACTTTAAGGAAGAAGGCTCCTCTGACATGCATTTAAATCACTTAGATGGCTTGGTAGTTCCTTGGCTTAAAGGCAGTCAATTGTGTTGACCCTTGGGGTTTACATGAGCTTCTCAGTTATAAAGACAGCACTTTCACCTTTGGGATTCCCAGCCTTGAAAACTGCTATAGGCTCTCAGATCTTTCATAACTTGCCCAAATAGGAGCCAGCTTCAACTGAGGTGCATGAGAACTTCCTCTGGGCATTTCCACCCACCATCCATAAAGGCAGCTAAACAAATTAGAGCTGTGAGAGGAAATGCAAGAAACTCATAGAAAAATAATCTTGTTTCAACAAGTACCTATCTGGACTCTTATTCAATCACTCTCAAAGAAGAAATGCCTTCCAAATGTAGAATTAATTTTACCCAAAGCCTTCTGTACCTTTCTCCATATTCATATCTGATATTTGGCAGTAAGATACAAACTCATCTCTTTAGAACTCATTTTATTTCTTTTAAACATTAATTAATGAATGGAAACTTTCTGAAAAGTAGAACATCACCATGACAGCAAATGCAAAATGTGAAAAAGGAGGGAGAGAGGGAAAAGAGAAGCTTCTTTCCTCCTAGCCTCCAGTCACCTGTTCCTTTTCTAGAAGCTAACTCTCACCAGTTGCAGAGAGTCTTCATATATAAACGTGTGAGTATGTCCTTTCTTTTTTTTCAAATAGTATGTTATAGATTTTCTTTTGCACCTTGCTTCCTTGCTGTATCTATATCTATCTCTGTCCCCATATGTAAAAAAGAGCCATTTTCGTCTTCTATGTGAATTGCATATAAATGTCTTTTCTTTTAAAAAATTATTATTTTTTTGACATAGAGAGAGAGTACAAACAGGGGAGTGGCAGAGGGAGAGGGAGAAGCAGGATCCCTGCTGAGCAGAGAGCCAAACATGGGGCTCGATCCCAAGACCCTGGAATCATGACCTGAGCCAAAGGCAGACACTTAACTGACTGAGTCTCCCAGGCATGCCCCTTACATATAAATTTCTCATATTATTTTTAATAGCTGCATTGTGTTTCTTTGTGTGGCTAGAGTATAATTTCTTTAACAGAGCCCTTGTTTATAGTCACATTGTTACAAAGCTCTCATACTACAACACTGAATATCTGTGTGACAATATAAATTCACTCAAGTGCAAGAATACACTAGATAAATTCCTAGAAGTGAAAATGCTAAGAAAAAAGATGTGTCATACGTATATGGCTGCATTTCCCTCCCTAAATTATTGTACCCATTCTAACTCTAAGATTTCCTATTTTCTTATGTTACTGAACTTTCAGATCTTTGATGATTAGGTATGTTAACATGAGAATTTTAATGCAGCTTTCATTTGACTTCCTCCTAAAATAAGGGAGATTAAACATCTTTTCATATGTTTAGAAACCATTCTAAACATAACCATTCTCTCTTTAGAAAGAGAGAGTTTTAATTACTAACTTGGAATGCAAGCTCTATTATGAAGTTAAAACGTTATTTTAGAAATATAGCAATAGGGTGCCTGGGTGGCTCAGTCAGGTAAGCATCTGTCTTCAGTTCAGTTCTTTTCTGTGAACTTTTCATTTTTTAGCTTTTTTGTTTGTTTGTTTATTGTGTTCTCGGTCTTGTGGATTTGTAGAGGCTGCTTTATATTAATTGTTAAGTTTAAGTATTTTTCCTAAGGTTTTTGTCTTTGTTTCCTGGTTCAGGGTTGTTGTCTTTTGATGTTGTTGTCTTTTGCCAAACAGCATTCTTTTAAAATTTTATTGTATTGCTGTGTTAACAATTTTTATAACTCTGTGTTATACTTAGAAAGTATTTCCTAATGCCAAATTAATTTTTAAAATTATCTCATTATTTTTTCTTTATTTATCATTATATCTCATTATTTTTTCTGTCTTTATGGTTTTATATTCTTTACTTGTGCATTTCATCTGGAAATTTTTTTGTATAAGAAATTAAGGAGGTATACATAAACACATTTTCTGTAGAAGTATATCTAGTTGTCCTCACACCAATGTGAATAACGTATTTTTCCATGGTATGAAATGCTGCTTATATCATAATCATATTCTCTTATCTATTTGGCTTTATTGCTAGATTTCTATTTTTTTTAAGGATTTTATTTATTTATTTGGGAGGCAGTGAGCAAGAGAGAGTGCATGAGCGGGAGGAGGGTCAGAGACAGACTTCCCACTGAGTAGGGAGCCCAATGTGGGGCTCTATCCCAAGTCCCTGGGATCATGAACTGATCTGAAGACAGATGTTTAACTGACTGAGTCACCCAGGCACACTATTGCTATATTTCTAAAATAATGTTTTAACTTCATAATAGGGCTTGAAATTCCAAGTTAGTAATTTAAATTCTTTTTTCTTTCCTTTCTTCTCTGTCCCTCTCAGTGCATGCTCTTTTTCTTTTTCTAAAATACCCTGCTGTGTACAAATGGCTATAGACACATGAGAAAATGCTCAACATCACTCATCATCAGGGAAATACAAATCAAAAGCATGATGAGATGCCACCTCACACCTGTCAGAATTGCTCAAAGTAACAACTCAAGAAACAACAGAGGCTGGTGAGGATTTGGAGAGAAGGGGGCTCTCTTATACCATTGGTGGCAATGCAAACTGGTGCAGGAATTCTGGAAAGCAGTATGGAGTTTCCTCAGAAAGTTAAAATTAGAACTACCCTATGACCCAGCAATTGTACTACTAGTTATTTACTCAAAGGATACAAAAGTATCGATTTGAAGGAGGACATGCCCCCTGATGTTTATAGCAGCATTATCAACCATAGCTAAACTATAGAAAGAGCCCAAATGTCCATCAACTGATGAATGAATAAAGATGTCACACACATGTGCGTGTGTGCACGCGCACACACACACACACACGACTATTACTCAGCCATCAAAAATAATGAAATCTTACCATTTGCAATGACATGGGTGGAGATACAGTATATTATGCTAAGCAAAATAAGTTAGAGAATGACAAATACCCTACAGTTTCACCCATATATGGAATTTAGGGAACAAAACAAACGAACATAGGGGAAGGGCAAGGAAAAAAAGAGGGAAGCAAATCAGAAGGGACCCTTGACTATATAGGACAAACTGAGGATTAATGTAGGGAGGTGTGTGGGGATGGGCTAAATGGGTGATGAGCACTGTAATATGTAAGTGATGAAACACTAAATTCTACTCCTGAAACCAATATTATCTTATATGTCAACTAACTAGAAATTAAATTAAAATTTGAAGAAAAAAAAAAAACAACACTTTCTGAGAGCCCTATTTGACATCATGTTCTATACCCAAGAATAGTACCAAAGGGTGCTCCATAACGTCAATACAAGAAAACAATTACAAAGATTAAAATAACACTTTTACTACAAAATATACATACAACTCTCTTTTTAGAATGGAAAGATTTAAAAATTAAATATAAGAATGAAGCCCCATGCGCCTGGGTGGCTCAGTGGGTTAAGCCGCTGCCTTCGGCTCAGGTCATGATCTCAGGGTCCTGGGATCGAGTCCTGCATCGGGCTCTCTGCTCAGCGAGGAGCCTGCTTCCCTCTCTCTCTCTCTGCCTGCCTCTCCATCTAATTGTGCTTTCTCTCTGTCAAATAAATAAATAAAATCTTTAAAGAAAAAAAAAAAAAATGAAGCCCCATGCTTCACAATTATACAGCATTTGAACATCTTCATTGGTTTCTCATATGTTATTTTCCTTTCTTTTACTGCCAGAATATTTTAAATAAAATTATAAATTTTTATTTATAATAAAATATTTTAAAATAAAATTTTATAAATAAATTATAAATTTATATAAATATAAACCAAATAATTTCCTCTATAAATATTTTAATATGTCTCTCTAATGAAGAATTTTTAGAAATATAATCAAAGGACCATAATCATACTTAACAAAATTAGCAATAATTATTTTGTATCAGCCAATATCCAGTCCATGTTCCAAACTTCCTTCCCCATTATCTCATAAACATCTTTTTATAGTTAATTTAGTTGAATCTGAATCCAAACAAGTTCCATATATCACATTTGAATGATTTCTGTCTTGAGTTTCTTTTAATTCACAACACTTTCCTTCTTTCTACTAGTTCTCTTTAACTACCCTTCCCTATAAGGTTATTCCTTTTAAACGAGGTCATTTGTCCTATAGGATTTTTCTTGCACTGTATCTTTGATTCATATATTTGTGAATTAATTAATTTATTTGTCTAGACTTATTTTCTATATATAATGGTCGGAAGTATAAACTAGATTCAGAAATTTGGTTTCATTTTATTTTATTTGGTAATACATAAATGGTTCTTTGTGGTTTGTATTGTGTTACATTGGAGACACATAATACCTGATTTTCCTATTTTTTTGATGTTCAGAGTGATCAAGAGTTCAGCTTTAGGGGTGCCTGGGTGGCTCAGTGGGTTAAAGCCTCTGCCTTCAGCTCCGGTCATGATCTCAGGGTCCTGGGATCAAGCCCCTCATTGGGCTCTCTGCTCAGCAGGGAGCCTACTTTCCCCACCCCCTCTCTGCCTGCCTCTCTGCCTACTTGTGATCTCTGTCTGTCAAATAAACAAACAAACACTTTAAAAACTCTGTAAAAAATACATTTTTAAAATTCAGCTTTATCCATTATAAAGTTGCCATTGATCATTTATCTCATGGCTTTAGCAGCCACTGATGATTGCTATCCAGATCAGTTATTGTATTAGGGTCTGCAAAATGGAGATCTTCTAATTCTATTATTCCTTATCCATTCATTAATTACATTTCTGCTATACTTTTCTGTTCATATGATCAATATAAAACACTTATTTTCCCAAATACTTTTATTATATTTTTACCTCATCAGAAAACAAAAGACTATTATTCAAAATAATGGCAATAATTTTATAGTAGGAAATAAAGAAACAAGTAGGTTTTTAGTTGTCCTTTACTGGAAAACAAAAACAATCACTTAATTTCCTTAATTTAAGTACATAACTTACTGTCAAAAAGAATAACTAGTAGGACACATATATAAAAATGTGTAATATTAGCAAATTACCTGAGGATACAATAATATAATGCAATATTAGACATTTAAACAACACTTGTTGAAATTTTTATTAACTTTAATTAATATAAATTGCCACTGGAATATAATTACCCGAAGACAAAGATTTTTGTCTATTTTGTTCAGATCTAAATTTGCAAGACTTAGAAAGATGTTTGACATCACAGGTTCTTGGTAAATATTTATTGAATCCATATTGAATTAATGAGTGAGGTAATTTCAATTTTAAGTAGTTAACAATAATTACATCAAATGATAAGAGAATGAAGAGGAAAATCCACTCTGGTTATTTGTGGCAACAGTTAACAGTTCACCCCTGAGAGTTAATAACTCATATTAGAAATCTCTGTGTGTTACTATATGTAAAGGTCAATGGCTTTAAATTATTTACCTACTTCCCTTGCTAACACAGCACAAACGTCTCTGAGTTGAAGAATCAGTATAATAATGTTTATTTCTCCCATTAGTAGCCTCTAATCCTATTTTTCTAGTCCAAAACAATTTCTTTTCTTTTTATTTTAAATTTTTTATTTTTTATAAACATGTATTTTTATCCCCAGGGGTACAGGTCTGTGAATCAGCACCCACCAAAGCACATACTCTCCCCAATGTCCATAACCCCACCCCTTTTCTCCCAACCCCCCTCCCCCCAGCAACCCTCAGTTTGTTTTGTAAGATTAAGAGTCACTTATGGTTTGTCTCCCTCCCAATCCCATCTTGTTTCATTGATTCTTCTCCTACCCACTTAAGCCCCCATGTTGCATCACCACTTCCTCATATCAGGGAGATCATATAATAGTTGTCTTTCTCTGCTTGACTTATTTCACTAAGCATGATATGCTCTAGTTCCATCCATGTTGTCACAAATGGCAAGATTTCATTTCTTTTGATGGCTGCATAGTATTCCATTGTGTATATATACCACATCTTCTTGATCCATTCATCTGTTGATGGACATCTAGGTTCTTTCCATAGTTTGGCTATTGTGGACATTGCTGCTATAAACATTCGGGTGCACGTGCCCCTTTGGATCACTACATTTGTATCTTTAGGGTAAATACCCAGTAGTGCAATTGCTGGGTCATAGGGCAGTTCTATTTTCAACATTTTGAGGAACCTCCATGCTGTTTTCCAGAGTGGCTGCACCAGCTTGCATTCCCACCAACAGTGTAGGAGGGTTCCCCTTTCTCCGCATCCTCGCCAGCATCTGTCATTTCCTGACTTGTTGATTTTAGCCATTCTGACTGGTGTGAGGTGATATCTCATTGTGGTTTTCATTTGTATTTCCCTGATGCCGAGTGATATGGAGCACTTTTTCATGTGTCTGTTGGCCATCTGGATGTCTTCTTTGCAGAAATGTCTGTTCATGTTCTCTGCCCATTTCTTGATTGGATTATTTGTTCTTTGGGTGTTGAGTTTGCTAAGTTCTTTATAGATTTTGGACACTAGTCCTTTATCTGATATGTCGTTTGCAAATATCTTCACCCATTCTGTCAGTTGTCTTTTGATTTTGTTAACTGTTTCCTTTGCTGTGCAAAAGCTTTTGATCTTGATGAAATCCCAATAGTTCATTTTTGCCCTTGCTTCCCTTGCCTTTGGCGTTGTTCCTAGGAAGATGTTGCTGCGGCTGAGGTCAAAGAGGTTGCTGCCTGTGTTCTCCTCAAGGATTTTGATGGATTCCTTTCTCACATTGAGGTCCTTCATCCATTTTGAGTCTATTTTTGTGCGTGGTGTAAGGAAATGGTCCAATTTCATTTTTCTGCATGTGGCTGTCCAATTTTCTAGTCCAAAACAATTTCATATTAAGCGTCCTCCATGCTTAACAAATACTTGTTGGATGGAAGAATACAAAATTCATTCATTTACTGTGGTTGCTCATAAAAAAAGAGTGTTTTAAGATTTCTTGCTATTTTACTTAATTATACTATTACTAGGATGGGGACAAATATATTCAAAAGTCTCTTCTGAAGGCACAATCTTAAAAAAAATCTCATGATGCCACATATATTTCATAAAGAAAGAAAATGCCCTTGCTTAGAAATACTGGCCTACTGATTCTCCTCCAGCTTTTCTGTTAACCCTTTCTCTTTTTATGTGCCTCCTCTTCTTTCCATCTCTTACATGTAAAGGATAATGTTCATTTATTTTCCTTTAGTGAATTCATTGACTTTTACATGTCAAAAAGGAATTACATAATTTTTTAAATTTTTTAAAGTTACATAATTTTTTAAAGTTTTTAAACTTTTATTTTAAAGTTTTGTTTACTTAAGTTATCTCTACACCCACCATGGGGCTTGAACTTAACAACCCCAAGATGCATGCTCTTGTGACTGAGCCAGCCAGATGCTCCAAGAGTTACTTAAATGTTTATGTCTCCTTCTCTCACACACATGCACTCACCCAAACTGTATCACCAGTTCTGACCTTTATCCCATGCTCTGAGTCTGCAATTTCAGTTGCACAATGCTTCAAACATGTCAAAAGGCAAGTCCCAAATAGAATTCCAAAACAACTCCACTGTATTCTATAGAAATTATTATTTCTGTCAATGGTACCATTTTCTTAGTCTCTCAAGCTTAAAACCTTGTTATCTCCCTTATCTCCTTGATACATTTGGCATCCACCTACAATTAATCACTAAATCCCATTGGTTTAACTTCCTTAATCTCTTGAATTGGTCTCTTCTGTTCCATTCCCATGATCCCTTCTCTCATTATCTCTCAGCTGAATTATCATAATGGCCTCTTAATTGGTCTTCAGTCTTTCTCTACTCCAATTTTGTCTTCTGCTACAAATTAGTCTTCCTAATGCACAACTCTAAGCATATCACCTTGCTGCTCACAAAACCCAGTAGCTCCCATTTCTTAGAGGATTAAGTATGAACTATTTTGATTGGGATATATGATCTTTGTCTGAATCTTTCATAGCATATGCCCCAGTATCCAGCCAGAGTGAGTTATTTCCCACTTCCCAAGAGAACTCTAGGATTACCTGCCTCTATTTCTTTAGTTTCTCTCCATCTGGCAGGTTTCCATTCCACAGCCCATTTCTTATCTTTTTCCATAAAAATACCCTCAAAACACTGCACAATTGCTCTAGGCTTCTAGAAGACTTTTTATTCATGTTTTTATCATATTGCATTCTCTCTCTTTGCTGAATGTTTACTACACTTTAATTTCTTCTCTTAGAACAATTATCATATGTGACTTTATATTGTGATGATTTGTATACTTAACTGGATATCTCTGTTAGGAAAGAAGACAAGTTTTTAAATCTAGTCACATTCTTTTTTCCTTGCTCACAAGACATGGTATTGTATTTTGCATATTGTAAAGCCTTACAAGTATATGTTCAATCAACTTCAAGAGGTGTTTGTGGTAATTCTGAAAAATCAGCTATATTACTTCTACATTGAAAGAAACAGCACTGTTAAATTGGCGACTGTGCTGACATCAGCCAACAGTTACCCAGGACTGACTCAGAGAAGGGCAGTAAAATCAAAATGTACAGTAATGTTCACTAGGAAAACTTAAAAAACAGGAACTATGCTTTCTGCTTCCTTTTCCACTTCACATAGAAGCTAATACAATGTTAACCATACTGTGATTAATAATTCCTGATAATTTATATAAATGATAATGTTTGCTTCTAAACTTTTTCAGACAACAAACCTTCATTATTTTGAATCAACTGATCAAAGTCCTCAAATATCCAAATTTGATTTTCAATCCTCTAATGAGAATTACTAAAGTCATAACAAAAAAAAACCCTAATTTTAGCAATTAAATTGCTGTAAATAACCTCTAGGTAGTAGGTATACACAAAGCCAAATCTCTACCATTTTTCTGTTTACCATCTATTTGTCTTCTGCCATCCTGCTATGCATGAGGACTGTTGTGCATAATGACTATCCTGGGGGGCTGCCAGACCCTTCTTTATCAAAGACAGATTGATTCATAAAGCACATATGTAAGGCATTTATTTTATTTTACTTATTTTGAAGTAAACTCTACCCTCAATGTGGGGCTCAAACTCACAACCCAGCCCCACAACCCTGAGATCAAGAGTCACATGCTCTACTGACAGAGCCAGCCAGGCACCCCTACTTGACATATTTTAGATTTTTAAAAGCACACGTTCACACTAAAAAGTGTTTATAAATAATAGAGTCAAAGAGACACCACAAATCATCTCTGTAAGTTCAAATTACAATGACTTACCAAAAAATTAAAACTATAGCAAGCTCTAATTGAGAGCTTCTCACCATTTCAACCACAGTTGGAGTGGTAGGAAGCCTTAAAATTTTAAAAAAAACCTCTGTAGTTGTTTGGTGCCACCAAATGAATAGAAGTTATTGGGTAAAGCATCTTAGTTATTTGTAATGGTCCTAGGAATGGATGGATGTATAAATACTTATGACATGCTTAAGAATGACATATCTCAGGGGCACCTGGATGGCTCAGTAGGTTAAGTTTCTAACTCTTGGTTTTGGCTCAGGTCATGATCTTGGGGTCATGGGATTGAGCCCTGTGACAGGCTCCATCCTCAGCATGGATTCTGCCTGAGAATTCTCTCTCTCTTTCTCCCTCTGCCCCTCCCCTGCTGGTTCTCTCTCTTTCTCAAATAAATGAATAACTTTTTTTTTTTTTTTTTTTTTAATGGCATACTTCAGTTATAAAGCTGGGTAGGTAAAACTCCAGGTCTGTGGTGAGAAGGTTGAGCTCTTTCTCCTCCACTGGATATCTTGAGAAAGGAAGGATAATTGGATTAAACAAACATTGATGAAGTGTGACTTAGGGAAATAGAACAGGAAGAATTCTGCCCTTCTGCTGTCTCAGAAGAATTCATTTTCATTTCTGGTTTCACCCCTAACTAACTGGAAGTACACTGGCAAAACATCTAGATTCTGTGGGCCTCAGTTTCTTCTTACACTATACAAGGATGTTGAACTATGTGATCATCATGGGCTCTTTCTGCCTCCTTTTTAAGGAGAAACAGTCAATAAACTCATAATTAGGAATATAATTTCAGATAACTAATGCTGTGTAGAAAATAAAGGGGGTCAAAGGAGTGACTAGGAGTAAGGAGATGACCTTTAAGCTGAAGTGAGGCATATGAAAACGTGGGGGAAGCATGCTAGGGAGAACAGGAAATGCAAAAGGCCCGAGGCAGACAGAAGGCCACCATGGAGGCTGGGGTAGTAACGGGAAATGAGTTTGAGGAGGTAAGGTGGTAGAGTTTGAATTTGAGTGTACTACTATGGATAAAGGCACCCATTAAGGAGTTTGACGCTAGAAAGTGATCTGATCTAATGTAAGCTTTAAGATAATTACCTGAGGAGTTATGTGGGGAATAGACTGTAGAGAGGCAAGAGTGGGAGTAGGTAAGGGAGAAGCATGAAGATGGTCGTGTGGACTAGAGCTTCAGTAGTGAGCCAATGGTGAGGAGCAATTAGACCTAAAACTATGTTTAGGGGAGAGCAGACACAAGATTTGCTAATGGATTGGATGTGAGGAAAAAAGATGAATAAGGATGCCTAATTATTGGTGTGTCAAATACATGGTTTTATCTATAGTGATTAATTAGTAAATGGGCTTGTTGGTAACTTGTCACAATTCAGTTGTATATGTGGCTGGATTTCAGTGGTGATGTCAAGGTTGAAAATGGAGAGTTGGGAGACCTCAGCTTATAGATGGTACTTAAAACCATGGAACTGGATAAAATCTTCAATGCTTTCACATTCACCTTTTTATTATCTACCTGCAGAAAAATTGGATCAGGTACATTAAGTAATTCTTATTAAATTGCTTACCATGGTATTTTGAAGTTTTTTATGCTAATTTAATGAAGCGATACAGATAAGGAGAGAAGCTATGAAGTGTGCTTCTGAAAATACATGGTTTCAGTTGTAGCTTAATTTAAGACTTCACTGTTGGTGTTTTATAACCTCGCAGTATTTTCCAAGCATACCTTCACCTAATGTTTTCTTTATCCAACTGAAAGGGAAGACACCAGTTTTATCATCTAAATTTACTTTCATTGTATCCCATTACCATTTAGATTCTGATCTATCCAAAGCCAATTGATTTCCAATTAAGAACAAAGTTTTCTTTAATTTTCAATCCATTTAATTAATTGTTTTAATTCCAAACTTAACAGAGTTGCAGGAAAAAGCTTGGTTTAAAGTTTATTCTTAATGAAGAAAACAGAAGATTGCAGAAACTAGAAACACAAGCTTCAGTCGTTAACAATAAGGTCTTTCTCTTTTATAATAGAATCTTGAGTAGCACCCTTATTTCCCCCTTTTGTTAGGATTCTACGATAAACATTTAAGTCGGCTTTACATTAAAGGTACAAAAGACAAAGGTTAGTTCCTTAATAGACAAAGTCTTTATAAATCAGTAAATAAGTAAATAATGTTGCATAACCCAACAACAACAAAAATTAGACAAAGCATAGAATTAGAAAGTCCATATAAAAAGAGATGTCTAACTTCAATTGATGCCCACTGTACTTGGATCTTATTTTAGAATAATGAAGTCTAATTCAGAGAAACCTGACACATAATTCTTCAATCTTCTGTAACCGGTCATACATTTCACTTGCCTTAGTTCCCTTAACCATTTCTCTGAGTCTGCGTTGTCCTCCTCATTCATCTCTGGTTTTGATCATGATCAGCGGAATCACTTTAGATCTAAGCTGAAGGAAAGTAAGGCAGTAAAAGTAGGAAATATTGCTGGTCTTAATTATCAATCACCAATTCTGAGCTCTCTCCTGAACTTTTGACTTTTTTTTAGACATTTTCTAAATCTTCTCTATGCTATTATTTTCCCACTTTCTCATTACTTTTTGAAATTTGTTTTCAGTATTTATTCTTACTGTCCCTTCTGCGTCACTTTATATATATAAAAATGTTGAAGCCTTTCTTGAAATTTCCTAAAGGGATGGGTGCCTGAGTGGCTCAGTCAGTTAACCCTCTACCTTCGGCTTAGGCCATGATCCCAGAGTCCTAGGATGGAGCCCCAGAGTCTGGGACCCTGCTCAGTGGGGAGCCTGCTTTTCCCTTTCCCCCACTTGTGCCTTGCTTTCTCTCTCTCTCAAATAAATAAATAAATCTTAAAAAAAAATCCTACAGGGAAACCCAATTAAAATGACCACTGAACACTAATTAATATGTAAATATTTCCTTGAAAGGTGGAATAGAAATGTTTTTGAAAATTCATACCAAGGAAAGGACTTTCAAAAATGACATTATAGCATTGAAAACTGGCAGTTGTATTTAATACAGATATTGCTTCTAGCAGGTAACAGGAAAATTGCTCTTAGAATAAAAACATTTCTTTGGAGAACATCTTAAATTGCTCTTAAATATCCAGAAGCTAGATGTTAGAAGCTCAGAAGCTAAAAACTTATTTTTTCCTCAAAAGGGAACAATAGATTGATCAGAGTGAGCCTGCCAGTCAAACCAAGTCTAGTTTGAAGAGGGAAGTGAGGCAGTTTCTTGGTAGAAGACAAGGAGTTAAATGAGGCAGTTCTTTCTCTCTCCTCTTTACAAAGGCACTTAACTAAATTAAAAAAAAAATTTTGTTGTTGTTGTTGTTGTTGTTGTTAAGTTCTCCTTTGATGTCATTCTACTCTATCATAGTATCAGATCCAGTTTTGGGTATTTCTAACTTTTTAGCTATGTGGTGACTAACATATTTCTTTATTGGCTTACTAACCGGATTTAACAATCTCGAATAGATAGAGCAACCTATGGACAGAGACGTGTGGTAAGAACAAAAGGTTTTAGCAATAGCTGCTGCAATATTAGGTCCAAGGATGGTCTTCATGTGAACAATAACATTACAATATATTGGACCACATATCATTCTTCTTTTACACTAGAGGAACCAACATCTAAGACAGCTGATCAGCCATTACCTGGGACCCACTCTCTGACAGTGGTACAGTGCTGACTCGAGCCAGGATCCTGAATTGGCCACCTCACATGCAGTAGAGGCAGATGGACACCACAGTCCTTAGGTGAATGCTATACCTTTGAAGCAGAAGCCACCTTCCCATGAATCTAGCATTTACCCAACTGACAAATCCAGACACTGGCAGCTAGTCTGAAACTCTTGGAGATGTTTTCCTAAAAGGAGACAGAGACAGTTTGGCTTTGAAGGACCTACCCTATGTCTCTTCCCCTGAAACTCAGAGCCCAAACTCAATGCTGAGCTGGGTTCCCTTCTTGGCAAAAAACATTTTTTTTTTCCATTAAGCTCTCAACCTTTTATCCTTAGCCTTTATGTTTCATATTTGATTTTCCTTCCTTCAGAGTCATAAATTAGTGGCAGAATTAGCTAGGTTGATAATTATTGGTTAAAACACAGACTTTGCAAACTTGGGGTTGAAAAAGCATATCTTGATATACCAAACTTAAAAGCAACCAAAGCATGGCTTTCTTTTAGTGTGAAAAGAAATTATTTTTGGAGTTAAGAAACTATTAAACTGAATCTCTACCAACCCACTCTCAGATAATAACCCATCAGAAACAGCATTAGGAAAAAATGTAAAAGAATGTTGATGGAGTATGTGGGCTGAGGAAGACTTGGATAAAACACAAAATGTATCCATTTGATGCAAAATAGAAATAACTATTAATTTGAACCATTTTTTTAAAATCAAAAGCCAACTCTTCCATCAAAGTGCTTTCTACAGTAAAGATGGAAAAGTGGACTTATTTGAAATACTTGAGAAATTAAAAAGAAAACTCTGATTTCAAAGAATGCAACTTTTTCTTATAACTTTTTAACGTATTATGCACTTCTGTACCCCAAAATTTATATTCTTAGAAAGATACTCATTGAGGAAGGTGGTCCAAGATAGTGACATTGGAAGACCCTGATTTCATCTCCTCCCACAGACATTCTGAATCCACACCTACACACACAGCAATTCTTCCTGAAGAATTGAAGGCTGACTGAACAGGTTCTGTACAGCAAATGAAAGAGGGTCCACACAGAGAAGGGTGGAAGAGACGGAGAAATGATATTGATGGAAACCCCATCCCACACATACAAGGACAACTTTTGTTAAGAAGGGATATCATGAAGGGGCCCATGGAGATCTCACCTACTCTGGGGTACAGGGCAAAAAAAACCCAAAAAACAAAAAACCAACAAACAAAAAAAACCCCACAATGGTATAAAAGGCAACTAAACTATAAATGAAGGAGATCCATTTACTAATCATAGATCATCTGCCAAGTGGGCAGTGAACTGCTGGTACTCACCATGGTTGGAGGCGCTGGAGAGTGCCATCTTTTTTTACTTTCGCCTTCTACTTTGATGGGATATATGGGAACAGGGTGCAAGAGCTTGAGTCAGCCTGCTAGGGCCATATCAGTGCACCCCAGGTCCCTGGAATACACCAGCTCCAACCATTCCATCAAGGTTGTCCTGGCTTGGTGAGCTCCAGGCCCCACTGCCCATAACTACTGCAGGTCTAGCTAATGCAGTGAAGCAGCACTGGCATGGTATGCCCCATGATATCCTCAGCCCATGCCCACATTAGCTCCAGCCATGCCACTGGAGTCATCCTGACACAGAGCACCCTGGAGTCCCCCAGCCCAAGCCCACTCAAGCTTGGAGACCCTTGGTGTAGAATACCACAGGAACTCCCCATCCACAACCACTGCAGCTCCAACCATCCTGCCAAGGCGACCCTGGGATAGCACATCTTAGGATCCCAGATTCTGCCTGCACTAACTCCTTGGCCAACCAAGACAGCCTTAGTGAATGGCACCCTGGGACCCTCTAGCTCATGCCCACTTTAGCTTCAGCTGGTCCTTCAGGGCAGTTTTAAAGAGGAAAAAGGTTTTTACCGCATGGCAACAGGACAAAAAAGAAACTTAGGTCGTTTCTCCAAGGAAATTTCTTGGAAATAACATGTTCACTTAATTATGTGAATTTAAATGTAATCTAAGTGTTTTAGCATATAACCTGTAAGGCTGTGTGTGTGTGTGTGTGTGTGTGTGTGTGTGTGTGTGTGTAAGTATCCCCCTTACCCTAGGACATTTTTTTTGAAGATCAAAACAATGTCTAAGACATTGCCAGAAGAAACTATTTATTACATGAAAGAGAGTTATAATTATATGACACCTTAAAACCTCGTCTAATTATTAAAAATATATTTTTAAAAATCTGAAGATATGAGCCTTTTTTTAGATTTAACATTCTGGAGTATAATCTGTACAAAACAAAGTCTTAAAATCTCGGTGTTTATAGGGTTAAAGAATCATCTAGTCCTCTATTATGTTTGATCTATTCCACAAAATGTCTCATCAAGCTTGTTCAAGTTTCTGTTTAAACAAGTCCAGCGAACGTTCAAAACATGGATACCTGTATTCAGCTATGTGGTACTTGTTTCATTTTTAGTCTCTGAAAATACAGTCAGTTCTCATTATTTGTGGATTCTGTACTTTAAAATTTGCCTATGCACAAAAATTAATTTGTAACCTCAAAATCCATACTCATAGCATTTTCACAGCCATTCATGGACCTGCACAAAGGGGCAAAAATTTCTTAATTATAGGACATGCTCCCTCCCAGCTGAGGAGCAAAACAACACTCTGCCTTCTTGTTTTACCTCAATCTGTAAACAAGTGTTCTTTTTGGTGATCTATTTAGAACCATGCTTTGGGATTTTTGGTTATTTCATTTTCTTTCTTTTTTCTTTTCTTTCTTTCTTTCTTTCTTTTTTTTTTTTTTTTTTCATTTTTGTGGGGTTTTTGTTGGAGATTTCATTTAAAACAGCCCCCGGTCTTAATGTTAAACTGTGGTCAGGTGTTCCAAGCACAGGCTGTGCTGTACCTTATAAGAGAGAATATAACTGTTAGGAAAGCTTCATTTAGGCAAAATGTAGAGTGCTGTTGGCCAGGAGTTCAATATTAATGACTCAACAGTATATATTTAATATGGCAACTTTAAACAGAAACACATAATACAAAGTTATTATTGATCCGCTGACAAAAAGTTGTAAACAGTGACTCATAGGAACCTAACCCTATATTTGTCATAGTAACAAAGATTCAATATTCACTATGGAACGTTCAGTTTTTGTGGCAACAATTATAGAACATTCACATACTGTGACTCCTGAGAATGGACTGCACAAAAAAAGCATATCACAAATAGCCAGTATAGGAATGAGTACTGAACTTTCCTTTGTGTATCTTAGTAGATTCAAATTACAGTGTAGAACTTTAGATTCTCACTGCTGAAAGAATGCATTTTATGGTATCACTTATAATTTCTAATGGGAAAAAAAATTACAAATCATATTACCTATGATTATTATTCCTGTCAATAAGACTTCTACTGTGCTTTTTTTCTGTCAATAATTCTTTTTTGCAAAAATAGCCATAAATTATAGCCCACTGAAGTGAGTTCATAATCAACCCCCATGGAAGTGATATAGAAACAGCAAAACCATATTAACCCTGGCTAGAAAATGAGTAGTGACATGATAGAGAAATATGACAAGAAGACTACTTTTAAATCATCGCTGAAATTTGTAATTTGTAATGTTTTTCTAGCATGAGAACAATGGCAGTTCTTCAGAAATAACCTTCACAACCCTCTTTATTCATTTTATTCTGAATGTACATATAGAGTATTCTGGGTCAGAGACAGATTTATAGTAAATTCTTCACAGTAAATAATAAGTATATTGGGCCGCATTTGCTCTAGTCCTTACCTTTAGAGTAGTACAATGAGAGACATGTCAATTGTCTTATGTGAGTGGCCAGACACCCACGGCTGAGATGAGAAAAATTTATTTTTCTCTGCTTATAAAAAGGAAGAAGGCATTGGTCCCCCTCCCCTTTTGTAAATAAAATCTCTCCAGGAGCCATATAGCCCCTGCATGTCTCAACTTGTAAAAATTATCTACCTAGAGAAGTCTTCAAGTTTTGGAGCTTCATCCCTTTTTGACATGTAAATCCCTACTGAGATGGCCCTCCAGATTTCCAGGCACTTTGGGGTCTAAGCTCGGGACCTAGTCCAAGCTCTGATCAGTTGATTTTCTTGGAAGATAGGAGAAGTTTTAGTATTCTTTCAAATTAGAGAAATTAAGTAGACAAATGATTACAAAACTAATTTTCATGGTATGTGAGGTGCTTTTTATGTTCTAAAGAGAAATGAGAACAAACATTCTCTGATTTTATAGTTTTTAAGCTTCTGTGGTCTAAGAGCTAGAGCAGGAGCATTGAGAAATCCAGGGAAGTTTTATTTCCCCACACTTATGGTCCCGCCTTATAATACAGGTCTCACCTGAATAATAAAAGAGTTAAGAGTTAGACTAATTTGGCTAAAGAAGAGTTTACTTAAATAAAAATAGAAATGATGAGCCTGAAAAGGTAGCCTGCATATATATGCTTCTGAGAACTAAGAATGTCAGGTCAAGGATACCCTATTATATTCATCCAGAAGTATTATAATGACTTTCAAGGCCTTGTTATTCAAAGATGTCTATATATCCACTGCAGATTTCTTTTTTTTTCTATTTATTTTATTTTATTATGTAATGTTAGCCATCGTACAATGCTTCATTAGTTTTTGATGTAGTATTCCATGATTTAGTGTTTGTATATAACCCCAGTTATAACTCCATGCAATAAGTGCCCTTCCTAATCACCAGGTCAACCCATCTCCCCAACCCACTCCCCTCTGAAACCCTCAGTTTGTTTCCTAGAGTCCATAGTCTCTCACAATTTGCCTCACACTCTGATTCCCCCCTTCATTTTTCTCTTCCTTCTCCTAATGTCCTCCACGCTCTTCCGTATGTTCTACATATAAGTGAAACCATATGATAATTGACTTTCTCTGCTTGACTTACTTCACTTAGCATAACCCCCTCCAGTTCCATCCATGTCAATGCAAATGGGGGGTATTTATCCTTTCTGATGGCTGAGTAATCCACTGGAGATTTCTAACAAGTGTCTGGTATATTCAAATGTGAGAGAGGCTCAAAGCAGTAGTAAGTCTCTAGCTAAAAAAAAAGAACTCACCTGTTATAAATTCTGAAAAAGCCATGGTCTTTAGAAAAGGCTGGGGACTCTTACTCCTTGAAGTCTGATACAAATTTAGTATAATAACTTAAAGTAATTTAACCACATGGACCTAGCCCAGAATGTGTCCAAAGGGGACAAACATCTCCTCAGGCTTGGCTTCTGCTGTCACCTTCACCACACTTTTCTCTTGCAATGACCTCTAGGAGTTGTCATTCAAACAAACTGTAAATTGGACTTGGTATCAAAAGGAACAAGTGAAATTTCAAGTTTTTTTTCCTTTAAAGGTTAAAATAAAACTCTCAAATTTAGGTTATGTTCTTATTCCATTAAATGAAGTTAAATGGAGATCTAAATATCAGCTATAAAATTTTTCCAAATGTAAATTCTAATCCAAATTTCAAGAGGGATGTGAGATTCTCTTGAGGGACCAGGGTTTTATGAATATAAATTTTTGGTATACTGTGTGCCAAAGCTTCCTTCTTCTGTAAACAGAAAGACTAGCAGAATATAACATAAGAAAACATGAATTTATCCAAGGCTTTAATCTTTTCTTCTTGAATTTAGTTCATAAACACAAAGACACGGTGATCTGCTTTTGCCTTGAGATTAGACTTGCTGATGGGAAGAAAAAAAAAGTTGCTCTCTAATAAAATCCATATCCTCAAAATATTGAGGTAAAGAGGAAAGTGGTCCAAGATGGTAGTGTAGGAAGAGCCTGAACTCACCTCCTCCTAGGGACACACCAAATCTATAGCTATATAGGGAATAATTCCTGGTGAAAAAGAACTGAAAACTATCCACAACAAAGGATCCACAAAAGGGTCACATTGAGATGAATAGGAGAGGCAGAGACCAAACCCCCCTGCCCGAGTAGAGCAAACCACAATAGAGATTGACCTCACAGTTCTAGAGATTTTTCCTGTGCAGTGAGATGTTTTCACCCCAAATCAGGCAATCCAACCCTTGGGACTTGTATTGGAAAAGACAGGGCTCTAAAAATGTCTGACCTTAGAAAACAATACGACTGGGGGTGATAGGGAAGATGGTGGACAGGTGGCAGACTGAAATGACATCAGATCCTAGGAGTTCAGCTCCATAGGTATCAAACCATTCTGAGCACCAACAAACTCAATAGGAGATAGAAGAGAAAAAGAGCAGATAAACAGAATTAAAAAACCTTTTCCTAGGCCCAATAAGAAAAAAGAGAGAAGGCTCACATAAAATCAGAAATGAAGACAAAGAAATCACAAATGATATCGCAAAAATATAAAGGATTATGAGACTAATATGAGCAATTATATAGTAACAAATGAGAAAATACAGAAAAAAATAGACAAATCCCTAGAAACGTACAATTTTCTAAGCTGAATCTTGAAGAAATAGAAAATCTAAATAGACTGATAACTAGTTGGGCGAATGAATCAGAATTCAAAAATCTTCCAAGAAACAAAAGTCCAGACCAGATAGCTTCACTGATGAATTCTATCAAATATTCAAAGATTTAATACCTATCCTTCTCCAAATATCCCAAAAAACTTAAGTGGAGGAACTGCTGCTATGTTCTTTTTATGGGGCCAACATTACCTTGACACTAAAACTAGACAAGGACACCACACACACACATACTCACACACACGTTACAGGCCTGTATCTATCCAATATATATGTAAAAATTGTCCACAAAATATTAGTAAACTGAATTCAATAAACATTAAAAGTATCATGCATCATGATTGAGTGGAATTTATTCCAGGGATGCAAAGATGGTTCAACATCTGCAAATCAATCAGTGTGACATACCACATTACCAAAATGAGAGCTAAAAACCATATGATCATCTTAGTAAGTACAGAAAAAGAATGTGATAAAGTTCAACATCTGTTTATAATAAAACTCTTAACAAAATGGTGTAGAGACTGTACCTCAACATACTATATTGACAAACCCACAGCTAACATCATACTCAATAGTAGGAACTTAAAAGCTTTTCCTCTAAGATAAGGAAAAAAAGAAGGATGCCCACTTTTACCACTTTGATTCATCATACTATTAGCAGTCCAGGCAGAGCACTTAGGCAAGAAAAATTTAAAAAGGCATCCGAATTGGAAATGATGACGATATTATATATAGAAAACCATAAAGACTTCACAGAAAAACTATTGGAACTATAAATTAATTCAGTAAAGTTGCAGGATACAAGACCAGAAATCTGTTGTGTATCAATACACTAAAAATGAACATCAGAAATAAACATAAAAACAACCAACCATATTTATAATTGCATCCAAACAAATAAAATACCTAGGAGTAGATTTAACCAAGGAGGTAAAAGACCTGAACTGAAAGCTGTAACAGTGATGAAAAAATTGAATAAGACACAGATAAATGAAAAGGTAATCTATATTTAAGGATTGAAAGAAACAATATTGTTAAAATGTCCACACTACACAAAGAAAGCTATAGATTAAACATAAGCCCTGTCAAATACCATGGCATTTTTTACAGAACTAGAAAAAATAATCTGAAATTTTATGGAACCACAAAGTATACCAAGTAGTCAAAGCAATCTTAAGAAAGAAGAACAGAGCTGGAGATATCATACTCCCTGATTTCAAATTATGCTACAAATCTACACTAATCAAAAAAGCATGGAATTGGCATTAAAGCAGACACATAGATCAATGGAACATAATAGAGACCCCCCCACCACCACCAAAAGCCCATATACATATGGCCAACTAATTTACAATAAAGGAGCCAAGAACATACAATGGGGAAAGAACAGTCTTTTCAATAAATGGTGCTGAGAAAACTAGACAGCCATATATAAAAAAGAATAAAACTAAGCTAAGATCTTATACCATACACAAAAATCAACTTAAGAGGTATTAAAGAGGGGCGCCTGGGTGGCTCAGTGGGTTAAGCCTCTGCCTTCGGCTCAGGTCATGATCATGGGGTCCTGGCATCGAGCCCCACATCGGGCTCTCTGCTCAACGGGGAGCCTGCTTCCCCCCCCCTCTGCCTGCCTCTCTGCCTACTTGTGATCTCTGTCTGTCAAATTAAAAAAAAAAGAAAAATCTTTAAAAAAAAAAAAGATGTTTTAAAGACATGAATGTAAGACCTGAAACCACATAACTCCTAGACGAAAACTTAGGCAATAAAGTCCTTGATATTGCTCCTTGCTTTCAATTTTTGTATTTGACTCCCAAAGCAGAGGCAACAAAAGCAAAAATTCACAAGTGGGAATACATGAAACTAAAAGCAGTGGAAACAGCAAAGGGAGTCATAAACAAAACGAAAAGGTAACCTACTGCATAAGAGAAAATATTTGCAAATCATATATCTGATAAAAGATTAATACCCCAAACACATAAAGAATTCAGACAACTTAACTGCAACAAGGAAACAAGTAATCTGATTTTAAAATGGGTAGAGAATCTAAACAGATATTTTCCAAAGACATACAGATATTCAACAGGCCCATGAAATAATGTTTAGCATCACTCATCATCACAGAATGGCAAGTGAAAACCACAATGAGATATTACCTCTCATCTGTTAGAATGATTATTATCAAAAAGACAAGAAATAACAAGTATTGGAGAGGATGTGGAGCAAAGGGAACACTTGTGCAAGTTGATGGGAATGTAAATTGCTGCAGCCACTGTGGTAAACAATACAGAGGTTCCTCAAAAAATTAAAAATATGGGGCACCTGGGTAGCTTAGTTGGTTAACAGTGTCCAACTCTTGATTTTGGCTCAGGTCATGATCTTAGGATCCTGGAACTGAGCCCCACACTGGGCTCTGTGCTCACCTCAGAGTCTGCTTGTCCCTTTCCCTCTCTCTCTGCTCCTCCCACGTTCTCTCTCTCAAACAAATGCACAAAAATCTTTAAAAATAAAAAAATAAAAAAAAATAAAACTACTATATGATTCAGCTGTATTACCTTTGGGTACATACTAGAACAAAATGAAAACACTAACTTGAAACCATACATGCACTCCTATGCTAACTGCAGCATTATTTACAATAGCCAAGACCTGGAAAGAACCTTAGTGCCCATCAATGGATGAGTGGTTAAAGAAGATATGATAAACACACACACACACACACACACACAGAGGAATACTATTTAGCCATAAAAAGAAAATCTTGCCATTTTGTGACAAAATGGAAGAATCTTAAGGGTACCATGCTAAGTGAAGCAAGTCAGACAAAGACAAATACTGTATTATTTCACTTTCATGTGAATCTAAAAAACAAGCAAACAAAGAAAACAAAATTTATAGAGACAGAGAATAGATTGCTGGTTATCAGAGGGGGAGGAGATTGGAGAGTGAACAAAAAGCATGAAGGGGGTTAAAATGGATGGTCATGGAGGATAACTAGACTTACTGTGATGATCACAAATATCTAATTATTATATTTTACACTGGAAATGTATATGTTATATACCAATTTTTACTGCAATAAAAAATTGAGGTAAAGAAATAGTGACTGTATTTGTTATGTCAATTGCTCATATGGTTATAGCAGTTCACATGATATTTGTTTTATCCTCACCTGTAATGTAGTTTGACATCTGGGAATGAATATCTGAAGCATGCCTAGTTATAATTTTCTAGCTCTTAATAGTGTGTAATTAAAGTGTTTATAGGCATTGTGAATTTAATTGACATGTAAACAATATGCTTGTAGACGATAAGCACATACTAATTTTCATATCAAGTATTGAAAGTAAATAAGAAACTTTCTTCCTTGTAATTCTTTTGACAGAGCCTCTTTCAATGGTTTAACTTATTTTCTTTTCTCATAATTATGTTTTTCAGTAGTGTTGGCTCAAAATTTGAGAATTTATTTTAGCCTTGATAAGGATCCAAATGCGAAGTGACATGTTGAAAACTGAATTAAAGGCAAACTTAAATAATTTAGAAGACAAAAACATAGAGAAATGAGTGAGAACTAGAGGGCACGGAGGCATACAAAAAAAGTTATTTACATAGGAAATACTTTGGAGGGGAAAATAAGTGACCCTACAGCTTCCTTCCTCGCCTCCCCAACAGTATGTAGTGGTTTAGAGGTTCTGTGACATGAGACACACATGAATTTAAATGTCCATATGTCTGCCATTTAATCGGAACATGTCCTTGGACACACCACTCTCTTAGCTGTAGGTTCTTAATTTGAAAAGAGAGCATCTTCTCTCTTTCTCTCACTCCTTAACCGTTAATTTAACACCTAAGAATCCTTCGTTAAGAAATCCTACTTGCTCTAGCTTGAAATACGTCCACGTTGCTCCAAGTCCCCATTATCCCTCATCTAAATATCACAACATGCTTCTCCTTTGCCTCCCGCTTCCAATCTTGCTCCTTTCTGTCCTTAATGCAGCAGCCACAGTGAACCTTTGAAAACTGAAGTCAAATTGTGTCACTGCTCCTCTAAACCTTCAGTGACTTCCCTTCTCAGCCAGAGTAAAGCCAAGGTTCTTATAAAGGCTTATAAGCCCTCACTCACCCTGTCCACAGCGACTTCTCTCTAACTAGGCTCTCTCCTTGCTATGCTCCTGCCACTCTGAAGTTTTTGCTATTCTTTGAATCCAACAGGCACCTGCCTTAGGAATATTCTTCCCCTAGATATCTCAAATTTTTGCTGAAATGTTAACTCCTCAATGAGACTCTTTGATCACATTAAAATTATGACTTACCACTTCCTGCCCTACTCACTATTCCTCTTTCTCAGTTCATTTTTTTCCCATAGCACTCTAATGTCTAAGATACTATATAATTTGCTTGCTATGCTTATTGTTTATTATCTCTCTTCCCCCTTTAGGATATAAACTTAACAAAAGAGGGATTTTTTTGTTTTGTTCACTGATGTGTATCAAGTTCCTGGAGCAGTGGATTGAAACTAGTAGGTGCTCAATAAATATTTGTTAAATGAACGAATGAATAAGTACCTATGCCAATAAGGGTTGTTTTGGAGGTTAAATAGTTTAATAGTGCTACTATATTTTTGCCTAGATATTTTTTAAGCTTTTCTGTTTATAAAATATCATCAGTTATCCTCATATTCTCAATTGGAACAGAATTAAACATAAAAAGACACAATGTAACAAGTTTTAAAAAGACTACAATGAGCTATATATATATTTTTGCTTCATTAATATGCTTCCTTGCTTTGAGGCTGAGGGCCCTGGGCCACTGACACATTCATAGCTTTATTAGATGTATTCTAGCTAATCCTACTGCTAACAGAACACCCTGAAGAGATTAAACCTCTGTGGAAACAGTAAATACACACACACACACATTCTGAAATAATAGCCAGTTTTAAGATCAAGTGACTGAAGGAAACTCCCAGCAATAGCACTAAGAGGTGACAAAACATACTGATATCTAAATGTTTCCATCTCAGTTAACACATAACCAGCTTAGTTAACTATATGACAAGCACAGAAAAAAAAGAGAAATATTAATACCTCCTTGAATTGTGGTAAAACATGCATTATATAATGTGAGAAGGTTCCCAAATACAGCACTTATTCCTCAATAAACAGTTGATTTTGAATATTAAAAAAGGTATACTGCACTATATAGTTTGATGTCAAAATTGTTTCATGTTTTTTAAATTTTATTTTCTCTGATTATAACAAGCAAAGCATACTTTTTATATTAATTTCCCCAATAAATCACCCTCTTGAGATAATAATAATAATAATCTGTGCAGATTATGCATACACTAATATACTGTCATTCTCATTCATGACCCATTCTTCTGTGATTTTGATTACCCCACACAAATAAAATAACAAAATTGAATGTTTAAACCTGATGTCTAGTCTCTGGACCCATGCAAACTCCTCACAAACACAGCCTGAAATGGCCCACTAGTCTGTCTCTACCATATCCCAAAGGTAATTACAATCTGTCAGTAAGTTTCAGGACACAGTCTCCTTTAGGAGATTCTCTATGGACTCAAGAGATAAAAAAATAGATTTTTTAAATTCGTTCTCTTGAAATGATTGGTGTGTGTGTGTGTGTGTGTGTGTGTGTGTGTGCATATGCGCACGTGCACACACACACTAAAAGGTTAGGGTCACCTGGTGGCTCAGCTGGTTGAGTGCCCGACTCTAGATTTCAGTTCAGGTCATAATGTTGGGTTCAAAGGCTCCAGGGCCACTGTGGGGCTCCGTTCTCAGTGGGGAGTCTGCTTCTCTGCCTCTCTCTGTCCCTCTTTGAATTTGTGCTCTCTCTCTCTCTCAAATAAATAAATCTTTTTTTCTTTTTAAAGCAAATTAAAAGGTCAAAAGTCTGAAGTATCTGCCTAAAAATCCTTGAGGGCCACACAAATGAATATATTGAGTTCTAGGAACATAGCAATTAAATGAAAACTTTAACACATGCTGTCATAAACTGTTTCTAAATCTGTCAACCCTTGCTACCATCCTTTTTAGCAACCATTTTTGTGTCTCACAGGTTATATTTTAAAAGCTGCATTTTAGCCTTTTTAAGTTATCTTAACATGTTATTTTAGTTTGTTGCTTGGAAAGGTTTTTCACATTTGCAAAGTGATGATTGATTTGACTCCAGGGCGCTGAGATTCAAAGTTTTGTCTTAGTGGAGATTCCTCTTAACAATGTGATCTTTTGCAACAGTGTGATATTTTGGAGTCAGTCTATCATGATTACTTACAAACTATACAAAAGAAGTTGTCAAAATAACCAAAATTTAGTAGCTTAATGCTCCATATTTTCAGATTTATTTTTCATACTTAAGTAATATCACTCTCTGCAGTGCTTGAACCACTTGAACCACAGATAAATAAAATATTTACCATAAGCATTAAAAAGGAATGCTTAAGGAATTTCCTGTAAATTAATTTATCTGTGCAATTCAACAATGTATGTCCCTGTATAAATGTATGTGTATAACTTTGATCTGTAATATATATGTTAATATATGTTTTAGATCAGTATGACATATCCTCTTCCCCTCATCTCTCTGATCTCAAGTTCTACCCATCCCTCAAGACCCAAACTCCATAAAACTGTCTCAGATTGGGGTGCCTGGGTGGCTCAGTGGGCTAAGCCTCTGCCTTCAGCTGAGGTCATGATCTCAGGGTCCTGGGATTGAGCCCCACATCTGCCTCTCTGCTCAGCGGGGAGCCTGCTTCCCCCTCTCTCTCTGCCTGCTGCTCTGCCTCCTTGTTTGTGATCTCTCCCTCTCTGCCAAATAAATAAACAAAATCTTTAAAAAACCACAAAACTGTCTCAGATATACCAGGTACCCAACCTCCCCACGCTCTCATAGCCTTTCTGAACCTCTTTTCCAGCACTTATCCTAGCCTAACTGTACTCCATTTATGTGTGTAAGCATCTGTCTTTCTTCCAGGTTTCTGCCCTCCTGAAAGATGGGAAATACCATCTTTTGGAATGTTGGAAATACCAACTTTTCACTGTGTTTCTCTCTGAGACCACTACAGTAACTTAAAACATAGGATTTAAGTAGATATTAAATGAAATGAATGTCTTTGCCAAGCAACTCCTTGGACAGGGCACACAATGTTCTGCTTGATGGAATAGTGACATCCTATGTACATATGCAAATGAGGCTGCTTCTACTTTAGAGTTCACATTCATCTTATTAAATATTAAAATGAGCTCTCTGTAGAGTACTACTTCTTACTGTCACTTGATTAACTGCACTATAAAGTTATTTTATAATGTCAGAGAAAGTGCTAAGTATTCAAGACATCAAAAGACTTTATTTTACCACAGGTCTTGGAATGTAGGGGCCTTAAGATTTTAAGACTAGAATTAAATTAGCAGTAGAGACAAAAAAGTCAAGATACTCTTCACATTGGCTGGCCTCTTGAAGAATTTCCTATTCTCATTTCTTTTTTGAGTCACAGTAAAACCAGTTTTTGCATTTTCCACAATTTAATACAATCACTAAATAATCTAATAAAGTGCACAGACACTGTAAGCCTGTTATGGAAAAAAGACAATTAGGGGCAACAAGAAACAGTACTTTCTTGCATTTCATTTCCAAATATCTCATAGTGAGTACGCCGCTACCCTGCCACTTTTAATGTTCTAACCCTGACTGACCCTCATATTCCCATACTCAGGTTACCTCTTCCTGGTTATTCTTCTTTCCCAGTTTCTTTACTTATTAGGCTATCAGGCAGGTAGTTGCAAATTAATATTTCTCTTGTCACCCAAATGTTCAGAATTGTAAGTGGTTGTAGCCCACCATCAATCCTAGATCTTAAGTTGTCACATTCGTCCCCCACCCACCAATCCTGTCCCACCATGACCTTAGCTGTACCACACTTACCAGGCTAGTCTCATCTTAAGGTAACCTTGTCAGTAAGGCCAAGGGTCTCTTCATTCCCAGAAGTCTTACTTATTCTCATATATTCAGCTATATTTGTGTTCTTCTGTATACTTTAAATACTCTTCAGTTTATTCACTTCCACAAACATTAACTGAGTACTTACTTGCTTACCAGAGACTGGGCTAGGTACTAGGGACACAAAAATGTAAATATGCAGCAGGTGCCTTGAAGGATATTTCATTCTTTTTCTTTGTCAATCCTTTTAGTCTTTTCTGTGCATGTTTCTTAAGATACTTCTGAGAAAAAAAAATTCTTATTAGTCTGACCTGATGCTGCTCATTCTCTCAGTCCATAGATTTTTTTTTTTTTTTTAAGATTTTATTTATTTATTTATTTGTTAGGGAGAGAGAGCATGCAAACACACAAGCAGGCAGAGTGGCAGGAAGAGGCGGAGAGAGAAGCAGGCTCGTTGCCAAACAAGGGGTCTGATGCAGCACTCGATCCTAGGACTCTAGGATCATGACCCGAGCCGAAGGCAGCAGCTTAACCAACTGAGCCACCCAGGCGTCCCTCACTCCATACATTCTCTTACTCCGTATTCCATAGCTCTTCTTCAGCTTTGTTATGTCATCTGTAACTTCTTGTCTTGGGTCAGGTTCTCTCTGGGATATGTTTTGAAAATACTAGAAGTTATAATAATGTTCATGTTTCCTAAGATAATTTAACAGGTCATTTAATAGGAACATCTAAAGCATCCTTCTGCTCTGAAACTTTTATACATAAAAATTACGTATCCTGTGGAGTTGTAGAAGAGACAAATCTATAGTGAAAATAATCAAAAAGACATGTTGCTTCTGGGAGATGGGGACAAGGATTGATTGGGAAGGGTAGCAGGGAACTTTTTACACTTAAGCTTTGCATTAAATAGGGGCATGTATCCATCTAAATTCATCAAATAGCCACTAATATTTCATCCTTTTCACTGTATGTAAATTTTACTTCTTTAAGCCTTTGTTTTATGTTTGTTTCTGAGCTGTTTTATGCCTTTCCCTTGGTTCCCTTATTAAATTTTTGGCAAATCTATCCTTTTTTAAGGCATCTTGTAACTCCAAAGATCATTGTTGGTTTTTTCCTCTATTTTTTTCCTGTTTGGTCAGCTTTTGTTTCACACCCCCTAACCCTCCCTAACTCCTGTACTAAGTTTTTGAATTTTTATTATTTATTTTAACATATATTATTTGCCCCAGGGGTATAGGTCTATGAATCATAAGACTTACACACTTCACAGCACTCACCATAGCATATACCCACCCCAATGTCCATAACCCAGTTTTTGAATTTTTAATTTAAAGTGTCTTTTCTTCAGTATTTGCAAATGTTTAAAGATATTTTATTCAAATTGGATGTGTTAAGATTTCTTCTGCTTCAAGGATGGTTTTTATTGTGGAACTGTCATCAGTTGAAATGAAATTTTATGAATCTAAATATCTTATAGTAACTTTGTATGAGCTGGCATATGCAATTCACTTTGAAATATTGTTTTCCTGTACTAGTAATATAATTTACATAGCCAGAGAGAGTCTGAGGAGGCTAACTAGGTTTCTTAATTCAAAGGAATTCTTTTCTTTCGATGTGGTGAAATATTACTGTTTCTTTACCCAAGATCTCACTTGTTTCAGTGAGAGACGGCTTATTTTGTCTACTGTTTTTATGACTCTCTCTCTCTCTCCTTTTTTATAAGAACTTTAATTTTCCCCTTATGACTCTCCCCCTCCCTTTTTTTTTTGAAACAAAAGACTTAATTTATCCCTCTTGCTTCCTTTTCCTCATCCACCAGCAAGCCTCTAAAGGTGCATTTTCCTGCCACTTGCATTTACTCAGAAGTGATGCCATTCCAAAATTCCTACCTCGGGTTCTGCTCATTCTGAAGTCCCTTCCTTTTATTTGCACAATATCCAGTGCTCCAATTTACAAGATCTCAAGCGGATGCTCAGTGTTTTCCTACTCTGAGTACATGTTGTTTCTCAGAGTGATTTTATCTGTACCCCAACATCCCCAGTATCCTTACCTCTTCTCCTCCTCCATAGCTCCTCTACCCGCCTACCCCATCTCTGTTTAAGTGTCCTCTGGGGTAGAGGCTGTCAACATAATGTTGCTGCTCCTAACGCTTATTTTTCTGCTTATAGGTAAGTTAAAATCTGCCTTAGTCTTGTGGTTCCTGGACCCAATAGCTCAATTCTGACACTATCTACCTGAAGGTAGTTATCAGATTCCACACATAAAGGGCTCACTTAGTCCCACAAGGCCACCCACCAGTTCAGAGGTCAATTGCAAGCCCAGGTTGTTACCTGTGCTCTGACTCACTGGCTATAAATCAGAGGTTCCCACAAACCTCTCCTTAGGTTCAAATAATTTGCTAGAAAGGCTCACAAAACCCAGGAAACTCATTTATTCACTAGGTTACGGCCATATTGCAAACGATATTAAAAGATCCAAATCAACAGCCAGATGGAGATACCTAGGGCAAGTTCCCAAACGAAGGAGCTTCTGTCTTCATGGGACTTGGGGCCTGGCACTGTGGCACATGGAAGCATTCTGATGAAGCTCTTTGAACTCCCTCCTTTGGGGTTTTTATGAAGGCTTTATTACAGAAGCATGATTGATTAACTCACTGGCTATTGGTGATTGATTCAACTCCTAGCCCTCTCCTCTCCCTGCAAGGTAGGGAATGAGATAGAAATTTCCAACCCTCTTACTTAATGTTGTTTCTCCTGGCAACCAGCCTGCATCTTTAGGTGCTTTCCAAAGTTCCCTCCTTTAACATAAATCCTGTTGTGATGGAAAGGGACTAATGAATAACAACACACCCATTTCCTTCATGGCTCTGAAGCATTTTGGGGAACTGAGGGCAAGAGACCAAATATTATAGCAAAAGATGCTCCCATTTCTCTTATCTCAGGAAATTCCAGGGTTTTGAGATCTGTGAGCCAGGAACTGTGAATGAATACTAAATATATAGGAGGAACATATTTTGGTCATCTAAATGACCAAATATATGCATTTCTTATAAATCACTGTATCAAACTTATAGTAAAGTCATAGATTGTGGGTGTATTAATCTTCCCTGCTGATCAGTAAGGGTTTTGGGAGGACATGAAGGGAATTTAGATTTAGAAGGTGTCTTAATCCCTTCAGGCTGCTATATCAGAGTATCACTGGTGTTTTATAAATAACAGAGGTTTATTTCTCACAGTTTTGGTGGCTGGGAAGTCCAATATCAAAGTGCTGACAGATTCAGTGTCTGGTGAGAGCCTGCTTCCTGGTTTATACAGATCAGTGTCTTCTTCTTGTGTCTTCACAGGGCAGAAAGAAGTGAGGGAGCTCTTAGGGGTGTCTTTTTTTTTTTTTTTTTTAGGGGTGTCTCTTAAAAGGGCAATAACTCCATTCATGACTACTTCAATATCATGATCTAATCACTTCCCATAGGCCCCACCTGCAAATATCATCCCACAGGGGATTAGTTTTCAACGTATGAATTCTTGGAGGACACATACATTCAGTCCATAGGAGGAATTTCCCTCTTTTTTCCTATGACAACAAAAATATTTAGAATTCTCTTTCTAAAATTCAGAGAATTTTTTTCAGACAATTTATATTAAATCCCATAAGGGAAAAAATTGCAAGCCAGATTCTTGCTGTAAACTCATCCTACTGATGAGGAGAAAAAAGGCAAAAGAAATATAGATAAAATTAAATTTCTTTACTATTTACAGCCCATTGATAAACACCTGAGACAGTGATAAACACCTGAGACATCCCTCAAGGAACTCACAATTGCCTTAACGTGAATGCTTTGCTAGAGGCAAAAAGCAACCTTAACTTGACAATAGCCAGATCTCCAGGATCCTGGAAGTCTTTTTAACTTATGAAAATCCCTTTAGAAACTTCCTTTATCTCTACCCCCCCAATTTAAAAGTATATAATCTATCACTCCTCACAATCACAGCACAGCTCTTTCTGCCCATGGGTCCTGTCCTCTTGCTTTAAAAAACAACTTGCCTTTTTTCACCAAAAATCTCTCTTGACGGTTCATTTTCCACATCACATCACTACTGTGTGCATGAGAAAGTATTTTTTTGTACTGTAATGGGAGCAATGTCCCTGAGAGCTCAGACTGTTAAGGAAAAAGCAGCATTTGAGAATTCTAGATTATCCTGTTTATTTTAATTGGTAATGAAATAATGATAGTATAACATATATAACATATATATATTATATTACGGGGATAAAAAAATATACTCAAGTTAAACAGTTTCAGTTCTGCTATACTGCATGCAGACAAACCATTTAATCTCTGGTTTTGGGGAAAATCCACGGCTTCCTTCTTATATATGGAGAGAAGAAATGCCATGAGAGGTCCAGGAATTAAAGAGGGAAACCATGACCATTGACCAACCAGAAATTGCCATTTTCTGGGTCAAAATGTGAAACATTGGTAATTTTATATGGTTCAGCTTAATATATACTGTCTGGGGAATGTGCGACGGATTTTGATAGTTAGCATGAGAGCTAGAGCATGAATAGAGATTTCTCACTAGTCTATATGTAGAACTGCACTGAGAAAAGCTCTTAGAACATCATGTATGGGAAGTTTTTATATTAATTAGAGCAAATCAGGGTTAAGATATTTAACTGATCATCTCATCTCAGTAGGCATCAGGAGAGAATTTCCTAGACTAGCTCCTCATATACTTGGGAAATGTTATTAAATTCAATTAATGTTCATCTTACCTCCACCTTTCTCAATATATATGTTGAAACTTAGTATTTACCAAGCATGGTCCTAAGTTTTGGAATCCACCAAAGAAAACATAAAAAGCTTGCTCTAGAGTCCTGTTAAAATACTGAATTATTCACTATCAGTTATTGTGTATCTGCCTTTTGTCGTATCTGGGGAAACTGGGAGAGGACAGTGAATTTTAGTAGGAATAATCTGAAAAACTCAAATTTGAGATAATTGTGCAGGAATACTACAGAGTTGTACTGTTTTCCAATGTACAAAGTAAAATGATGATGACTAGATTAGGGAACAAATGTGCTCTGGCATGATGCTGTGTCTACCTGGAAGAAGAGATTAATTTTTAGAAAGATAGATGTCCAATGGGTAAGCGAGGTCCATTAGAATGAGAGATAAGATGGAAATGCCTAGCTGGTAGTTACTCAAAATTGTAGCTCAGAAGGCAACTTGAAAGCCAAAAGCTATTTACCTCCATCATTCTTGCTCCTGTCCACATATGGGAACACATATGGTAAGTACTAAAGAGATTTTTCCTTACTAACCTAGTCAGGCTTTTGTGTAGTACCCATATTTGCAATTGTACATACAATTCACCTCATAAAGATTTATTTATTTATTTATTTATTTATTTATTTATTTGAGAAAGAGAAAGAGTGAGCCAGCTTTCAAGGTCATACGAAGTACAAAGTATTACACTGAGGGTAGGCCAAATTTTGCTGTAGGGAACAATCCTAACCCCAGAGGCTTGAAATAATGCAACATTCTATACATTAGACAAATGGTTGCACTCTCTGGTCTCAGCAACTCAGGCTAATGGAGGCTCTCTCCCTGTAACATGAGGAAGGGAACTTGATGAATTGTTCAGTCTTTTTTAAGCTTCCATGACGAAGTAACAGATCACTTCTGCTGCTATTTTCATTTGTCAAAGCAAAGGAGACAGAGTTCAATCCTGCCATGCACATAGAACTGGCATGCTTACAAAAACCCTAATGACTACTATACTGGGTTAGGGAAAGACCGAACAGCTCGTACCCATAATCAAATAAGAATTCAATTAAGCCCGTCCAAAATCAACTATAAATTATTTGGATTATATGTTCACTAAAAAAATCTTAATTGTATTAATGCTAAACATATAGAGAGTAGCTTTATGTTCCTCTGATCCATAAAATTTCAGTAGCTGGGAGAACAAAATATTTCGTAGTGGATTAAAATTGTCCTTAAAGATTTTATTTATTTGAGAGTGAGCACAAGCCAGGGGAGATGCGGGGGTGTGGGGGGGGGAATCCCTACTGAGCAGAAAGCCCAATGTGGGGCTTGATCCCAGGGCCCTAGAATCATGACCTGAGCCGAAGGAAGATGCTTAACCAACTGAGCCACCCAAGCACCCCAACAGTGTTTTATTTATTTATTTTAAGGATTTTAGCTATTTATTTGAGGGAGAGACTGCTTGAGATGGGTGAGGGTCAAAAGGAGTACCAGACTCCCTGCTGAGCAGGCAGCCCAATGTGGGACTAGATCCTGCTGAGACTGTGAGATCATGACCTGAGCCCAAGACAGGTGCTTAACCAATTGAACCATCCAGGTGCCCCAAAAGTTTTGTAAAAGTTTTGATGAGGCAGAGTATAAACCATGTAAAAGCTTCCACTATTTACTATAGAGAAATTATTTTCTACTTAAAAGAGATAGAAAAAATAACCCACAATACTATTTCTCCTCTCTTCTATAATGACCTGAACTGGTTATAATCTATAAAGACTTTTACTTATTGGATACACTAAAATAAAAAGCTTATTACATTTTGACATTTGGGTCCTTTTCTCAGTATACAGATCTTCCTTATGATGGGGTTACATCCTGATACACCCATATTAAGTATAAAATATCATTAAATTAAAAAATGCATTTCATACATCTAACCCACTGAACATCATAGGGGAGCCTCACATACTTCAAACACACTCAGTAGGCATTAGCCTACACTGGGCAAAATCATCTTAACATAAAGAATTTTTTTTATAATAGTGTTGAATAATATCTCATGTTGTTTAATGAATATTGTACTGAAGTGAACAACAGTATGGTCCTTATAAGTTTATTGTGTGGTTGATTGGGAATAGTGGCTAACTCCTGCTGCCCAGCATCACAAGATAGTATCCTACTGCTTATCACTAGTCCAAAAGATCAAAATTCAAAACTTTAAGTATTCTAGTTTCTACTGAATTCCTATCACTTTCCACAACCACAACAAAACAAAACAAAACAAAAACTTAAGTCAAACATTCTAAGTTGGAACCTGTACTATACAGAATAATTGCAGCAGGCACTCTTTCAATCACTAATAGCTACTTTCTTTTCCCTTTTTAGTAGAAAACATAAGTGTTTCAGTGTCCATCCTTCACACAGAAGACATCAGAGCAAGTCTTAACTGCTCAAATCTAGTAACTATGGTGCCAGCCGTTCCCCTTGCTAGTGTTGTAGTTAGTAAAGAATACATGGCCCTTGTATCCAGTGAGTGGTGGGTTTCTAGACAATCTTTCTTAACTCTTAAAAATAACTTGAAACTGCATTTTTCTTGTTGGATATTGTAAAATCTGTATGGGATGGTTGGAACTATGGCAGCCATCATGTGACAAAGAGATTAGGAACAACAGACCGAGTAAGGTAGAAGACCCTTAAGTCCACTCAGATCTTTTTATTGTGAGGTAAAAGTATACATTTCCTAATTCCCAAAATACTGGTCTGAAAGATTCATGGCTAGAATTTAAGTCAACACACTTACTTTCATCAGCTTGTCTTAGATGCACTGCTCACATTGCATAGATGGACTAAGCAGTGTGGGCTGTGATGTAGTTCAATTACATTTTGGTACAAACTGCAGTAACTGGATTATTTCAATATACATTTGGTTGGAAAAATCAGCTCAGCAAGTATTGGGGAAAAACTCATTTTTATCCAGAAAACACTGTAATATATACCATTTTGGTGTGTAGATTAGGCCTGGAATTTGCTCTTTTTAAGTAGTTCTATCATTCTTGACTTCCATTCGATAAATGTCCATTGACCACTCACTAAATTATACATGCAGGATACATGAATAAGTAATAGTCTTTCTGGTCTCAGATCATATGCCGGTATGAGCTAGGGAAGGAAATCAGTTACACGCTGATGTAATTATAAAGCTGGTTATAAGGTATTAGAGACTTACGTGTAATGTGTTCAAGCTAATGGGGAGGAATCAGCAGGAGAAAGCTTTACAGAAAACATGGCATGTGAACTAAGACTTGGCTGGAGCTCTACGTTCAGGATAAGGTTGAAAATTCCAGGGAAATGACTAATGACATGCTAAGGAGCTGGAATTTTACTGACGCTGACAGCTTACTATATGCATCCAGGCATTTCTGGACATGGTAAGGTTGAAATACCTGCTGGAGACCCATTTAGAACTATAGCTCATGTAGTTGAATGCACCAACCTGTAATGCAGAATGGCTTTGGAATCAACTTCAACAGTTTTAACAATGTCCACTTTATTTCCTCCACCTCACTTTTAAGTACTCTACACTAGGAGCCTAACAAACTGCCTAAATTGACATCTACTTCCACTTTTAATCTTCACAACTCGATACTCTTGATACAACAGGAACTGAGACAGTCTACTGCTAGAAGAGAATACATGATCAAAGCCTGGCTTGGAATCCAGGCAAGTTTTAGTCCTAATCCTGTAACAGTTCTGCCTCTGTAGCAAAATATGGGTATTTTCCCTTCCTTCAGGGTAGTCAAAGCTTAATTATGGAAGAATCGTGGTTCTTCTTAAAAACAAATCCTGAGTTCTAGCCTCCTGCCAAAATCTATTCAGGTCTTCTGTAAACAAGGAAGCCATCTGTGTAAGGTACTTCACTTGGACTGGCTCAATTGCAAGCAGGATGTACAGGTCCATCCAGTTTAAATTTTCCAAGAGAATCTGGATTTTTTTCAAAAATTCAACCCAACACATTAAATATTACACTAGATGAAGCTGCATGCTTGTATGAAATTGTCATGGTTACTTTTTAAGAAGATTTTATCCACTTGTCAGAGAAAGAGCACAAGCAGGCTCCCTGCTGAACAGGGAGCCCAACCTGGGACTGGAGCCCAGGACCATGGGATCATGACCTGAGCCAAAGGCAGAAGCTTAACCAACTGAGCCACCCAGACATCCCCGTCACAGTTAGTTTAATGTCAACCTGACTGAATCTTACGATATTTGGTCAAACCTTTTCCTGTGTATTTCTGTAAGGGTTTTTTTGAGAGATAACATTTAAACTGAAGGAGTTTCAGTAAAGCTTATTATTCTCTATAAGGTGGGTTACCCTCATGCAATCAGCTGAAGACCTTAACAGAAAAAGACTAACTTCCCTGGAAGAGGACTTTTTTTTTTCTTTTAAAGATTTCCTTTTTAAGTAATCTCTACACCCAACATGGGCTCAAATTTATAATCCTAAAATCAAGAGTTGCATTCACACAGTACTGAGCCAGCCAGGTGCCCGAGAGGAAATTCTGCTAACAAGACAGCTTTGGCAGAGAATGGAACAGCAATTCTTCCCTGGCTCTCCAGCCTTCAGCACTACCCCCATCACATTTTGTACCTGTCTCACCTCCACAATCACATGAGCTAATTCCTTAAAACAAATCTTGTCTATATACTTATCTGGTTGGTGGTTAATCTGGAGAACCCAAATACAGAAACTGAACAGTTTCTGCCTCTGCCACTCAATGTACTCATGCACTAAGACCCAGCTAGCTGAAACCTTTTTATGATGGGGCAATCTGTGCTCCTCTCCCAGGAGAGGAAAGGGTTTTTTCTCCTCATTCATATAAAATCCTCAAATACTTAACCGAGGAAGACAAATTTAATAAATCAGTTATTTTCTACCTAGACCTTGCTGCTAACGGTAACATGTCATTTGTGATGTATTTTATTTCAGAAAAAAAATCATTTAAGACTTGCCAGGAGCCAAAATGTTTTTAGCTTACTGAATCTGAAAACAATACACAAGGTTCTATTCCCATTTCCTCCAAAAAAAATGAAGAGAGTTAAGTTTATAATTTATAGCAGAGATTTGAACCAAGGATTTGAAATCATTTTATGAACACTGAACTCCTGTTTTCACCTTCCCGAAGGCAGAAAGCCTTAATTTGCATAAACACAGGATAATATCTAATTCATCAATGGATAAACAACAAAACAAAACAACAAAACAAAAAACAATGAAATGCAAGTACAGGGAATAAGCTGCCCAGTCATAAAGATTTAATTATATATCCATACTTAAGCAGTTATTGCATGGTTATTGAAGAGTGTCAAGATAGGCCCTGTCACATAAACTTAGAGGAAGAAAGTTCTTTAAGGTTCCAGCAAATCAACAGTTTAACATTAAGGTTATACAGGACATCTAACCTTATGGTGAGGACTAATTTAGGCAGTGGCTTTGTTCTATGAAAGGATATAGAACCACCCACAGCAATTTTTCAAGAATCCATACTTTCTTGTAACCATTCTAGTTTTTAAAATATTGGTTTAAAAAGTACAGCACACCTAATCACAAAAAGGCCAGTACTCAAACGCACCACCAGTTTACAACCTCTAATTTACAGCATTCTTCTAATACCAGAGTGGTATTCCAAAAATGACCCAACTAGGACTAAAACATTCAGCCACTATCTTTTCTCTGCCCCAATTCAAAGCCCTAGGAACGAAGTCATTACATTTTATGTGGCTAGCAGCATTTCACTATCCATAATATAAATTTGATTCACTGATTCAACTACTAATCAGAGCCATCTTTTAGTCCAATCCCACTAAAATTCCAGAATAAAGGAATATTTCCATATTCCATCTTAAATGCTGTTACATTTCATTTCATATGTTCTTTTATTTTAGTCTAAACAAAACCAGTATTGGTCAACAGCAAACTTATCAAGGCCAAATTTTTGTTTTAGATCACAGTTCTGAAGTACAAAAATAACCTCTTGGATTTCACTGTGTATACACTACTGGTTTTCCTCATGATGAAAACCAATTTTACTGCTTTAAAGTAAGGAAAACTAAAAGTGCACTTCTTCCTTTTTTAATTAAAAAAATTACCAACAAGGTCCAGACCTAGTAATCAAAAATTAAACCCTTAAAATCTAAAAACAAGAAAGAGGCTAAATAACACACATATTTTGACGAAACTAATCCTGGACTATTTCTCAAATAAAAAAGTAAGCACAATTATTATATTCCATGTTTCAGAGACGAGGCATTAAGGATTCATGCTATAAGTTTATTTACAAACATATTGAGTATGTTGAATTCAAGAGTTTGATCCATTTTTCAAAGAGACTGCACCTCTTAAAATGTTCCTTTCCACATCTGCAAATAAAGACAAAAAGTTATTTGCATTAAAATGTCAGTCATTAAAAAGAAATGAGTTTCATTAACGTATTGTTTATCAGTTCATGACTGGTACATCAGAAAGCGTTTACAGTATCATGACTTTATTCATACTGATTTGCTTCATCACATGCACCAAAGTCTTTCTATTGTAGATCGCTTGGGTAAATCAATTTCCTTACAAATGAAGACAAATGAAGTCTTTTCTTCTCAAAGATATTTTTTGGAATTTATCTTAATCAGCGCACAGAGCTGCCCATAATGTCGCTTTGAGGAAAATTCTGATTACAATCAATAATAAAAGAAATAAATCTTTTCCTCTCACACAAAGTAACCACTAACTTTCCAACACACAAGACTGGTTTCGGCATATATTGCCCTCAAGATCATCTAACCAGAACTTTAGGTGGTTAGAAGTGTGAACTCTGGAACAAGATGGTAAAAATCCTGGTCCACCATTGCTAGCTATGAGGTATTGGGCAACTTAACATCTTCATGTCTGAGATTGGGTTAAGCCATCCACCTCACAGGCTTGATAGGTAACAAAATGAGATTATTAATATAAAGCCTGCCTGACAAACAGTAGTATCCAATAAAAAACTGGTTTTGAGAGAAAGAAACATCTGTTTATTTATAGGTTTATCAACCCGTCTCCACCGATGTCACGTCAATCAGCCCTACACTGTGTGTGAGATTGGGGTTGTGGGGAGGGGAGTAAGAAACAAATATAAGGGAAAACATTGCTTTGGGATGATTAGAAATCCATTAATTACCTGTTTGATGGATCAATTAAAACATCCTTACTTCTTAAGCAGTTGATGTCTTACTATTAAAAAAGGTGCAGCAAATCCAGATCCAAAGTACAAAGTCATCATAACTAGTAATCGCCACTTGTTTTCCACTGAAAATGGCAAATTCTGTTGGGGAAAGGGAGCAAGCAACAAAAATAGAACTTCAAATCATCTGATGCTAGATTTTTTTTTTTTAAATGTAATCAGGTTATGTATGCCTTATATCATGCCATCTTTTTTTTTTTTTTTTTTTTTACAGATTTTATTCATATATTTGACAGAGATCACAAGTAGGCAGAGAGGCAGGCAGAGAGAGAGGAGGAAGCAGGCTCCCTGCTGAGCAGAGAGCCCGATGCGGGGCTGGAAGCCAGGACCCTGGGATCATGACCTGAGCTGAAGGCAGAGGCTTTAAACCACTGAGCCATCCAGGCGCCCCCAATCTTTTTAAACATTACTATATTCTACATCCCATGATCTTCATCACACTTAACACTATACGGTAAAAAACAACTGGCTTTACTGAGCACCAAGCTGTGGTCTTAGTAGGTTAGGTGTAACACAGTGCTAAGTTTTATTTTAGAAAATCGAAAAATCCTTTTCTTCAAGGGAGTTATTTTATAAATAGAATGCATTGTTCTAGCTTCCTATTTGCTAGAAACTAGCCACGTGGTAAAGGCACAGGCCATGTTAACTGCATCATGAAGTTTTGACTTTTTCACAACCAAGAAGCCCCTGCCTTGTACACGTTTTCCCAGCCCTTTACTACTAGGCCTCGATCACTGGAGTATTTACTTCTAATTACTCGATTTAATCTATTTACACCTGAAGCTCAACCCAACCTGAACTAAAGAGGTTTAATACTTCTAATTTAGTCAAGTGCTTAGGTAAGACTGGACCCACAGCTCTAGGCCGCACATCCTCATTGTTTCCAATGACCTTCACTACGAGTCCGGTGACCTCTAGCTCAGCTTTAAGCCACACAAGTACCTGCAGCCCTGGCCTCAAGGACCCTCCAGCTCCTGGAGGGCCCAGAGGAGAGCACCAGGGCGAGGCAGGGTCTACGGCTCTTCCTACTCATTCTTTTCCACCGTGACGGAGCGCAGCGAGAGTCCTGTGCTTTGGCCTGGTTCCAGGGGAAAGTGGAATGCTACTCGACAACCCAGCTCACATTTTCAGTTCCCGCCTCCCTTTCCACAGTCCACAGGAGGCCTTGGGGTTCGGCTAGTCGCAGCCAGGTACCCCCTCCCCCAACGAAGCTGGGCCCCTTACACACTAACCTTCCCTGGGCCCTCCTCATAGTGGCTCCTACGGACCACAGAGGTTGTGAACCTCCGGACGCTCTGTCCCAACATAGCGCCGTTGGAGGTTCTGCGAAAAGCGCAGAGCCTGAGACGGTACAAATGGCAGCAACCCCGACGTCCTCCTCTCTTCACGACCTTGCTCCTCAGCGCGTAGGAGCCGAAAGGGAAGATGGGAAACGGGGAGCGACCGCAGAAAATGAGACAAGATGGTGGGATCCAAGGATGGTGGGAATTGTAGTTTAGAACATAGTACCGCCTTATCGGCTCTAAAGGATTATGGGAAATGTAGTCTGACGCGCAAGCCGGACAGCGAGGGGGATTGTGAGGGCAATGGTTGCGGGGCGGGGGTGTGTTGGCATCTCTGGAAGGACAAGAACCTACTGCGTTTCTTATTCTCAATGATTTATTAAAACCTGAGTTCCTGTCAGGATTTTTGGAATCGGATTCCAGAACGATTTTACTGAATCGAGTGACGCAGTTTCTCCTAGTTTATGGAACACAAAAATAAACCAATAAACCTTTCCCTTTTCTCTTTTGGTGATTTTTAATTTAATTTTTTAAAATTCTTTTTAAAAATATGCTTGGTACTTGTAATTTGCAGTACTCTGCCAGCGCTGAGAGAGATGTTTGCTGTGATCTTACCGAGGAAACAAAGTGTAAACACAAGTAACCAAATATTAAGCAGTACAAAAAAATGTCAGGAAACCGAGTTGCAGTGCTAAGGGAAGGATTCCTGAAAATATAGGTCACTGAATAGATGAGAATTAAGACAGGGCAGAGCAAACTGAAGGCCGGTATGGGATGGGTATGCCATATTCGGAGCATGAAAGAGAAAAGCAGCCCCTCACATCTGGAGTTAGCCTCGACTGGGAATTGGTGTCGTGAATGTAAACAATTTCACAGAACATCAGCATCAGACAAAGTTACTCTGTTCACAGTGGTTCAAGAGAAAAGGGTAAGGTCACTCCTTTATCGTGTTTGACCATAGATAAAAATGAACATTGTTCAAGTAACAAAAATGACCAAACATCACCATATCCAGTCTAATACAATGAGTTCTGCCTCTTTACCAATTACCACCTTAACCTTGGATTAGTCTTTCTTCCAAGTGAAATTTAGTAAGGTAGACAAAGTAACAGAAAACAAGCCCAAATCTTTTAAGTCTTGACATCTTTTTTTTTTTTTTTTTTTTTTTTTTTTGCTGGGATGCCCACGTTTCCTCCCAGTATTCTGTCTCCCTTACTGCAGTGAGTAATAAGCCCAGCTTGTTTAATTTTAAGTGTGTTCCTGGTGATCTTTTGACCGGTGGGAATCAGGAAGAAAGCAGTGATGCATAAGGCTGGAAAGTGGTATTAAATGAGATTTGTGAAGGGCCCTGCTAACCTAAGGTTTATGTTACTCATCTGTGGGAGAGCATATATTGCCTCAGATGGCTCATTTATACAGCAATAGTAAACGAAGTCTTGCTTTGAAAAGTGGGTATAAAATATATGCTTTCGTCTTATTTAACTTTCGAAAGAGAAAAGTCATGCTTCTCCATCCCCAACCCACTTAAAAAAATTAGAAAGTTTCATTAATATGAGTAACTTCTGATTAAGTAGAGATGCGTGTAATACTGCATTATAATTGGTGTCCTCCTAATAGAGGTTATAGGACATTAAGTTTTCTTAAATGTCTCTCAAGGCTTTCATATAGTAAAGGATTTTGATTTAACTATAATTGGGAAACATTTTCACGTTTAGTATTTCTGGATTGTCCTTTTCAGTCTAATGTAAATAATATTTTTTGTAAGATTGCAGGGTTCTTATCTCATGGAGTCAAAGAATGAATCTCAAGGACACAAAAGGGTGAAGTGAAGTGAAAGCTTAGTAAATTAAGGTGAGAACAGAAAGTGAAAGCTGTTGGTCCCAAATGGGATGCCACTGAGGGATTTTAGGGCCAGTCTTTTATTGAAAACGTGACCCTGAAGCTTGTTGCCTTAAGATTCTTATGCTGTCTTGCTTTGAGTAAGGACTACTGATAACACCCTTAATGACTTACTTCTTTCGTCTGGTCATTTTTTGTGATAACAGTGTAGCCTCCAAAGAAAAATATTCCCTAACATCCAGGGCCAGGTAGTCTGGTCTATTCCTTTATCTCTTGTTCATTCTGTCTTAGTGCTTCCTCCTGCCAGGGATAGTTTCAGAGTCTAGGCAGCAACAACCCCCACCCACCATCTCTCCTTGCCTATACTTATCTTAACCCTTTCCTTACTCAATGTCTTCTATATATTTGTTTCATTGTAACTTCTAGTTCATACTATTTGAGTCTCCATTGTGTATCTGGCTTTCAGCTAACTCCAAAGGGAACTTCAGGGTAAACTCTTGTATGTGACTTCAGAACTGTCAGTCTTCCCATGGGCCCTGTGACAAAGATAGCTGCAAATCCTTTCATCAAGACAAAGTCTATGCCTTCTCTCACCAAATGTAGGTGGACTCTCAGTGTTTTTGTTTTTAAGATTTTATTTTACAGAGAGAGACAAGAGAGACACAGTGAGAGAGGGAATATAAGCAGGGGGAGTGGGAGGGGAAAAGCAGGCTTCTGACCCAATAGGGAGCCAGATGCGGGGCTTGATCCCATAGGAGCATGACCTGAGCTGAAGGCAGACACTTAACGACTGAGCCACCCAGGCACCCTGGACTCTGACCAAGAGAATGTGTTGTAAGTGACTCTGTGCCAGTGTCCTGCCCATGTCTTATACTGGCAGCTTCCTTTCCTATCTTTTGGAGCATCTGCCCTTGTAACCCTGAGTATTCATGTAAGATGTTTGACTACTCTGCTGGAGAGGCTTCTGGAGAGTCTCCAGGAGTGCACCAAAAGGAGGTAGAGGGCAGGTCAGGTGTCAGGCATGTGAGTGAAGCTAGCCTGGACCCTCCAGCTCAGTCCAGCTGCCAGCTGAGTATCAGTGAGCGGCCCCAGTCAATGCTACTTAGAGTCTGGGTAGCAGAGTGGTTCCCTTGATGGTGAAGTAGCAGCAGGCCTGATTCAGGGAGTGCTAAATATCCTCAGAAATGCATTCTGTGGCTTTCGGATGCTCCTGCTAACTTAGAAGGTAAATTGGAATGTGACTGAAAGTTGATGAGAAAGGCACATAGATGGCTCAGTCGCTTAAGCATCTGACTTGGGCTCAGGTTATAATCTCACAATCCTGGGAACAGAAAAGAAAGTTGCAGAGATCTCTTATTCCCTCCATGATTACCTACCTTTTTATTAATGGCTAGATACCACCTGCAGAACACATTGTCTTAAAAGTGTTTTTGTTAGAAAGCAAACTGAACATTAGGGGAAACTTCATATTAGTTTCCATATTATTTTTCTTAATTGCTAACTAATAACTAATAAATTAGTTAAATAACTAACGTACCCCAAGTTTAGTGGTTTTAAATTAATCTCAATCTCTTAAAATTCGCTATGGAGTGAAGAAAAGTTTAAAGAAATTTGGCAATCTTCTATTTTTGAACAGGTACTGTGGTAAATTAAAGATGGTCATAATATCTTTGTAACTCTTCCTGTGAGAGGTGCAATCTAAGTCCCCTCTTCTTGACTTTAGTGACCTGCTTGACCAATAGAATGCAACAGAGTAACCTCCTGAGACTTCTGAGGCTGGCTTATCAAAAGCCTTGCACTTTCCATTCAGACAAATTGGAATGTCTTCTTGAGAGGTCAGTCACCATGTTAAGAAGTTTAACTACCAGCAGAATATTAGGACTATAAGGGTGCCCAAGCTAACCATTTAGAGAAGCCACATGGGGGAAAGGCAGAGAAGATGAAGGGAAAAAATAGGCCAGATCATCTCCTAGCTCTTCTTGCCATCCCTCAGCCTGGGCACCAGCCTGGGCACTCCTTCTTTACCAGGAGTAAAGAAGCCTTCAGATGACTCCAGCTATGGTTATGATTTGCCTACAGTTTTATGAGTTACATTAAACAAGAATTACCCAGCTGAACCCATCAGTCTCCAGAACTATAAGAGAAAATAATAAATGATTGTTTTAAGCTGCTAAATTTTGGGGTAGGTTGTTATACAGAAATACAAACCTGGAACTGGTATCATATCATACATAGTTTCTTATACATGTAGCCTAACAATCTGAATCCAGTCATAATACTTGGCAAGAAAAATGTGAATCATCCTAGAGAAACTTTTGATTCAGTATGATACTCTTCTGCTATAAAATGAATTTCAAGAGAAATGAGACATTTCACATATTGGTACAAAATAGAAAACATCTTTAGGGACATGAGGTTTACTCCAAAGTTATATTTTAAAAATAAAATCCAATTATTTTAAGTAGTGAGTAGGGTGTATATCACAGAGTGAGCAATGTACTTTCTAGACCCACACGAGTCTTTGGAGACTGAAATTACATTATATAGAACAGTATTTCTAAAAATTAAAGTACAATATTTGTCATTTCTCTCAACAGCTACTATATAGGGTTTTAAGAACTAGGGTAGAGTTTATTTAGAAATAGATTGTTTAGTGAAGAAATTATGTTTCTGTCCTACATTGAAAAACTCAAGTTAATATGTTTCTTTTGGTCTCAAGTTTTTAGAATTTCTCATGCTGCAGAATTAAAGTCAGAACTCTGTGTTAGCTTTTATTTGAAATTTTACATTTGTAGGGAGATAAAAAAAAAAACACCTGGTTTTAGGAAAAGACAAAATGTAATTCCCGTGTGTCAACAAGGGTTGGAAAATATTCTGCCAACCTTCTGAATGATTTAGTGATGACCAACCAGATGAAAAGTTCTGCCAAAAAAAGGCTTACTCGATCAATCTGTATATTTTACTCTTCCGTTTGTTTCATTACTTTTGAATGCCATTTTTTCCCCTTAAAAGTCTTTCATGTTTCTTATTCCAATTTTATTGTAGGTTTAAAAACGATTCATTTTTTGGGATAGATTCACTCATAGTGGGTAAGGGACAGTCAAGGGTAGGTGGAGAGAGACAGGTAGGGGGCGACATGACTAAGGTCATGCAGTGGGCTAAGTAACCGGGATCACTGAAATCCCAGATGTGGAGAAATGTTATAGGCAAATCCAGCTTGTTTGCTCTAAATATGGATGAGATATTTTCATATTTACAAATCCACTTTGTTTGTCTTAAACATTATAGACAAGATATTTACCAAGTTCCCTGGTCAGTTTTCTATAAAAGACTGACCATAAAAGCCTTCAATGGCAACCCATTTGGGACTCCTTCCCACTTTAGTAGAACTCCTTTTCTTTCCTTTCTGTTCTCTCCTTCACTTACTAAACTTTCCCTTCACCCTTTTGTTGGCGAGATTTATTCTTCAACTCTGTGAGACAAGCACCCTACTACCCTTCACTGAGAATCGCTAAGTATATGTAGGTACATTTTTACAAAATGAATGCAGAAACTAACATTTCTTAATTTGAAAATCACTGATTCTAATTATATTTATGTTCCATCTCCATCCTGACTTAACTTGCACTGGAACTTGTTATTGCCTTGAACAGTTTTCTTTAAATTCCTCCATGGCATCTCCTGGTTGTTTCTCTAACTGGGATACTAAGTGATTAAATCATTTTATTTACTTATTTTAGGGAAACATAATTTAAATGAGAAAGGGGATTATGAAAATCAATTTGATGCATCATCCTAAAAAGAAATTCTTTTTTTGCTAGAGTAGAAGAAAAACAGGAGATACATGATAGTACAACCAACTTTATTACATTACATGTTTTGATTGTAAAAAATTTTGCAAATAAGAACCACCTGGAAATCTTGATTTATGACCAGGCCCATTACTACTGATCATTGCATATAAGCTGCTACTCTGTTTTGACCATTCAGGTGAGACTGAAGGAATCAGACCAAAGGCACTCTGTTCCTCTACACAATGGGCTGGCAACTATATGGTTAATATAATCCATCAAGGTATATTTGCTTATGCTGTGAGAGTTTTTGTATTTGGCTTTTCAGTCTGAATTTACAATTAAGAAACATGTGTATTTCTTGAGCATATTTATGCAATTTGAGTAAATTATTACCAAACTCACCAAATGATTCTTTTAAACATTTCAACTAATTATAAAATTACAACACAAAATGGGTTAGGCTTAAATTTCCAGTTCTCTTTACATCTCTGAATTTAAGTTAGACCCTCACGGAGCAGCGTTCTAAAACCGTATCATTGCATGTGAGTTGTGCTCAACATCATCTTAATACTTTGTACTAAGGGATTTTATAAATGATCAGACTCATGAATTTCATTGCAGGGTTTACTGTGGAGATTTTTTTTTCCTTTGAGGATGTGTTTCAATATATTTCACATTGTCATTTTTATGAGGGCCCACAGGACAAATTTTTCTCCGGTCTTAGAACTAGAATAAACATGCTTGTCCTAGGTAGCTGATTTGCTTTTGCCTTATGAGTACTGTGAATAACAGACTTCATTGTAATTTTCTTCTTATGCTATGTTCCTAGGATGCCTAGAGCCAAATGTGTGACCACCTTTAGTGGAGACGATGGATCTCTTATGTTTACTTCACTCCCAGCTCCATCTGCTTTTCTAAATGTATTTTCCCTTGTTTCACTTTCCTCCCCAATTTTAAATTTATTTTACCTTGTTATACAGTATGTGCCTTTGTTCTATACCTCAAATGTCTTCTGGAGCATGAAAATAACCTAATAAATCATACATTTTTTTCCCCACATAGCAAGTTGTTGTAAAATTACTTACTTTATCAGTCTTTCTCTTCTTTGCTTTATGGAGCCTGGGCTAGATAAGGTAATTAAAGCTAGCTAACATAACAAATGATCCCAAAATTTTAATGGCTTACTACGATAAAGATTTTTTTTTTTCTCACTCTATGACAATCTGAATCAGATGTTCAGCATGTGATCTTCCACATGGTAATTCAAGAGTCATCATCCTTCGGTGCTCCACTCAGTCCTCTGGACTGACCCTGCTTGCCACCATGCGAAGAAAGAGAAAGTAGAGGCTCACACACAATTGTTCGGTAGGTCAGAAGCACTGCTTATACCCAAATGCTATTTTCCGAATCAGTCATGTGCTACCACCTAGATGCAGGGGCTCTGAGGACTCGAGATGTCTGTGTGTCCTAGAGGAAATCAGAAGTGGTTTGGCTGCACATATAACGGCCTCTCTGTGGAGACCTAGATTCTTGCTGAAATCCGAGAGAGTGCCTCCATAAGAATTCAATTCCAGGGGTTATATATACTCTCAGAACTTTGCTAAAGTGGTTGTAAATTATCATAATTGTTCTAGAATTTCTGTTCTTGCACATGTCCTCAGAGGTCCACACTCCAGGCAATATATTACCCAGAATCAGACTGATATGGATTCAAATTCACAATCTACCCTAATTATTTAGCTTTGGGCAAGCTGCATGACTTTTTCTCATCTTTCAAATGGGGCAATATAGTTACCTACTTTATGTGGCTACAAGAAGGGTTAACTGAAATATTTGTTGCCTCAAAGTGTTACATTAGCAAATCCCTGTGACTCTCCATATGTCACTTTTTAATTAAGTTTTTTCAACGGTCTGGAGTATGTAGGTCTGAAATACAACGAAGTTAATGCTCTACTAGAATGTAAGCTCTCTGAGGGCAGCAAATTTTGTTTTTTTCTTATCCCTTATGTATCTATCCTAAGAATCCTTCATAGAGACACTCCTTGAAGTGTCGGCTGAAAACAATGGACACATTATGTCGCAGTTTCAATTTAAATACAAATACTATGTTTTGAGTGTGAGATTACGATTTAGTTTTTAAAATCCACATAACTGAAGCATTAGTAATGTGCAATAAAACATGTCTATTTTGAGCAGACTGTTTAATGAGTTTGATCACTATATACACTTGTTAACCAACGCCACAATTAAGATATAGAACTTCTCAGTCACCCATAATTTACTTTTAGCAATGAAATAATTCTTTAAGAGGATTGACTTGTTAATTGCCTCTGAGCACCCTGACCTTTGATGCCTGGATATTCTTATTTAAAACCAAAACAGCACTCAGTCCCATTAATTTGGCTCTTCTGCAAAGTTTTTTCAACAGGGGACCACTTACATTATGGGCTAGATAATTTTTTGTTGAGGGTAATGTCCTGCATTAGAGGATGCTTAGCTACATTTCTGCCATCTACCCACTAGATTCTAGTAGCCCTTCCCCTCCCAAGTTGTGATGACCAAATTTGTCCGCAGATGTTACCAAAGGTGCTGGCAAAATTGTTCCAGTTGAAAACCCTGTTCTATGGCTAACATAGACTTGGTGTGAGCCAATCCTTCTGCACTCACTGAGATCCACCTGCAGAACTGCAATGACTCACCCTTCTCAACGAGGGAAAGGCCAACTGCCTTAGGATTGTGTGGTCTGCTGGCAGACTGCCCACTCTCTTTTTTTGTCAACAGAGTGTGCTACCTACTGCCTGTAGTGTTGAACATTTATAAGCTTCCATTGATCCTCCCCTCTGCTCCACACTGCGTGGAGGGCAGATGGGAAGTGATATTAACACTTGCTTTTGTTTTATTCCTGTCTTGTGAATCTGTGTTCTCTGAGAGCCACTCATTTAGAAGGTAATGAACCCATCCTTAGTTCTACCTTTAAAATAGACAATTAGTTTTTAATTAAATGAACATGTGTTCTTAGCACTGTATCTGGCAAGTAGCAATGCTCAATACATAGCAGATATTATCATTACTTCCATACCACTGTTTGTCTGTGCTATTTCCCCTCTTGTGGGATCACTCCTACCTTCCTCATACTTGCTGCACTGTCTCTGTTTGTATCATCAGCTTTGGTATTAAGGTTGCAAAATTTGTGCTCATATGTCCCAGCGATAACCTTGTCAAGCCACCCACGTCATCAAGGCACTCCTACCCTCCTGGCCTCTTGGGTCACTGATCACACATTTCCCAGCTCTTCATGGAACATTTTAGAAAATCAGTTCCTTAGGGAATTCTATCATCATTTGACTGGGAAGGAAGTTCTTTCTTGACTGGTGCCATGAGGAAGACCATCCTCTGAAGGAAAAACCCCAGACATTCTATCTCTAATAGTTTCCTAGTTTTCTCACTGTTCTTGTCTGGAAGAGCTACAGAGTTCTGTTATCAGGCCTCATGCACTTTTTGACTAACAAGGGTAAACAGAGCATCAGATTAAAAACATCTACTACAGTTCATTACAGACAACATAACTGTTAAAAAGAAAATATAAACTTAAAATGTGAGAGAGAATACCTCTCTTACCAAATGAGGACATCAGAATATCATTCATTTATCGTGAGGAGAAGAACCTGAATCATGCAGGAAACCTTGAGTGAGAGGACTACTGAAGTGTAGGTTATTATTATTATTACTGTATTATCTGTAGATGTATAGGTTATTACCAATTTGGGAAAGTTTTGAAGTCATTGCTGAACAAGTCTGAATTTTATATTGTCATGCCATAGCTATCAGCATTAACATGTCTTTTGACACTCAGTATTCAGGGATGCAAGATCTAAAATCCTTAGTACTCAACCTATTGTATCACCTGGTATTTTCCAAAGTCTTCTCAGAAACTCATGAGTTGAATGGAGGTGGTTTTTTTTTTTTTTTTTCCCTCTTTCTCTTTGCATTCCTGCTATAGAAATCCTACCATGAAGGAAAGAAACGATGGGAGAGAGCAGAGTTAAAGGTAATTTATGTTAAAATAAAACAGGGGATGAATTAAAAGTTATTTTCCCAGGACACAGTTTTTTACTATGTGAAGTGAAATAACTGATGTGAATTATATCTGTTGTACCTGAGTTTTTGCGTCCGAGAGACCACCAAGGAGCCGACACCGAAGCAATCACTTGAGGGTTTATCTGACAAGCTTAAGCTTGGGCCCAAGTATACCCGATGCAGTGGAGTAGGGACTTGGACCCTGAGCTTAGTCAAGGCAGGGGTATTTATGGGTTCTTGTTACTATCGCAGGGTGGGGGTCCTTAGACCTAAAGTAGGGTGGGGCTTCCTGGAGCTAAAGTAAAGTAGGGTAAAGTCCAGCCCTTGGGCAGAGGGGTCTGAGATGGCTGTACTTATGCTAAAGGCTAAACATGAGGTGGGGTGGCCTTGATTTTTCTCTGTCTCCACAAAATCCACTTCTCAGAGCAATCCTGTGCATATATTGGGGAAGCAGACAAACCTGACTACAGTGGAATAAAAAAAATCCCAGTACTTTCCCATCATTCTCAAAAGGATAGTAAAATTTTTGTTTCTAAACTTAGAGACAAAGGCTTAGATACACATATAGAACAGATGTAAGAATTTGACTTAAATTCACAATCCAAGAACTTTCTAGAAGGCAAGATTACCTAGGAAAGGTTGGGGGAGGGCAGTGTTGATTCCTGGAAGCAGCAAGGGATTAAAGAGAATGGTTAGATCAACAGGCAAGATGTTATCAAACATATACCTAACTGCATAATTTTGTTCCGTACAAGATTTTTCCCTCTCTCTCTCTTTCATGGGAACTGTGAGAATTTGGTGGAAATATACAGATCCAATGTTAAAATCATTTTGCAACTTTAAATGACTTGTAATTCTAGGAAAGGAATGACAGAACCAGGAGTTAAAGATTAAGGACACCAAATTAAAATATATCAGGAAAATAAGATGCTAGATTCCAAAGTCTGAATCATAAAAACGAAAAAGGTCTAACAAGGTCATTTGATAATGATACTAAGAGACAAAGTTCGCATTCCTTTCCCTCTTACATGCCAAACTGGTCATCTTCTGTACCCAACCTGATTTCTGTCAATGCTGCCATCATTGAAGATGGCAATAGGCTCCCCTATGAAGTCATAAAAGCACTACGGACAGTGTGTGTAAAAGTGAAGGTGTTAAGTTGGCACAACTCCTTCCCGCACCACAAATCTACTCTTCCTCCCAATTTTCTTTTCATTGATGTCATTTCATTTGCTAGTCATCCCAGTCCAGAATCTGAGACTTGTCTTTGAACTTCTTTTTCTCTCTTTTCAAGGGGCTTGGCATTTAACAGGATAGGGTGAAAAGAAATAAAAACCCAGAATGTTTTAAATATGTACAAGCAGGACGGGTCTAGACACCGAGGTGAAAACTTTTTCCCTCCTCCATGCACGCAGAGCTGCTCAGTGTTGCAGTGCTGATTGTTTTACGTGAGTATCTCAGGGATGACAATAGCTGGTTATTTCTCTCTAAGTGGAAGGATGAAAGAAAAATGCGCCCTCTGCATTGCTCTATGAAAGTTAAAAAGCTTACACTTGACTTTCTAGCCTCTGATTTCAAGGTCACACCTGGTTCTATATGCGCACAGCATCTACATTAAATACAACTCTTAGGTAGAAAAATGGTGCCCTTAGTTAAGTTTTTTTAAAAGATTTTATTTATTAATTTGAGACAGTGAATGAGAGAGAGAGAACAAGGCTGGGGTGGGAAGTGCAGAGGGAGTGGGAGAAACAGACATCCCACTGAGAGGGGAGCCCCACATGGGGCTTGATCCTGGGGCTCCAAGACCATGACACGAGCCAAAGGCTGACACTTAACCTCCTGAGCCACTCAGGTGTCCCAGTCTTTTAATTTCTGCTCTACTCCTGTTCCTACCACAGTCTGATTCTTCCCTTCTGCATGTTCTTCTCCAGTACTCAAGAAACACACTCTCTCTGGGAAAAATGGGCTTTCATGAGATCTAAAATTATTATCTTTTGAAAAATAAACACTTGACATTATATGGGAATGCTAATGTCTCGAAGACTTTGCAAGTTAGCAAGAATCAAAGCCTAACCAAAAAGAAATGATGCTTCTACAGAGAATTTCAGACAACAGGAAGAAGAGGAAGATTGTTTGTTTTGTTTAATTAGGACAGGCTATTATGGATGAAATTTAAGATATTCAGGTGATTTCTGTACCATGTACATTTTATGAAGTCATGGAAGTTTCTAGATAAGTTTCTTTCCTAGGCATGTGTGCAACTATATAATTTACATATTATATCTTAGATTACAATTTTTCTTGGTATTTGAAATTTGCATATTCAGGAATAATTTTTAAGTAACAGTTTCAATTCTTCCATATTGGTAGAAAGGTATGTTCAACTTGAAAATATAAGAAAACATGCTCTATTGTATTAATTTTTCTTGGCAATATTAACTCCTTTTTATCCCTTTCAAGCATATTAATGTACAAATATAATTTCAAAGAGAAATTTAAGGTGTTAGTGATTCTATTTGTGCATGTAGTACATAATGTTAGATGGTATATGATTTTATTAATGTGGCAATTAAGATCATAAATAATGCAAGGAAAATTTGGATATGTTAGAAAAAACAGATGCAAAAATTTTAAAATCAATTTTTCAAGAAAATGCTATATCATATCTTTAATAATGTGTGTATATTAAGCTTGGTTATAGTATACAAGATGATTTTAAGGAAATAATCTTCAAATATCAAAAAGTAACCACAAGTCTTTTCCTTGTGAAATATTCAGATAACTGACACAAGGAAATAGATTGTGGCACAAGCCTTAATGCTCCATTTGACTTCACTTTGGTGCTTGTAGCGATAAGCATATTATGAATTTTTAAAAGAATTTACAGGGACATCTGGGTGGCTCAGGTCATGATCCCAGGGTTCTGGGTTGGAGTACCACACTGGGCTCCTTGCTCAGCAGAGAGCCTGCTTCTTCCTCTGCCTGCCTCTCTCCCTGCTTGTGAGCTCACTGTCTCTCTGGTATATAAATAAATAGAATCTTTAGAAAAGAAGATAATTTACAAAATAATGAACAAAAATTAAATCTAAAAACTCATTTCGAAAGAGGAAGTGATCAAACAATGCAAAACAGTAGATTTTTCTTAAATAGGATACAATAATTTGAGACATTTACTCATAACTAGGTATTTGTAAAATAGGAGTATATGGCACTTACCTTTTAGCATTACCTAAAATTTCAGGTAAGCATTACCTAATTTTCAGGTATGGCTTTTCTTTGAAAAACAATTGGTCTATCAGAAACCAGTGCTACAGGTTTTAAGTTTGTTGATTTTCAGTTGCTAATAAAAAAAGGATATGTTGCTTAAACTTGTTTGCCCCTTCTTAAATTTTATTAACAAAAATTTAAAAAGTTTTAATAAAGAACAGATGTAAGAATTTGACTTAAATTCGCAATCCAAGAACTTTCTAGAAGGCAAGATTACCTAGGAAAGTTTTTGTTACCTAGGACGTGTTTTGTGTACTTGAAAATAAGATAGGCTGACAGGTGCTTCAGTACCACAAAAGAATAAAGTATGAAATTTTATCTTATTTATTAGCCTCATATTTTGTTTATTTAAAACAAACATTTATTTCCTTAAGTATGAGTAACTTTTTTTAAAAGGAAGAGATGGATTAAGTTATTAAAACGTGAGTGGACTAAAGAAAAATTTCCCAAATTGTGTATATTTAAAAAATCAATTCCATTATGTTCATTAAATGTATACTGGTTTTAGGCAACACAGGGAGAACAGAGGTAATTTCAGGGCTTCTTTGAAGTTTATTCTTTTGCAGCAGAAGGTAGAAGAGAATGTTTTGTAAGATGTTCAACATTTAATTACTAAATTCTGATTTTTACTAATCAATACTTTCAGCCAATTGAATTAAAATGCTTATTTTATATTGTATAGTACACGGAACATGTCCGAACTAATAAAAAATGTAAATGAAGCAAAGAAAATAGCTAATATTACCTTAGCATTCTCATTCTTTTTTTTTTTTTAAGATTTTATTTATTTATTTGACATACAGAGATCACAAGTAGGCAGAGAGGCAGGCAGAGAGAGAGGAGGAAGCAGGCTCCCCGCTGAGCAGAGAGCCTGATACAGGGCTCCATCCCAGGATCCTAGGATCATGACCTGAGCCGAAGGCAGAGGCTTTAACCCACTGAGCCACCCAGGTGCCCTTCTCCTTCTTTTTTTTTTTTTACTAGCACATTAAAAAATGCCCAATTTGCTGTCTGGGAATATTCTTGCCTATGTATGCAAAAATGGTACCAGAAATCATAAAGAATGATGGATGTTTTATTGGATTTTAATTACAGCTGTGTGTAACTTTGAACTATAAAATAATCTAGAGAGTTTAAGCAAAAAATTAACTACAGGAAGAAAAGCAGAATTTTTGTTAGTAGGAACATGTTTTATCTGCCAGCAATGCAGATTTCAGATTTTCTTGCTGATTATTAAATTCTGTATTATAAGGATAAAAGAGAAATGGATGTGAAGATACAAGCTTCAGCCAAAAGGAACTTCCAAATTGGTGAGACCACTAGTCCTCCCAGCCCAGTAGTCTGTCCCCGATAATGAAACCCAATCACTCTGTAGGAAGGCACGAATGTGGTTTTTAAACATCAGGGTCTGCACGGATGTCATAATGAAATTTTATTCTGGGGTACATCTAACTTCTCTGGGTATAATGAAACAGTTGTTTATTGTTTGGGATTTTTTTTTTATGTATCAATATCTCACTGGAACAGAATTTGGTATTTGGAAGTGAGGTGCTGCCATTGCTTTTGGGATCAGGCAGTGCCTTCCTGCGTGTATTTCTGTTGTCACATGGCATTCTTCCTCTGTGTGTGGGTGTGTACCCAAATTTCCCTCTTTTTAAAAAAATATTTTTATTTATTTATTTGAAAGAGAGAATGGGAGAGAGAGAGCATGAGAGGGCAGAGAGTCAGAGGAAGAAGCAGACTCCCTGCCGAGCAGGGAGCCCGATAGGGGACTTGATCCCTGGACTCCAGGATCATGACCCGAGCTGAAGGTAGTCACCCAACAAACTGAGCCACGCAGGGACCCAAATTTCCCTCTTTTTAAAAGGAAATCAGTTGTAGTAGTCTCAGCCTAATGGCCTCATCTTAACTTGACTACACCTGCAAAGACCTTATTTCCAAATAAGGTCATATTCACAGGTACCGGGATGTCAATCTATTTGGGAGGCACAGTTTAAGCCATAAAAATGGAACACCAGGAAAGTGGAGGGGATCTGGCCAGGGCACCAACAGCACTGACTTCAACAGGTGTCTAAATTCTCAGTTTCCTCCTGCCTTTGGTTTTTAGATATACCAAGTTACTGACATACTAAACCATTTTCAGATTCCAATCTTCATGTCTTTGCCTATTGTTGCCTAAACCATGTATGTCCCTGGCATCCACTCCTTAGTAAAAGTGTCCTCACTTTAAGAAACACTGTTGTATCCTGACAGCAGCCTTCCTTAACCTCCCAGCGTCTATACCGATCACTCATTCCATTCCAGATGAGCTTGTTCATTAATTCATTCAAAACATTTTAATGCATATAATGTGGTACAGTGCTAGATATAGTGCTAGGTATAGCTATCTGCTAGATACAGATACAGACCTAGGCTTGGAGGTAGTGTACAGCCAGGTAGAGTACACAAAATATAAATAATTATAACAAAGTTCAATAAGTGATAAGGTAATCATAACATGCTGTGGTTACCAAAAGAAAGAACATCAAGCCTCAGCAGCGCTGAGATAAAAGGTATGACACTAGGCAGAAAGATCTTGACACAAGAAAGATTTACATTTTAAATGGAAAAAAAAGTTCCAAATCAGTCTTTTAATAAAACACCTATGTTGGACTCTATAAATGTTCTCTACTAGTTGTTTAATTATTTTGTTAATTCAGTCATTGAATCATTCTTTAAATTCTACAGTTATTTCTGGAACGAGGCACTGAGTTAAGTTCTGCTACACGTATGTCTGAGCTGTTTTAAAACAAACAGTAAGTATAGATAATGGAATAAAACATACTTACTGTCTTTAAAGTTAGTGTAGCTACTTTGTATTTTGAATTGTTGATAGACCTGTATTTATCTACAATTGATTAGTTCCCTAGAAAAAATTTTGTAAATCTGTAATTTATATATCTTAGAGTAGTCCATAAATACACTAGAGGTAATTTCCCTAAACAGACATTTTAGAATGCCTGCAATTAGAGTTACAAGTGATGACTGTCTGCAATAGTAATTTTCTTGTCTTAATGGCAATAAGCTGCTCATTATTTTTAAAAAAGTGTGCCAACCATTATTCCTGTTTAGAATGCTGCCTTTTCTCCAGAAGATTAAACACTCTACTTCCCACTGACAGTGCAGTAAAATGAGAGGGAAGATGCCAGCCTTCAAAGACTGACATTCCACACTGAATTTTGATGGATTTATTTTAATATTATTTCCTTAAAATAACAATTTTAGGGGTAAAATGCTTTACTTTTATATCTGTCCGTCATTCTGTTTTAAAGTAATCTCTATATCCAATGTGGGGCTCAAACTCACAACGCCAAGATCAAGTTGCAAGTTCTGTCAAATGAACTAGCCGGACACACCTCCAATCATATTATTAATACAAATGGAGACATAGTATTTCACCGGGACATCCAATCTCTTGTACCCATAATCATATAAAAGAGTAACATCAGTTGAATTCTTTTTACTATATCCCTGCCTTACATTTACGGAATACAATAGTGAGGATGAAACAGAAATATCACATTGTTTAACAGGAGCCTTAGCTTTTCCTTTTTTAATAGATCTAGAACAGGGTTTAGTCAAGTGTTTTTTTTTTTTTTTTTTTTTTTTTTTTGGGTCAAGTATCTTTATAGCCACATTAAATAAAAGAAACTGATACACAGTATTTTTTCTTTATTTTTTAAGATGACTTTTCAGAACCCTGAAATGCATAGAGGTGAGACATCAGAAATGAAAAGATTTTCAGCTAGGCTTTTCTGAAAAAGTTATTCTGCTAAAAATGGTTTTAGTTTTTTGACAGTCCATTAAACCTCTTTATGACAGTATCAACACTGACTCATTTTGGACATGTGAGAAGTCAGTGGTAACTGCTCAGGGCCTGTATATTAGTGGTAACTTCTTAAAAAACAATAACAAAGGGGCACCTGGGTGGCTCAGTGGGTTAAAGCCTCTGCCTTCAGCTCAGGTCATGATCCCAGGGTCCTGGGATCGAGCCCTGCATCGGGCTCTCTGCTCAGCGGGGAGCCTGCTTCCCCCTCTCTCTCTCTGCCTGCCTCTCTGCCTACTTGTGATCTGTCTGTCAAATAAATAAATAAAAATCTTAAAAAAAAAAACAATAACAAAGACAGTACTACTGCGCACTTACCTGCTTCAACAGTGTATGCTACGGATAGGCCTTAGCTGTCTCATACAGCGTGTTTTCACTTGAAATCTAAATGCTTTCCTCTTCCTCTACATTGTTTTTCTTTCTTTGTCCTTTTCCTTAAAATTCTTTTTGTGCACATTATTATCGGGAATTCATTTGTAGTGTGGCTTAACTGTATTCAGGTCATCAGATTGTGAGACTGCTTCCCTGAAACATTTTTGTACTATTGTTTTAAAAATAATAATTAAAAAAAACATTTTTGTACTATTGTTTTAAAAATAATAATTAAAAAAAAACAGTTGGCATTAATAAAAAAAAATGTGAAATTGAAAAAAAAAATGGTTCTGTTATTCAAAGAACACTGATATTTCCAGAACCCTGATTGCTTAAAATTATTCTGCTCCTAAGTGGCAGAGCCGACATGAGTTTTGAACTCAGTTTAACTCCAGAGTCTGGGCTTTTAAATAAAAACCTACGGAACTTGCAATTTTATAGGTAGAAGAACTTCAGTACTTCTTTCATTGTTTTATTATAATAATTTCACTATTTCATTTCTTTACCCACCCTTTGGAGCTGCCTCTAGGACTCCACTGCTTTTACTTTCATATTCTGGTACAATTTTATGGCAGAATCTTGTGTATATTGGGGATACAACTCTTGGGGCGCCTGGGTGGCTCGGTAGGTTAAGCATCTGTCTTGGGCTCAGTTCGTGATCCTAGGGTCCTGGGATCGAGCCCCGCTCAGCAGGGAGTCTGCTTCTTCCTCCGCCCCTCTCCCTCCGCTCTTGCTTGCTTTCTCTCTCTCTCACAAAAATAAATAAAATCTTAAAAAAAGAAAAAAAAAGGAATACAACTCTTTTGCCCAGTATCTGAGAAAATTTGGTCACTGGACACTCCATTAAGCTAATACGAATTGTCTCTCACTTTGTTATTGATATAGTTCAGAAGGATCAATACAGTTGGGTATTACTAGTGCTCAAATGATGCAGGAAAGAGAAGTTGCAGCAGTCTATAATCTGGTAGAGTTCTACAACGACCACTCTCTAATGCCTTTCATATAGAGTTCTTTTTTTTTTTTTTTTTAAGATTTTATTTATTACTTCAGAGATAGAGAGGGAGAGAGTGGGGGAGGGATAGTGGACGAGGACGAAGAGAATCTCAAGCAGACTCCACACTGAGCACAGAATCCGACATGGGGCATGATCTCACAGCCCTGAGCTGAAACCGAGAGTTAGAACCACCGACTCAGCCACCCGGGTACCCCTGATTTAGAGTTCTTAATGAAGATACACATCATATAGCTGGATACCTTACAATCTTCAGCCCTAGGGTGTAGGGAGGGGGCATGGTGGGAAAACATTACTCCAGTTACTTAATTGCCTTAAGTAAGATGCCAATCTTGTCCATAGGGTCAAAGTTTTTGGATGAAGACGTTCTGTGAGCCCCAGATTTTATCTAAAAATGTCTTCCAGGGCACCTGGGTGGCTCAGTGAGTTAAGCCTCTGCCTTCAGCTCGGGTCATGATCTCAGGGTCCTGGGATCAAGCCCCGCATCAGGCTGTCTGCTCAGTGGGGAGCCCGCTTCCCTCTCTTTCTCTGCCTGCCCCTCTGCTTACTTGTGATCTCTGTCCGTCAAGTAAATAAAATAAAAATCTTTGAAAAAATTAAAAAAATAGAAGTGTCTTCCTCTCAAAAAACAGAAACCTACCCTTTTTGGTTCTTTTTGGTTTTGTCCTACGGGGGCATGATGGCTCCCTCAGCATACAAATATTTTCTGTGACCTTGCATCCTAGGAAATTCCTCCTTTGATTCAATAGTTCAGAGTTAAAACTGCGCTCTTTTTCTGCTTCAGTCCATTAATTCCTTAAAACCATTGTCTTCACATAGTATGTCTACTTCCTCATCTCACTGCAGTCTGGTTTGCATCTCTACCACTACACTGAAGCTGATCTCTCTTATCAAATCGCCAAAGTCCTACTTTTTGTTAATTCTTCTGTTCACTTTTCTCTGGTCATTTATCATTTTATTTGATAGTAGTACAAGATATATTTGATGGTTCCCTTTGACCCAAGGTCATTTTTTTGGTCTTAAAAATATTTCTGGCTGTTGCGTGAGGAACTGCTAGGATAGAGCCAAAATGACTTCTGGGAGACTGGTGGGAAGGCTGTTAGTGATAGTAGAATTTGATGACAGATAATAATAGATTGGACTGGGAAGCTCTCAATGGAGACAAAATGAATAAGAGAAAAATACTTAGAAGGTAGAAATGGAAACTGACAAATCTTGGTTCAGTTTTGGATATGTTGAAATTGAGGCACTCTTGAGATGTCTAAATAGAGAAATAGAGTAGACATTACCCTTGGTAGATATGGACCTCAGAGAAGAATTCTGAGATAAAACTAATTTAGAACATCATCAATTTAGAATTGATTGAGGCCATCGGCTTGGAGGTGATCACTTAAGGACAGAAGAGTAAATTGAAAGAGAGGTCTTAGAAAGAAACATGCTATAGACTGTAATGTATTCTGGCTCTTCATTCACTTAAAAGAATGGTTATAGAGTAAGTCTCAATATATAGGAAGTGACAAGATAATAACCCTTGGAGTTGTTCTTTTTATTCTTTATCCCGTGTGATACATTTTTGTTTCAGTTTGTGATGAGACTTAATGTAGTTGAAAGCACACCAGCAGTAGATTTTGTCACACCTGTCACTCTACTTTTAATAATACATTTCAGTCATAGCAAAGTCTTTCATGATGTATAAAGTCAATATTCAGTATAGTAATGCTGTATTTGATTATGATGATGAAGTTTCATATAAATACGTTTTCTCTATTTTAAGAGAAAAGTTTTGCTACTGCTATGAAATGCATTAAGCGCTTTGTTGTTGCTCGGGAATATTATATCCATTTCTTTTTCTTTAGCTGCCTTCGAAATCCTTTAGTTTTAATAGTTGAGGTTGTAGGAAATAATAGTGTTTCTTTGTACCCTAACCAAACAGATTAAAAAAAAAAAAAGTCTCAGTAAACATATAGATCCAAGGTGAATAATTAAATAACAAATGTATATCTCACATCAGGTAAAAGCAATATATGCATATAAAAAGCATGCTAGCTTTAATACACTTACAATAAGAGAATTAGAAAATGAAAAGTATTCATTGTCAAAAAAGCTGCCATATGCACTGGTATCTTTTTACTATCCAATGGTGCTAATTTATGTGGACCATTAAGCTGTATAACTTCCTTTGGAATATTCTTTTTTTAAAAGACTTTATTCATCGGAGAGACAGTACACACACACACACACACACACACACACACACACACTAGTGGGGAGGGGGAGCGGCAGAGGGAAAAGGGGGAGGGAGAAAGAATCTGAAGCAGAGGCCATATTGAGTGCAGATCCCATGTGGGGCTAGATCCTACAACCAGGAGATCATTACCTGAGTCAAAACAAGGAGCTGGATGCTCAACTGACTGCACCAGTCAGGCACCCCTGGAATATTCTTTCTCTATGTGGAGAAAATAAGTGTGTAAAAAAAGCAAATAAACAGGAAACATCTTAGTAACCTCAAATGTAAGAAACTACTTAATTACCCTGAAATTATTCTTCTGCTTGAGTATCATCATCACTAACATACATTAATCATTTTTGTGAACAAAAAGGAAAGAAGTGATTGTATCTGTTTAAGTCTTTGATATTTAAGTAGGAAGAAGAAAAGGGTCGCCATTGGTCCTTTAAAATTAATTTATATTTTCAAAGCATTCTCAATAACCAGATTTTCCAACGTAGCTTTTTTGAGAAAATGATAAATAAAGTACAGGGTGATTGATGATGAAAGCTCTTTAATTTGGAATTCATTGTGGTTAAACTCAAAATGCTATACCATACAAACAGCACATCATTTCTGATAGATACAGTCTGGGGTGAAGAATTTCTCTGGAAATCTAAAAATATATTAGGAAATCTATTTTGCAAAAATGTTGCTAGAAATTCATTTATTGCATACCATAGATAAATCTGTATTAAGCTGAAATCAGCTTATTCAACATATATAAATTTCATAACATCTAAGACATCATAGCTTTTCTATTATTAATGAAATAATTTTACAAAACAACTTTAAATTTTATGAAAACATAAAAGACAAATATTATTCTTCTCCAAATGATGCTATTTCTCACATTTTTTTTCTTCTAATGACTTAGTTTCCTTAAATTACCTCCTGAATGCACAATACTTCAACCTGAACTTCCACACTGATAAATCTGTCATTACCGCAAACTCTGTGACTCTAGAACCATCCTGATTTGGACCCCACCCCCATCCCTACCCTTACCAGGAAGTTGCTCAGGGAATGGACAGTTCAGGGATGATTTTGCTGACCTAGGCTCCTGATTGTAATTTTCCCACTCAACACACCAAATCTTTACTTTCTGGTTATGCTCTCTACCTGGAAATGTATACTGCTACAGAAAATACGTATTTATTTCAAATGTGTTACAAAGCTAGACTAAAAATCCAACTAGGTTTGTTATATAGTATATTTCTTTCCTTTTGGTTTATCTGAGATTATTTTTTCATTAATCTTGAGCTTGGAGAGATACCTGGTTATAATAGAAAGTAACTTTGATGCCTTGGTAGAAGGCTTACTTCCCTTCCCTTCAGGTTAGAACTAGATGAACATGATCATTTAGTTGAACTGAGACAGAAATCATGGCATTGTTCAAAAATGACTCCTATAATCAATTAAAAAGAAAAACATTGTCAGTCTGAGTTACAAAACTCTATATATCCTGGCTAGATTGCAGTTTTGTTTAGCTCTATAAACCACACTCCTCTCTGCTTAGCAGAGAGCCTGATGAGGGGCTTGATCCCAGGACCCTGAGATCATGACCTAAGCCGAAGGTAGAGACTTAACCCACTGAGCCACCCAGGCACCCATTTCATGGTATTTTTAAGTAGTTAGAAACTGGAAGATCCTGACTCTTAAACGAAGAGTTTGGGAATGGTGTTGTAAACTAACGTTTAGTATTTCAAAGAATTTCTGATTGAAGTAGTTTTTATTCTTAAGTGTGAATATTATATAAAATTGAAGAAAAGACAAACTCAAATGGTAGCTGTATGGACAAATCTGTGTGTCCAGTTTTCCATTTATAATGTGGAAAATTCATGTTTTTATTAATGAAATATTCTAAATATACAGGAAACAGAGTGTACCATACTGAACAGGGTGAATTAATGATGTCTACTGCCAACTTTTCTTCCTCTAAGAATTTCCTGCCAGCCTTTGCACATTCTTCTAATTGGTTATTTACTTTTTATTATTGATTGTTAGATTCTTCATAACTTTTATGTAATAATTCTTTGTCATGCATAATAATAGCAAATATCTTCTTCTAGAGTGTGATTTTCTTTTTTAGACAAAATTTTATTTACTTATTTATTTATAAAGATTATTTATTTGAGAGAGAGAGAGAATGAGCGAGAGAGCAGAAGCAAAAGGAGCAGCAGAGGGAGAGGGAGTAGCAGGCTCTCCACTGAGCAGGGAGCCCACATGGGGCTCCACCCCAGGACCTTGGGATCGTGACCTGAGCTGAAGGCAGCCGCTTAACCCTGGCAACTACCAATCTCTTATTCACCCCTTTAATTTTGTTATTTTGAGAATGTTATCTAAATGGCACCACACAATATGAGACCTTTTGAGATTAACTTTTATCATTCAACATCATCTTCTACAGAGACCACCATGTTTTCTAGAAACAGGCAGTTTCATTTCTTCCTTTCCCATCTATGTGTCGTGTTTTTTCTTGCTTTATATCACTGACCTAAAGTTCTCATACTACGTTTAATGGCAATGGAAAGGGTGGATATCATGACTTTTTCTGATTTTAGGGATAAGTATTAAGTCTTTCCTCATTGTGTATGATTCTGGCTACAAACTAAATTTGTAGATTTTTCTTATTAAGTTGAAGTTTTCTAATCCCCGTTTCCTGAGAGTTTTTTTTTTTTTTTTTTAAATCATGAATGGATGTTTCATTTTGTCAGCTGTGTTTTCTGCATGAATTGATATGATCATGTGATTTTCTTTTTAAACCTGTTAATATGGTGAATTATGTTATTTGCTTTCTGAATATTGAGCCAGTCTTGTACCTTGACCATTTGATCATGGAACATAATTCTTTCCATATATTGTTAAATTCTATTTGCTAATATCTCGTTAAAGATATTTATATCTATATTCATGAAGAATAATGGGCTATGGTTTCGTGTGTGTGTGTGTGTGTGTGTGTGTGTGTGTGAGTGTGCAGTTTTTGTCTGGGTTTGGTATCAGCATAATACTAACTTCATAAAAGGTAAGGTGATAGTGTAGATTACTGATTTGAAAATTTAAATTTTTCTAATGTAAAATTCTCTCTCAACCCTGCTTTAGCTGGGTGCCACAAATTTTTCTTTTTAATACATGAAATTATTAATTAATTACATTTACCAACATATTAACATATTTCAATCAATTTCTGTGTTCTCTTTAGTTTATTATGTTACATGTCTCTATCTCTGTTTTTTCTTGTTGGTGAAGTACATATTTAAATGTTATCTGGGTGCTTACTATCTTTTAGATACAGGCAAGGAGTTAATTTGGGAATGTAAGCAAACTGAAACCATAGGAGAAATGACCCATGAACATCTGCTTAAAATTTTAAAAGTGGAAGTCTGATAGTCAATCTCATTTGAAGGATTAGAGAACAGTCTTTTGCCTTTTTTTATCTACATGTGATTACTTTTTAAATATCTTTAATGTCTTCAGAATGCGTAATTTGGGAAATGTGTCATTTTGTATAATTATAGTTTTGCCATTCTATCACTGAAGATAAAAAAAATTGGAGAATGGACTTAATTATAGTCATTGTCTCTCAAAAACTGTGTATCATTGACATTCAAATTGTAAGCAAAAATTCTTTAGATTTATTTAGCCTTATTCCTACTTAACCATATTGTTGAGTCTGTGCATAGATAATTCAGCTTAAAAAATTAAAAAAAAAATCAGGACTGGTGAAAAGAAAAAAAAAAAAAAGACTGTAAGAATAAGAGAAATGTTTTTAGAGTTGGTTCAACTCCTTCCTGAATCAGATAAGCAATTTTCTTTTATGTTCACAAACAGCAGGACTTATATTGCTTTTGTCCTATCCAAAATAATAGATGTTAGATTTTCATCTTTGTTAGTTTTTATTGTGTGTGTTTATGCCAAAACAAGGTAGGAAGAAAAAGTTCACTTAGTCTAAATATATTTACATTTTTTTAAAAAACTCAGTTTGTGTGTTGAGATGGTACATCAGTTTCTTCAATTAAATTTAACACGTGTTTACCTTCTTACTATGTATAAAAACTCTGAAAGACACTGAGGTACAAAGACACAACACTATTCTCAGCCATTGGTCACCTCTAATAATTCCAGGTGCTCAAGAAATAAAAGAAGTAAACCTGGCTTCTTGGTTACCATATGCAGTTTAAGCATTGACAAGAAATTACGCTGATTCTGAAAGACGGAAATAAGGATTCTGTAGTTTTTCCTAAGTGGAAATCAGCCTAATTTCTAACAAAATGGCATTTTTCTGCTACTCAGCTACTCAGTGAGAATGATACACTGGTTTCTACAATGACTGTTCACAAGATAATGATTCTTATATTATTTTGCTAGGCAATAACCGTAAACAGATGGTGCTCTGTGTGGACAGATTGTTTCTTACAAATGTCAATTAAGCCTTAAGGCTCCATGCTCTCTCATGTATGAAGCCAGCTCCTAGATAACATGAAGAGATGCCTTTCATGCTTCCGAGTGCTGGCTGATCAGTTAATACGTACATTTTAGAATATCTTGGAAAGACTGTATATTAAACCTTGTTTCAAGAAGTGTAAGGCGTTTATATAGATTTGCCATACGAGTCTATAACAATAATAAACTATCACTCTTTGCAGTAGGCATCTTTGTTTATGGATCTTACCTCTTGTAAGGTATGAAAACTACAAAACAAATGCCATTTCCAAAATACGCAACCTTTGTCGGTAAGAAAAATCAGAGACAGTTTTTAAAAAATTAGGATTGGCATTCAATGTTCTGCCTAATATTCTAACATACCATGGTATTGAGATTGGAATATGATGCGGGGCTTGGCTTTTCATCTGAATCCAGAGTATCTTTTCCTTAAAAGACACTCAGTACAGCTTACTTAAAAATCAGAATGCTTCAAGCCATAGTTCACAGATGAGAGTTTCAATTTTTGTATGACATAATACCTTTATCTTTACCAGGCAGATCCAATTTTATTGTCATGACAACCTCTAAAATGCACATACTTAGGTGTGCTCACACACACAGTCACAAAAAATACAGTGCCCCCGATAATTTAGTCACCTTAAAGGATATGTATGTAGGATTTCACATGGCAAATGTCTGAGAAAAGAAATCCTAAGCGGGAGCAAATGATGGATATATTCTCAGATTATTCAGACCATGTAAATGATCTAGTTCAATTAATTCTGACTCTGATCTTAAGCATGAGGTCTGTGAAAGGGAGAAATTTACACTAGAACAGTTTGTTGGAAGGATATCTTAGAAAAGCATTCTAAAATATTCAGTCTCTTTTCTGTAGACACTGGGGACATGTTGGAGATGAAACAGAGTAGACTAACCTATTTAATCAGCTTAAGCTTTCTACTCTTAACTGGGTACCTCCAAAATTTCAGTGGTTTCACAAGTAAACACTTTCCTCCTGCTCACATCATAATTCAGCAGGTCAACAGGATGCTCTACTTCCTCCAGTCATTGAGGGATCAAGGGATCCTTTCACTAGCTCCTAAGGACCTCGGTGTTTTCCACTGAGTCCTCTGCACCTGATTTAATATATGGGAAGTATTTTTCTTTTGGTGGGCGGGAAGTACTGAAAGAGCATTTCTGTTCTGCCAACACTGTCTCAGAACTGATCTACACGATCCCACCTAATCTCAGGGAATGTAGACTAGGTGGTCTGGATGAAATGGAGCAAAGACATAATGTTCAAGAAGGAAAGGCCAATTAAAAGAGCAATTCGATGGTCCAGCGTAGAATAGTTAGGACCTGGTTATAAAGAGGGCTGGGGCAAAAACCCTTGACTCATATTTCTACATTATTGATTTATTTGTTTGTTTGTTTTAGAGAGGGAGGGGGAGGAGGGAAGGGATAGAGGGAAAGGGAGAGAGAGAATCTTATTAAGCAGGCTCCATGCCTAGCACAGGGCCCAACACAGGGCTCGATCCCAGGACCCTGAGATCATGACCTGAACAAAAATCAAGAGTTGGATGGTTAACCAACTGAGCCACCCAGGCGTCCCCTACACACATTTAAAAGTGATCACATTTCTAATACAGCAGTATTCTGATAATATTGTTTAAAATAGGGTTTGTGAAAATTATAAAGTAAGACACTCTTTATATTAGTAAAATATATGTATATATTTATAGCCTGACTTTACCTCTGTTAACCTCAGAAGATAATGACAGAGAGAAGAAAAGACTAAAAAGCAGCCACTGGGGACAAGAGTGAAATTTTCACTAATACCAAGAACCAGCTGTGAAGTCGGGGGGCTTTGAGTGTAGAAAACAAGTAATAGAGCCATGCCATGTACAGTTGTGGAGTAGAGAATCTCTATTTGAGCAGGCCAGTCCAATAGCTGGGACGATTCGGCTATTTTAATTTTATCACAATTACATGCAGTTGAAAGAATGAAAACACTGAGCAAGTTTAGAGATGGCTTTTATCTCCCAATGAGATGAGGAGCACACAACATGAACTTACTTGCCTACAAGCTCAGGAAGTTGTTTGGATCAGTCCTACCACTGGTATCAGTTTCAATTTTTAGAGAAACCTAAGAAATCCATAAACCAGAGTTGGGGTTCTTTACTACTCATACGATTACTTTTGCCTTTGGCTAATGTTGTAGACACAAAGACAATTATGTGAGGTCTTCCACTCTTGCCTTTTATCTGAGAATCTAAGAACTGGAGGTGGATATCAACAATGGTATTGTCTGAGATTATTCACTTATTTATTTGTTCACTGTGTGACTTGGACACAGAAGATTACGATAAGAAATAGAAGCTCATACAACTGTTAGAGCAGCTAAGGGAACAAATGTCAGCAAAGGTCTCAGCCTAAGATATCAAAGTGGGTAGTCCTTACTTACTGCTTTAATAGTCTAGAATCTCTGGGAAACTACAATTCTCTCAGCATGCATTTGTGAAATGGTAGTTTGCAAAAACTCACCAGGAAGCTTCTGTGAGTCTCAGATCTGTGCGTGGAGTTGACTACACTTACCTCAAGGAACCTGGATTCTCCTCTTCTGCTCTCAAAATCCTGTGCCAGCACCTCTCTTTGGAAATTCTGACCTAGAACCAAACAGTGAAGAGGATTCTGTGAAATGTAAACCCCGACTTCTCTCTGAGTCACAAAGATCCTGGAAGGGGGCAGGTCATAGCACCAGATGGACTACACGTTCCCCAGCATGCTGGCTCTTAGATCCGCTGACTTCCAACTGGGCTTTTGATATGGGCTCTGAAGCTTCCCCTTTGTATTGTCAATCTAGTCAGTGGGTCTCTGGGTTCCTGAAGAGACTATACAACATTTCCCAACTGATAGATCAAGGAGGTTCCCTGAGCATGAAGACAAAGGTAGTGAAGCTGAACTTTGGTTAGTTCTAAGTTTGGAATAACAGTCTTTGTGAATGGGAAAAAATATGTATACGGTAGTAACACAAAGGTGGTAATAGTTTAGTTTAGCCTTACTTGGCTAACTCTGGTTTTATGGTTGAGACAGAGTAAGAATCCAGATTGGTGCTCTTCCTATACTATTTATTAATCAATTGAACATATGCTTGCTTAGAGCCTTCCCTGCCCTATTACAGTGGAGATTCCTACACTCAGAGTACTCAGTTTTGTGGGGAGGACAGGTACTGTAGTAATTATGGAGGGAAAGACCAATTATTCTTTACACGGTATTTTGTTTTGCTTTTTCTCTACTAGACCGTGAACTACTTTAGGCTAGGCAGTAAAACTGGTTATCAATACATGGTGGTCCTGGCAAGCACATTTTTTATTCACCTTGATATCCTCGGCACCTACTGCATAATAGGTTCCTGCGTTCCCCTGACGCACATCTCAGTCTTTATTATTATTATTGTTGCTGTTATTTCAGAGCAAGCTTTCAACCCCCAGTTATCTTACAATTCTTTTTGTAACTTTTAACAACTCCTTAATAAAATATGTCCCATCTGTTTTTTTTTTTAACTTCATGTAAAGTGCATAGTGCTTTGCATTTAGTAAGTCTAACGGGTCTTGGTTGTTCGTTCACTGGAATGAGGTTTTATTTCCTTTTCACACACTTTTAAAGCATTTATTTTATTTTAAAGGTTTTTATTTATTTATTTGAGAGAGAGAGAGAATGAGACAGAGTTTGAGCTGAGAGTCCAATGCGGAACTCCATCCCAGGACTCCAAGATCATGACCTGAGCTGAAGGCAGCTCAACCAACTGGGCCACCCAGGTGCCCCTAAAGCTTTTATTTATCATTTTCCCCTTCCCCCTCCCAACATTGAGAACATTTGTATTATATGTAGTTATTATATTCATAGTCCACATTGCTGTCTGTGGAGTCTGTTAATGTAACATCAATAATACCTATTTCAGTTGGCATTCCTTCCCTGACAGCAACACCGGGGTGACTCAAAGAAAATAAGAAGCACAAGAATAAAAATAAGAGAGGGGAAAATAATTAAAATTTCCTCTTAAAGATGACAATAATCCATTCTTTTGGTAATTTAGCACAAGTTAAAATAATTTATATGTAATTAAGTATATTAAAAATATGCATTTATAATTGGTAAAAATGCTTAAGTAGTAATTTTTCCTATATAGTGTTTTTGTTCACTTGAATTGTTTTCACTAAGGGGAAATAAATATTTGGCCCTCCTTGTTCATGCTCATTTATGGCAATTATAGTTTGGCAATTTCATTGTTGAATATCCCAGATATCAATGTGAAATAATATCGTATATATAGATATGTATTTCTTATACTGTAATTGGTATATAAAAGGGCCAAATCACCATAAGGGTGATCTAATAAATGGGATCATAAGCCCTATTCCAATAGGGCTGGTGTAACTAAAAGAAGAAAAAGAGATGGGGCACCTGGTTAGCTCAGTTGGTAAAGTGGGCGACTACTGACCTCAGAGTTGTGAGTACAAGCCCCATGCTGGATGTGGAGATCACTTAAAAAAAAAAGAAAGAAAAAGGAAGAGACACTAGTTGTTCAGGTACATGGGCAACTACCTTCAAGCCAAGAAAGGAGGCTTCACGAGAAAACAACTCTGCCGGGAAACTTGATTTTGAAATTCCAGCCCCCAGAACTGTGACAAAAAAAATTGCTGTTGTTTAAGCCATTCCGACTGTGATATTTTGTAATGGCAGCCTTAGAAAACAAACACAGACACTGAGAGTAAGTATGATTTACATAGGAATGGAGGTTCTTGTTAAGCAATTGAGTTCAAATAAGAGGGTTTCTATTGCATTAGTATCTCAGTATGGTTGACTGTCAGTGCTTACCACCACTCCTTTTTAGGCAGGACATTCTCATTCCTGGATTTTATTCTTGTCCTTCAGAATGTCTTCAATTCGTATGGTCAGGAAATATAGCTGGGAAATGTTATCTGCACTCTTGCATATCCAATATCTTTCTCCTGCCTTCACACAAGAATTGACAGTCTTCCTGGAAATAGAATTCATGGATAACTTCTTCAAAGTTTGATAAATATTGTCTCACAGTCCCCTGGCATTTAGTGTTGCAGAGCAATCTGGGTCAATTGTATCTTATTTCTGTGCACATTATTATTTTTTTCCTAGATGGCTGTAAGATTATTTCTTTACCTTTTAACTGTGACAATTCCACTAGCTATGTTTTGATATTGTTTTCTTTTTATTGATTTCCTGAAATACAGCAGTTACTCTCAGATTTCAGATGATGTTTTATTAGATGAAGAAAGTTTCCCATTCTTTATTTGATTATTGATTTTCCCCCGTCTATTCTCATGTACTTTGATTAAACTTTGCCAATTTGTTTTCCATATAGCTTGTTTTCTTCTCATTTTAATTCTTTTATTCCTTCTATGTTTTAAAAGAATTTCTCATATTTTTCAACATCTTTACTTTGGTTTTCTGTAGTATCTAATATGCCTTATACATCATTATATGTAAAATTCACAGATCATAATTTAGAATTGAATAAAAAGTGTGCAGTTATTCTTTTTCATAACTTTCCATTTTACTGGTGATTTATTCTGGATATAAATGTGCAGTGCCTCTGTGTGAACATAAAGGAGATTATCTCAAATTTTTTGTGTTCTTGTAGTTTATTTATTTCAAAGAAAACTCATAATCTTTACAGAAGTAAGGAGAGCATCCTCTGAAATTCAGAATTTCTCCATAGCCTATGATGTTTCGGTTTTTACTCATTCCTACTGGGGACAACATATCCCAGCTCTGCCACTTACTAGCTGAGTGATATTTGACAGATTATCTTAACTCTTTGTACCTAAATGACCTTATCTATAAAACCAGGTTAGTAAGGATAGTGTTCATTTCACACAGTCATTTTAAAAATTGTTTTTTTATCAATATATTTTTAGCAATCTTCTTAGCTAAGAAGAGTGCTTGGCATACAGTAGAAAGTCAGTAACCATTACAATGAAATGAAAGAACAAAGTAAGTGGGTTTCCAGGAGAAAACATTATTCTTTCTATCCATCACTCCGTGTAACTTGCTCTCTGGAGGTAGTACTTTTCCATCACTGCAGATCCTGTGACTTTTCTGGTCACTCTATGATAGTTAAAATAATTCTCTGGCCATTTTAATTGCAGAATCTCATTGTCAGATCTAAGATGGTTATAAAGGCGTTGAGAGTGAAAGTTTCTCCTTTCTCCTGGTTTGAGCCTGCCTCAGGCTTGATGTCCACTGTGGGTAAGGTAGTGTTGTCAACATCTTTCATATCTCCCAAGCCTTGTGCTCTTCCTACCCCGTCCTTACTTACTGGCTCAATTTCTGATCCTTCTAGCTTGGGACTGTGGAGGGTGAGTGAGGAGAACTAACATGCAGAAGAGACCTTTACTCACTGGTTTATCCTAACATGACCTGGTACCAGAGTTTTCTGGGCAGACAGATGTTCAAAGCTAACTTAATTTTTTGGAAAGCATTTTGGGGTCCTTTCAAGGCTGCCCATGGGAACTGCTGTGCCACCAGTTTCACCAGCTTGGATGTGGAACACACTCTAACCCTCTCTGGACCTCCCCTCCACCCCCTTAGAACCTGGAGCTTGCTAGGGTCCCCATACTTTGTCACTTCAGAACCATTTAGAGTCAGTGGACCTTTAAGACCATTCAAGGTGTGTGACCTTCCAATGCTTCCTGGAAACTCCCTATCCTTGCCTTGCCAAGCAGGGCAGGAGAGAAGGTTTCAGGGTCTATAGTAAGGGCATTATAACAATCTGCCCCCATCCTCCAGCCCTCTTCCTGTCTGAGAAGAGAGAGGGTTTTAATAACTGGCAACTGTCTGAGACCCCTAAAAACAAACAAACAAACAAAAAAACCAAAAAACAAAGAGAAGTAGTCTTTTCCTTTGTATCAGGGCCACTGTGAAGCTTCGGCATCTTCTGCTCTCCGGCCCTTCAGTGGGAGCACCTTACAGGAGACGATGCTGTCTGGGAGAAGATGGTGAAGTTTCTGTACTTGATCTTGAAATCATCAGCCCTTAGCAGACAGAAGATGAACAGCAATTATACCTGGAGAAAAAGGAGTGTGCAGGGTGGAAGCAGTTGAATTCAGCTGCTGTGGTCATCAGAGAGGCAATGATGTGTGAAAAATGCAGGGGTGACAGAGGGTAGTAGTGGCACTATGCCTGAGAGGCTACAACGCCCAACAAAGGCAGAGCATTAAATGGACACTACACTAGTTCTGAGAATAGTTTAGTTACCCTCAGGGACTTCTATGTTTATTTTGTGAAATCGCTATATATTCACATTTGTTCAGCTGACCCAGCTACCCTAAGTGAGTCATTAATATCATTATTTTTTAAAGAGTTTATTTATTTAGTTAGCTAGTTATTTATCTGTTAGAGAGAGAGAGCACAAGCAGGGGAGAGGGCAGATAGAGAGAGAAGCAGGCTCCCCACTGAGCAAGGAGCTGGATGGGGACTGGGTCCCAGGACCCTGGGATCGTGACCTGAGCCAAAGGCAGATGCTTAACCCACTGAGCCACCAAGGTGTCCTTGGGTTTCTGAAGATCCTTATAAGGATCTTCAGAAACACGGGTTATATGTGTATTTCAGTAACCCTTGAATAATACAGAGAGTAAATAATGGCATGCTAAAAAGTCAAATACTATCACAATTTAGGCTGAGACAGAGATTCTAGCTAATTTCAAAATAGATGCTTTAGGAAGTTGTCTTAGTTTTCAGAATTCCAAGCTACTGCTTCATAATTTTGTCAAGGAGACAAAGTTTTAGTATAAATTCCACATTTTCTCAATTTTCAAAATATAGCTTAAGAAATTACTTAGTGATTGCTACAATTTTAAATTCTAAACACAGACACAAAAATTTCTCTGCATTTCTCAACAAGAAGCATAATATCATTTTTTTAAAACTACGATTGGAAGTCATTTATATTCTAACATTTTTAGAACTTGAAAATGATATATTGTTACAATAAGAAATTTTTACTGAAAGTTAAGAAGGTCATGTTTCTTAGGTCAATTCTTCTGGTATCTGAATTACTCATTTGTTTTTTTAAAAATCTCTCCTATTTTTAAAAATTCCTCCCATGTGGATTGCTCTCTTCAGAGCAATCCATTAAAATCAAAATCATACCAAGCCATTAAAGCCAGATTCATATTCTCTTCACTGATAAATCTTCTCTTGACCACATTAGCCAGAAATACATTCTCCTTGGCTCCGATAACATGACTGGAGTCTCCAACTGTGTGATATATTTTATTTTGAAGTGTTTATTGCAGACTGCTTTGCGGTATAGATGTTTCCATACCTCTCTTAGCTCTATTACCAAACTTGAGCATTTTCTATTCCCCACGGCGTCTGCCTAGCACTGGGCATTGTAGACAGCTACAGTGTCAGCAACAGGACTCAATATGTAGCCTCACTAAACATTAAAAGTCTGCAAGTAAAAGTTTAGATTTTTTCATTTGTTAGAAGAAAGGCAACACAACAGGGAAATAGACAAAGGCTGGACCTAAGAATTTCATAAAAGAAAAAAAAATCCAAATGACCATTTACAAAAAGATACCAAACCCACTGAGAGTTTCAGAAAGTAAGAATGGAAGTTACGAGAGATTCCTGCTGTGGTAAAACTAGGACAGTGATAGCGCCACCTCTGTCATGGGCAAAATGAGACTTCCTGACTTGCTGTGGGAAAGGTGAGTTTGAATGTCTTCTGGATAACATAGTAAGAATAGAAAAACACATATACATTTTGACCCAGCAAGTCCACTTCTGGAAATGTATCCTACAGACAAAAAGAGCAAAATTACTTCAAAACTGATTATCATGGTATCTCTGTAGTGGGAAACACAGGAAATAAAGTAAGTGCTCCTTAATAGGGAAATGGATAAATGTATTTCAATATTATCACTTGAAATTAACCTGCCATAGGTCTGTAACAATCGGCTTGCAAAATAGTGTTCAAAATTACACGAAGAAAGTCTCCCTCGGGCCAGAGATGAGACTATAAAGATTACCCCTGATCACCTGACAGCACTGAGCTCTCACCTTCCCTAAGCTTTTCTAGTTAGTACATGTCTGTATCATCTAGTGTTTGATGACATGCTTCCTTATATCTCTAGCTAGCTATTTTTTTCTAGCTATTTTAATGTATATATCTTGTCTCCTTAGTTCCCTGAAGTTTTATGTCTTCACTTTACAATGTAAAGGCTTTATCTGGTGCATAGTAGGCAGACAGAAAATCTTTTTTGACTGATCAGTTGTTTTCCTGAGTGAAACTTGTTAACAGATGACAGGCTCCTAAGCCTTGGTGTTTGTCAGTAAAACTGCTTCCTATCCTTGTCCTTTGTATACTCAGGGATATAGCTACTCTATTCAATTATTCAATCATTTTGCTGAAAACTCGGAGAGTCTATTTGTTACAGAACATAATAAAAATGTAAAGCCATTGCCATTAATAAATAACATAACATACGTGTCTGTTTCCTAGCAGCAAGCAGACTTTAAGTGAGTATTCATGTTGTTCAAGATTAAGTAAATCACCACAGACAAGGAAAATTACGCCATAGCTTATGTGATCAGATCAAAACAACAGTCATTTTCTCCACCAGTGATTCCTATTAAATGAATTGTATGCTAACAGTTTCCAATAATGAGTTCGGTTTAATAAATTATGTACTCTTCATAACTTTTTAATGTACATTCTTCCAAGACTGGCCTGTCCCCAGAAGGGAATTTATCAAATGGCTTCTGCACATCAGAAATAAAAGCAAAATGAATGAAATTGGAGTGGCTGAAGCATAACTAGTGGTAATGGGATTGGTTTTGCTTCACTTTCTCTGTCACCCACCAGACATGAAAAATCTCCCACGGGTGGTTCAGTGTTATCTTTTCTCCCTGTTTTACCCATAAGTATCAGATATTGGCTACAGACAACAACAGGATACTGTTTGTGATTGATCTGTGTACTGCTCTGTCACACCAAAAACTTTATTTCTAAAATACAGTATGTAAAATGAGGCTGCTGAGAATATCCAAACACAGACACACACACAGACTCCCTAAAGATATGTAGAAGAAACCATAGCTTATTCAACAATTCCTTTTAATCTTGAATCTTCATAGTGTAGTAAAGAAACATGAAAAGTAAAACAAATCAGAAGTGGTACTAAAGATACTTTTTAGGTTTTGACAAACCACCCAGAGAAAGTAAGTTCCTATGACTAGGATTCACTGAATAAATAAACATAACATTCACTTTTGTATTCTAAACCAAATTTTGAAAGTCACTCTTTTTTATTATCTACCTTATCAAATCCTCAGTCTGACTGAATAGATTTCTTTCTATTCAAAAATAAACTTGATCTTTGGGAAGATACTCTATATTAACCCTACCCACTTTGTATCACTTTCCAGTATGTAGACAGGCTATCCCTAATTTTAACTGGAGTAGGAAGAAGAATTCTTTGTGGACTATATATGAGTGGAAAATTTATCTTTCAAAGCAGGATCCTTCTTTTTTTTTTTTTTTTCTTTAAGAAAGCTCTACTGCCCAGTGTGGGGCTTGAACTCATGACCCTGTGATCAAGAGTTGCATGCTCCACTCCCTGAGCCAGTCAGGCGCTCCACCAAAGCATGATACTCTTAAGGTAGAGCACTTTTTAGTTGATTAGGTAGTACGGCAGATGATTTTTGTGTTTACTACCCCACATGATTAAGACAACATTGATTTTTTAAAAAAAATTGTTAATCATATAATTGTTAAAGAAAAATGAAAAATAATACTATGTGTATGCCAGACCTATTTCCTCTTCCTCATGGATTAAATACATTTCCCAAGTGACTAGGTGGGGTTACAGGACAGAGGCCTGGTATGGAATGTATCTCTTTGTTTCCTCGTTACCTCTTTTTTTTCATTATGTGCCTGCATATAAAAGTGGAACCACACAGGGCAATGGATGGCCACATGAAACACAGATCTCTGCTGACTCAAAAGTGACTGTGAGCAAGAAACACATTTCTATTGGCTTAAGCCACTGAAATCTTGGGTGTCTGTTATTGCAATTAGCTCTTCCAAGTAATACATTATTTACCATACATTATGTTTCAGATGTAATGCAAATCCCAACTTAAAGTGACCTAAGTGATAAGGACATCTACAGTATCACAAAACAAGAAGTCTAAAGTTGATTAAATTCCAGTGTGATAAATTCAGCGACTTGATAAAATCATGAAGGATCCAGATTTTTCCATTTTTTACTCTGCAGCTTCTTAGGCTGGCTCACCTTTTGGTCACAGAACAGCTCCTGCAGTTCCCGAATCACACAGAGATGATAATGGCCAGAAGTGGTAAAAAGACATTCCCCCTCTTGTCTCTTTTGTAAGAACAAAGAAACCTTTCCCACAAGCCTTCCTGCAGACTTTTTCTTATGTCTCATTTCCCAGAACTGAGTCAGTCACATGCTTTTTTCTAAACCAATCACTTGAAAGGGCAATGGTGTGGACTAATCAAGACACAGCCTTGGGAACTTGTCTTTTCGAAATACATGGCCAGTATTATCCGAATGAGCAGCAGAATTCTTTTAGTAAAGAAAAGAGGGACAGCTTTTAGGCAACCACCAGTATATATTCAGATCATTTAAGGTTTATTAGAGCCAAATACTGCAGATATTCTCAAACTATCCTTCTTAGATAGGTAATATAACAATGTGCTAGTTTAAGGGAGGTGCTTAAATAATAAATAGAATTGACCATCTAGATATTTCATATATTCAAAGTCAGGTGGTATTCAACTTCTATAGTACTAAAGGTACATATTTAATCTTATCAGAGGGTTGTAGGTGCTATTGCTAGCAACTTTGACATTGTGTAAAGACATGATAGCTAAGCATTTTTTAAAAATTGTGGATAGATGTGAAAAACATGACAACTGTATTTGTTCAAATCTTCTTATTCAGAAAGCCATAGGGATGAACGTATTTACTCACTTTTGGTTATGACTGCATAAACAACATATATTATATATTTTAATCATAGGAATTCAATGAACCCAGAGGTCAAGAAGGCAATTTAGAACTGTTGATCTCAATACCTATCACAGACAAGGAACCTGAATTCTGTCATAATGAAGTGACTTGTACCAGGTCATATAAAAAAGCCCAGTCCCTGGCAACACAAGAACCAGAATAGAAATTCACCTCCATTCAGTCTGGGGTTCCTTCTAATGTAGGACAGCACTCCTAATGCACAGCTATCACTTAGGAAAGTAGCACTTAAAAGAGGAATCCATTACACATGTGCAAAGCAGCATACTACACAATTCTTAAAATAATGATGATAGTTAAATGTACTGAGCTTTCCCTGGACTCTGCAATAAATTTTCTACATTGCATTAGTAAATTTATTTGTAACAAAACCCCTACGATGGAAGTATTATTAATGCCCCATTTCTTATGTAAGACGACATTTCAGAGAAGGTAAATCTATTTTATCATTCAGGATCCATCTCCCATTTTTTGTTGCAATGGACCTTTGAGTTAACAACTAGTAGGGTAATTTGAAACAAGACAAAGACTAATCAGGCAGATGTCGTCTGACTTTTTATCTTTGTGTGGAATTGGAGCCAGAGAGCGACAGGCAGCCCGGCACCTCAACCCAGTCTTTTTATTTTTTTTTAATTGATTTAAAAAATGTATTTTATTTACTTTTTTAAGTAAGCTCTATGCCCAGAATGGGTATTAAACTCATGACCCTGAGATCAAGTCACATGCTCTACCAACTGAGCCAGCAAGGCACCTCCAAGCTAGGTTTTATTATTTTTTTTTTAATTTAAAATTTTTTTTTATTTTAACTTTTTTTTTAATTTCTTTCAGTGTTCCAGAGTTCATTCTTTATGCACCACACCCAGTGCTCCATGACATATGTGCCCTCCATAATACCCACCACCAGGCTCACCCAACCAGCTCCCCCAAAACCCTGTTTCTCAGTCTCTCATGGTTCATCTCCTCCCCAGTTTCCCCCAACTCACTTCTCCTCTCCATCTCCCAATGCCCTCCATGTTATTCCTTATGCTCTACAAATAAGTGAAACCATATGATAATTGACTCTCTCTGCTTGACTTATTTCACTCAGCATAATCTCTTCCAGTCCCGTCCATGTTGATCCAAAAATTGGGTATTCATCCTTTCCGATGGAGGCATAATACTCCATAGTATATATGGACCATATCTTCTTTATCCATTTGTCCTTTGAAGAGCATCATGGTTCTTTCCACAGTTTGGCAACTGTGACCATTGCTGCTATGAACATTGGGGTACGGATGGCCCCTTTTTTTTTTCACTACATCTGTATCTTTGAGGTAAATACCCAATAGTGCAATTGCCTGTTCATAGGGAAGCTCTATTTTTAATTCTTAAGGAATGTCCACACTGTTTTCCAAAGTGGCTGCATCAACTTGCATTCCCACCAACATGCAAGAGGGTTCCCCTTTCTCCACATTCTCTCCAACACATGTTGTTTACTCTGTTCCACTGGTCTATGTGAGACAGAGCTTCTTAAGAAAAATTATAATCCCTAATATTTATTTCACACTTCTGTATTGAATTTTACATTCTAAGGAAAACAGCCTCTTCAGGATATGATATACTTCATGGTATGCACATGGCCACACACCTGTGGTAGACATTTCACCCTCCTCCAAGTTAGTTTTAAAAACAGATATTTTTTTGACAGTCTCACAAGAAACACCTTTTATCAATACAAAATTACACAGTCTTTCAATATGACTCTTTTTCAACTCCAAACCCATGCATACAAGCCAGTTGGAGGAAACATTTTTAGGGGATTCAGAATTAAATAGCTTGGCCTTGCAATCTTCAATATTTGTTTGGGAAGGTCCTCTTTCATTGTTTCCTTATGAATACTTGGATTTTTTAATCATCAGCATCCATGAAGGATCTAGGATTGAGTTTCATCTGCCATGTTTAGTATCTATACTGATTAGCAGGACAACACCTAATACATGTCCAGCAGGGTCAAGATTATATGCAATCTAAGGCAATCTAAGGCAATAGGGAAGGAGTGTATTTTCTCTGTGGCTGATTCTAAGAAATAAGACCAATGTCTAGCTATTGTCTAGACAATGTTAAGCTACACTTAACACATCCATCACTTGCTTTAATCACATCTAGTTTCATTGCGTTTATTTAATGAATGAGCATGGCTTTCCTCTCCTTTCTTAGCTTTTGTGACTGATAGAAAAAAACAAATCAAACTTCTTGTCCTGATGGTTGTTTCTCTCACCTACCCATAAGAAGGGTTAGATTGATGGCCCAATGGAAGTTTAGAGCTGTTTAATTTTCCCAGATGGTCCAGAATATATGCCTCAGTGGAAATGTAAAGCATCTCAAATGTCCCCCATGCTGGTACAACATATTCTAAAGAATGTTTCAGTTTCCATTTATATGGGAAATGTGTTTTATTTATTTGTTTATTTATTTATTTGAGAAAGAGAGGGCACCAGAAAGTGTGATTGAGGTGAGTGGCGGAGAGGATGGGAGAGGGAGAGTCTCAAGCAGACTGTGGGGAGCGCAGAGCCCGATGCAGGGCTTGATCTCATGACCCTGAGATCATGACCTGAGCCAAAACAAGAGTCAGATGCTTAGCTGACTGAGCTAGCTAGGCGCTCCTGGGAAAATCTTTTTTAATGAAATAGACTTGAACTAAAAAATAAAGTTCTGTTTTATTCCAGGAGTAGCTATCATTTTTCTACAAGAATAACTTTTTCCTAGAATCTTTGGAGGGTATCTTTTGAAAAGATGACTCCTGGTATCCCAGCCTGCCTTAGCAAGGGGCTGCATGATAGTAGAATTTCAGCTTTGGTCATTAAATTTCAGCAATTTTCATTTGTTCATCAAATGTGTATATATATACATATAATATGTGTGTGTGTGTGTATATATATATGTATATATATTTTTATATATAAATCTGTTTGCCAAAGTATATACGTGTGAAAAATAGCTATTCAATGCCCTGTTTGGTTTAATCATCTGTGTGTGCATGGCTCACAAAATGATCATTACTGAATATAAAAGAAGAAATAAACTAGAAAAATTTAGAATCACTATTACATATATTAATACTTAATAAACTGTACATATTGAGTCTCTGAAAATCTTACTTAGTGAGAGGGCACTATTTCTAGAAGAACACAAAACAGAAAATGTCTTTTCCATCTAAGCAACAGTGGTGTATACGCTTATACTTTTGGCTTCCCGAGTCACTGTGGATAAAAAATAGTAACAACAAAGTCCTCAATATTATGTTTCAAATGACAATGGCAATGATTATTTGATTTCCATTTTTCATAAAATTCTTAATTGAAAATAAGAAAAGTCAGAATGAATATACTGGCTTTTTCATGGTCTAGTTTATATTTATTTTTAGTTACTTTAAATAACCAAAATTTAATTGGATTTTTATTGATTTATGAACACCAAATCTCTACTCACAGCTATTTAGATTTGTGTGTACAAGCATGTGTGCCATATAATTTTTTTTTATGAACCTATAGACTCTGGTATTGTGAAAAATGATTAAATTATAATAATTAATCAGGGAAGATCTCAGAAAATTAATATTGAATTATAGAGTATTGGCTAACAAGAGACTATAAGAAGCTATGGTGTTGATTCTGTTGTCTCCAAATCATCCAAAACAGATGATTCATCTTTTAAGATTTCCAGAGAACAGTGGATTCCATACACTTCTTAAATAACCTTTTCCTGTGTTAAATAACCCTAGAAGTTAGAAATATTTTTCCTTATTTTACTTAATTTCTATGAGATACCATTAAAATATTTGCTTCCTTTTCTGATTTCACTGGAGATGAAGAAAGCCGGCCACAAAACACCATTCAAATATAGGACCACATGTGTCTTGTTCATCACTGTGTCACCTGTCATAGGAACTGGCACATAGTAGGTGCTTGATAAATATTTGTTGAAAATATTAATTAAAAAACAAAACCCTTATTTAAGTTAATTTTCAGTATTTTTTCCTTCAAGTCAAATAAGCCCAGTTCTTGTACAAACCTATAATACCATATTGGCAATTCAGAAGTTACAAAATCTTGGGTAAGAGAAAGTTTTAAAACAAAAACCTCTCATGAACTCATTTTTGCAACAGAAAACTTCAATCTGAAGTGCCACGAGGGTATTTATAGCCTCTCTTTATTGCAGTTGGTGTGCCTATTCCTATATTTTGTTGTAGAAATATTAATGTAATGCTATCCCTTACCCTACTGGGGTGGTATATAACATGAGGTATAGGTACTGTCCCTCCGCACCTCTCTGGAATTCTCTACATATCCACCCATAGCCTCAAAATCGTCAAGTAAGAAATGGTGGAATTACTATTATCTCACCTTTTAAATTATTTTAGACAACTATTCATAAGTTTCCTCCTATATAATGTTCAGCCAAGATGTCAAACAATCAATACACACAGATCAACATTAACGTCTCTTGTTTTTCTTATAGTAAAGGTACATGTCAGACTTTTTCTAAGGTTTCCACATCTCTGCTCTTCAACCCAGAGGAACCACTTATAAGAAGGGGCAATTCATCTTCTATGAACCTCCAGTTTTGACCTCTCTTTTCAGAGTGCTAACAAGGATGCCAATTAGTGTCAGTTTTGATAGCAAAGTTTTTGGATTTTGACATAGTATTATTTTTAAAGAAATGGCGTGTCTCACTTACTCATCTCACACAGAATTTTGATGAGGAAGCTGTAATGATTTTGTATTCACCTTCAATACAGACAAAGCAAACTAATGATCTTAAACTCAAAATCTCTTAAGTTCTGTTTTTGAGGCCTTGATTTATTGTTCTTGGTCAGCAGATACTTTCTAAATGCTGGCATATGTCCCTACTTGTATTTATTATTGTAATATTTGGAAAAACATTTAGCATATTCATGCAATTAAAGCAAAGTACTCTAATGCAAACAGGATGGTGAAAAGCAAAGGCTACACAGAAAATGTATTACAAAATTAGAGTAGAAAAAAGTGATGGAAGTGTAAGTTCAGTGACAGTTTCTATGTATTTGAATTGAGTTTAGCCTTACATGTAGACCAAATGGTTTTCTTATGATAACTTCTGATAAGAAATGCACATATTTTACTCCTACTCCACCTCATACAAACATATACATACATGCAGAGAGAAATAATTTAAGAACCACATAAATTTCTCCACTTTACTATATGAACTTGGATGAATCACTTGAAATCTTTAGCTTCTTCGTTTGTAAAACGAAAATAGTACCTGCTACTTTGAGCTGCTGCAATATTTAATGTTTAGTATGCACATAACAAGCATTAAGTGTGGGAAATACAATAATAATGTTAATAGTAGTTACCTGGATTTCTACTCTACTTGTAATTATAAAATAAAGATCTTCTCTGAGGATAATTTGTAGACTATTAACTTATATACTCTTCAGTCTGTATCTCTGATCCCTTGGATATATGTTTTCAAATGAAGCATTTGAGTTGAAGCACATCTGGTATATGAAGAGATTTAGAAGGGCAGAATACTTCAGAAAGGAAAGCAGATCAACCCTGGAACAGATGGGTGGACTAAAGAAAAGCCTACCCACTAAATGTTACCAACTTTAGCTATTCTATTATTGCCTCATAATAAGAATGTTATCAATGCTAGAAACTGCTATTATTTTCTTCCTATTAGTAGATTTTCATGAATGCTATCTGCTAACATTTGAATGTCCACAGTTTTTTCTTACCTTTTTATTTTATTTAATTAAAAAAAATTATTTATTTACTCTAGAGAGAAAGAGAGACAGAGCACACACACACAGTGGGGGGGGGGTGAGGAGAGGCAGAGAGAGGGAGAGAGTCTCAAGCAGACTCCCTGCTGAGTGTAGGGATTCATGACCCTGAGATCACTGACCTGAGTCGAAATCAAGAGTCAGACACTTAACTGACTGAGCCACCTATATACCCCTGAATGTTTTTAAAGCATAATTGAAATAGTTTTCAAAAATGTCCTTCCCTTATAAAACTTCTTTGGTTTACATATTATCATTGGTATGATCAATTGTGTAAAAGAATGAAAACATTTGCTTACATATGGTTATTTCTTTTTAAACAGAAATTCTCATCATAGTCATCTCGCCCAAATCAGAAAAATAGTACATAATCCATTTCTTGTTACTCTATTGTCCTATTTGTTTTGGATATGGCCACTTTTTAGCCTGCCCCTTTTAAAAAACAAATATCTATGCAAAACATCCTAAATGACACAAAATATATCTTAAGATATAAAGAGCAATGCATTTCAGCAAACTCTGGAAATAGAAATTATGGGTTACAATTAATATTATAAATATTGCTATGGGAATGAAAGTTTCATTACATTCTATTAGTCTTTAGTAATAGTAATTTTAGGTTGAGAGGCTGGACCTCCAATTTTAACACACACACACACACACACACACCCCTAGCTGCCTTCCTTCTCTGAGCATGGAAGATTAGCACATTCTTTCATTTTGAGTAAAGCTATCAAACATCTGAGCAATATCCTCTTTTGGACGAATGAAGCAGATGGGGGGCTGTATGCATAATGGTTGAACAGGCTTCATTGTAAAATAGACTTGATTATGAGCCTTGGCTCATTTCTTACTAATTTAGGCATATTACTTAACTGTGTTAAGACTTAGTGCCCTCACTTTCAAAATGGGGACAATAATCTTTCATCAGAGAGTTGTTATGAAAATTAAATCAATCAATACTGTCATATCCAAAGTTCTTGGCAGAAACTAACAAATACATATATTTCAGCGTAAGCCTTGAATAGTCAGACAGCTAACAGACGTAGAAAAAAGTCATAAGCGTACACTAAGAAATATTCAGAGCCCAGGCTGAGACAGGAGAGGAAGAAGCTAAGGGACAGATTTCCACAGTGGGAGTTTTAGGGAATATCAAAGCCCTGAGGCTGTCAGGGTTGTTAGGTTACTGTCCCCTAGTGGGAAGGGTGTACTATTTCCGGCCATGTTGAGAAGCACACAGATCTAGGACAGTCTGCCATTAGTCCTCAGGGAATTACCCCCAGGTTCACAATCTTTTCATATTTTCTGACCCAATTCATCAGCCCCAGTGATTTCAGTCTCTACACTGGACACCAGGATGAAGATATCTGTATTCTCCCTTTTTTCCCTCCACCCTGTGCTCAACTGTTCCTTAAATCCCATTATTATCCTAAGTTGCTCCACCTCTACAGAGAAATGAAATGCTCTTCTCTCACTACTGAAAAAACTTTAATGAAAGTTATGATATTTGAGTTGGTTTCTGAGGAAAAAGTAGGAACTAGATACTCAGGAACTTCTAGGGTAAAGGAGAGGAATCTTCCCCTATCATGAGTCCTAGAATACCATGCTGAAATTTTTCAGCAAATATATATACACATGGTTGCTATTCCTCAGGAGAGGGAACAGTGAAGATGGGCTATGGCCCTAATTCTAAATGGCTAGGCAGCCACTTAGAGTAATGATAACCATTCTGACTGAGGGCTTTAGTTCCAGCCACCAGCAAGAAGCAATGGATAGCGGTTTTGATCTTTGTCCTTGAACACAGTTTATGGCTCCAGAAGGAGTGCTTCCTTGGATGTCACATTAACAAAAACAACACTAAGCAGAGTCATTAACATGTTATTTTGCTTTGGGAAAGGAATATACTGGACATTTTCATTAGTGTAAAGTACAGCATTATGTTTAACCCTCTTTCCCTCAATACTTAGAAGGACCATTTGGCACACTTCACATTTTCTATGCCAATTATCAATTTCTTCTTTTTTTGTCTTTGGTAAATACATCATAATATAGTCAAACTGTCAACCTGATGTGTGCTCTCTAGTTAACATGGATCCGAAATATGTACTTTGGAATTGTTTTTATAAACTGAAATGTTGTTCCAATGATTAGGTAAAGATGTCAGTGGTTTAAGGAGATATGTACAATTTTTAAATTCACAGATATGACTCTTTCTTTCTAAGCAGAGCTGTCTGACAGCTGATAGTGAACAAAATTTCTCCTCAATAAGAATCTCATTGCAGAAGACTGGTAACAGTTCTCACTTGTAAAGAATGGGTAGACTGAAAATAACAATGGTCAACTTGGTGCTTTAAAGCCATAGAATATCCAGTTAACAGTGTGATATTCTGCCAAAGTGGCCGTCTGTTTAAGCATGTCAGAATAACAAACCACTCAATGTGACTTTCAAAATCAGAATTTCATGACTCTAGGATTAGTCTTTAAATGATCTGAGCTAAATTAAATTATAATATAGAGAAAATGTGTAAGTTATTAGTGAGTTGGGATTCCTCTGAAGTACACTGAATGACAATTTGGAAGGCTTAAGAATGGCTTAACTTTGAGATTATGTAAAAATCTCAATCTTTGACATAAATATACTTTTATTTCCTGTATTTTAATAACTATATATTTATATATGTGTGTGTATATACACACATGTTTTGCACACACACATACACACACACACACACACACACACACACACACACATATATATATATATAAATTGCCCTTTTGGCATTTAGACTTTTAACAAATTATTTTACTCCAAAAGACCTGGTGATTTGATTTACATTTAAAATAGTAGTATGTTCTCTGTGCTAATTTATATTTTTTAAAATTCCCCAAATTAAAAATATTTTGTAGATGAATTTAAATGTAAATTGTGAAAATCCTGATTAAAATACCTTTGACTAACAAACCCTTTCTCAAAATGACACAAATACCTATTCGCATACCTAAAAATAGACAAAAACAAACAAACAAACAAACGAGATGAGAATATACCTTAATGTTAAATTCTATGAATCACAGACAACATACTGTTAAGCTCTGGGGGAAATACTAATATGAGACCCACGGAACAAGATTTAGAAAATCAAAAATAAAATGGGAGCATATCTATAATTTTTTTCTCATCATGTCTATCTGACAATAGGTTTTCAGATGCTTCATTGGTTTAGAAAAGGAAATAATCTCAGACCAGCAGAATCTTAATATATAAAAATCAAATAAACACTAGAAATTGGGTTAAAATTCATGTATATTGATTTACCGGCTGAAGATTTAAGATGGGGTTTCAACTACCCCCAAACAGACAAATAAGTTGAGTCAACTATATTTTGTCAAATATCAGATTTTGCTAGATGTCTCATGACATCTACGGGGAAATTACCATAGGTGAAAGGGAAGAGGAAACTGTCCTGAAGACTCAGAGGAAATACACATCTCTAAATACATCTTTCTAAAACTTATTATAGGAACTGGAAAAATATTTTGGAAAATACACCCATTATGATATAGGAGCTAAAGCTATAAAGAAAGACTAGGACAATATGACATTATAGACAGGTGAAATTTAGGAACTATTAGTTGAGATTAAAAATGATCTGGTAAAGGTTTGAAAAATAATGGTAGGACATTTGGTGTTTAATTATAGAATTAAAGGATGTTCTTGTTTAAATAAAGAGCAGAACAATGTCAAAATCTAATCACTGATTGGGAAGATGAACTTTACTATCAAGTACAATATAAGAACAAAAGGAATATGATGATGATAAATATGGAAGAAATAAAATGAGGAAATAACCTAAGATAGATAAGTGATACTAAGAAAAGAAATGCCTCAAAACCAGTGTCTATCCATTCTTTTCTAATGTTTTCCATTCATTCTCACCAATTTACCATTCTCTGCCTAACCCACTCTGCATAGGCCTCCTTTACTATTATTCCACAGAATTTACCAGAATTAAGATCATATTTATCTCTTTAGGCTAAATTCAGTGGTTACTTTGTAGACTTCATTTTTTTTTTTTAATTATTTATTTGAGAGAGATTGAGAGAAAGAGTGTGCACTTAAGAAGAGAGGCAGAGGGAGGGCAAACACCCACATCCCCCGCTGGGTGGGAATCCTGATGCAGGGCTCAATCCCAGGACCCTAAGATCATGACCTGAGCTGAAATCAAGAGTAGGACACTTAACTGACTGAGCCACCAGGCATCCCCTAGACTTCATTTAAGTCTACGTATCAGCATCATTTGACACAGTCTACTTGAAATATATCCTTCTCTTTATTTCCATGATGGAACACATCTGAATGTTCTTCTGGGTTTTTTAGGATGCTTTTTTCTCAGTCTTCTTTGGTTTCTCTTTGTTCAACCATTAACTGCTGGAACACACAATGCAGTCCTGGGCCTCTTTTCCCCCCTGTTTACAATGATCTAACTATCTCCCCAGCGATCTCACTCATTGACAAGTACGTGTGTGTGTGTGTGTGTGTGTAATTGCCAAATTTAGGTCTCTGATTCGTATTTGTTATTGTCAATGCGACTCTTTCCTTGATGAAAAAATCAAATAAATTCTCAAACATGTCTCTTAACACAACATATAGCTCCCACAAAGCTGCATTCCTATACCTATCCCTCCCTGAATCTTTCTCGTTTTAGTAAATATTACCATAAGTCTCCCATTTACTCACTTTAAGAAATCTATAATCTTTTCTTTTTTTACTAGCCTTCTCCCCCTGCCTAACTAAAATGTCACTTCCCTCCTTGTCCAGGAGGGACATCTTGTTGTTGTTGTTCTTTCTTCTCTTTGTTGTTATTATTTTTTTTTCACTTTTCCTGACATTTTCTTAGTTCTTATTGTTATTCATTGATGGTCCTCTTGCTAAACAACAGCCAGAATGATTTTCTAAAAATAAAAATCAGATCAATTCACTTCTTATCTAAAAGCTTACAAGTCCTTTCCAATGTACTAAGAATAATATCCAATCTGAATGACACAAGAAAATTACTAATAAAATAAAGGGCAAACAAACAAACAAAAAGGAACCAGAATAGAAATATAAATTTCAAGCAAAGTAAAAATCAAGATTACCAATCAGTGACCAAAAGTTATTTTTAAAGTGATAAAATAGACAATGAAAGTTATAAAATTCATAAGCTTTTATGTACAAAGAGTGCAATGAATGTATGTAATGATAATAGCTGTAATCTGAATGCTCAACATATGCTAGTCATGATGGAAACTTCATTATTTCATTTAATTTTCAGAAAACATTATCAAGGCCCATTGGTTAGGGAACCATGGACCCTAGTTACATAGGTCACAAGGGATGGAGTAATAGTACAAAGTAAGTTCTGGGTGCTTCCACAGATCATGCCATTATATCAAACAACACAATGATACTAAAAAAAAAAAATACAGGGGAAAAATGAACACAACTGTGATGAGAAACTTCAACTCAGATCAAGCAGACAAAGACAAAGAAATTTGAATTATGTAATTGGTATGGGAAGACTTTGGGACAACCTCCTGAACAGGACCTGATTTTTCTTCCTTTTTGTAGGGAGGAAATGGATTTAATAGGTTGAAGGTATTACTTTTAAGAAAAATATATCAAGGCCTATGTATCCAGTCTAGGACACAAGTTGTATATTTTAATTAAGGCAGTATCCTTTAGAGAAGGAGACTCAAGTAGTTTCTGAAAGTCTTTCTGTAAGGATTTTTGTTTGTTTTATGTTTCTAAAGGCTTTTTATTAAGTGTCCTTCACTGGAGATTTATGCCAACTCATTATGTGTATATGTATACATGTAACATTGTGTATACATATACACAGATATATAAGATTATATATATGAAACATGTCATATAGAACGTTTTATTTCATGATACTTGCTGCTGTAGCTGATAACACCCTCAGATTTCCACCCTCTCCTTTGAATATTCTCATTTTGCACTAGTTCAAGAATCTGAATATTTTCATACGGTTGAAGATAGGTATGGCATAGATATCATCTAATAATGTAATTTACCAGGTTAAAGGTAAGGCTGGTTCTTTTTAACAACTTAAATTTCCAATGTCTTACAATTTAAGGCTTATTTTTATGGATACACTACTTCAAATGAAAATGGGAAACACAAAGACAGTGAGGTGGACCCAGATGTGTAACAGACATTAATATGTAACAAATACAGACAGGAGCAAGACTTGGGTTGAGAGGTAGGCAACAGATGTGAGTCCAGGGGTCATAACTCTTTTGGTAATCAAGAGAAGTGCATCAATCTGAAAGTTTGTGCTGGGTTTACCTCTAGCCTAGAGCAGGCAGGTTTATAGAGGTTCCCTTTGCCTTTGTGTTGGCTGTCATTGTTCTTAATCTTAAGATGGAGTCCAGCTTTCTAAGGGTTTTTTTGTTTCATGACAAAAAGGTGTTAACCCTTTGGGAAAGTAAGAGTTCCTTCCCAGATGTGTGGTTTATAGTATCCTATCTTGGATTTTTGCATAAAGAGTTTGTAAGGGTAAATGTATGAATAAAGAAGTGAAATCTATCCAAAAGTCATGGATCGAAAATAAACTTTGACTTAAAAATTTTTTTTTTAAAATTTGTGTGTGTGTGTGTGTGTGTGTGAGAGAGAGAGAGAGAGAGAACATGAGCTGGGCGGGCAGGAGCTGCAGAGGGAGGGGGAGAAGCAGACTACTCACTGAGCAGAGAGCCCAGCCTGTGGCTGGATCCTATGACCCTGAGATGATGACTTGAGGTGAAAGCAGACACTTAACTGACTGAGTCAACCAGGCGCCCCTAAACTTTGACTTTCTTTATGCTGGTCTCATCCAAGTTGAATTGAGTTAAACTGCCAAAATTGAAAATAGTATTAGCCATAAATTTAGCTTATATTTTCTTTATTCCAGAGCCTATCAGCTTAGGACCAGATTAAGAACTTTAAATTCATCAATTATAAATTAGACATTTTAGAGATATAGTTGATTAACCCATTTCTCTCACCCTAAGTAAATAATGAGGAAAAATATCTAGATAGGTGTTTTTTTAAACGTGAGACAGGCTTGTAATGCTAATTAATTAATTAATTGTTACTTTTACTCTTTTCCTATCCTTCATTATTCTAAGACACAGCTTGATTATAAAAATTTTAGCTGATCTTCTGAATTAGGCATGTTCAGGGCGGTATGGCTGTAGACTCGCTAATCTTGCTGACCAGTATTCCATGATTTTTTTCTTATTTACCAATTGCAGATGAGATGCTGGGCTAGACTTGTCTAAAGCAGTTTCTTAATCAGGTGGGCAAACTTGCTATGTGAATTCCCTTCAGGCCAGAGAAATTGATCTCTATGTAAAACAAAATAAACATTGCTCTGATTAATCTCAAAAGAGCTAAGCGAACCACCGATGGGTGCTTTACCTTGCACCTCTCTTGGAAAGAAAAAACAACCACATAAAGCCCACAAATTCTAAGTAGTAATTTTACTGCAAAGAATAAAAATAGTTCATTTCTCATATTAGTGCAAATTAATAATAAAGAGATTCATAGGTAGCTATTATTTCAGAAATAAACCAATTCTTCTGTTTTCTATTTTTTTATATGATTGTAAGATCTATAAACAACAGCAGATTCTATGTACTTTTCTGCTCTTTAAAAAAGATATTGAAAAAGGTCGAATCTCAATCTTTTTTCTAAATTAAAAATCCTTGACAAATTTTTAAGGTTTGATATTTTCCTTTTCTATTTATTCTTTATATCAAATTCATGTCAATATTAATGTATACATTTATATGTCTATCATCAATTAATCAATTATCTTTCATAGAAGATCTCCTAAATAACCTATTAATTTAACAGATAGGTTAAGTTTTCCATTTAGCAGGCTGTCTAATGCCCCTGGCACGCTGAAAGTTTATTGCTCAAAGGGTATGCTCTATTTTGCCAAGGAATATTTACTCCTACCAGGTTTATACCAATAGTACTTGTTACTGCAATCACAAAAATTTAGATAAACATAAACTATGACAAACGTATGGGAAAAGATATTTATCTCAATGAAATAAAAAGTGAATACTTTGGAACGGTTTGATATATGTAAGTGGCTTAAAATTGTGATGATTGTAAAGACAGGAATAAAAATTGGAAAGGCTTGACACTCATTTTGCTTTACAAATGTCTCAAAATTCTGTTTTTACTTTAAAGACACTGAAGCTGAAAACTGGAGATGATGCATTAGAGATAGTTTATGTGAATGGCCAACAATCTAATTCATCTTTGGGCCAATATCAAATTGGTGGATGGATATTTAGGCTTTAAGTCAAAATATTATGTACGATGTTTTTCATATATTTATCATCCATAAGTTCTTGTATAGTATATTTTTAGGACTTGCTACTGAATTAACTCTTTTGATTAATCAACATAGTATGTCTTGTGCAACAGGACTTATAATTCTTATAATTTATCTATTTGTAGGTTTTTTTCCTTATAGAATTAAGGTGCCTGATCAAAGCCATCGTCAGGGTATTATATATAATGATAGCACACATTATAACAATATATTCAGTTTATTATATAATTCTTTTAAGTATAATTATATGAATAACCAACTTGAAATAATGCCCACTTAATTTTAATTCCAGAATTTCTATTCTTTATCATGAGAGAAGTGGAAATACTCTTAACCACATGTAGGTAAGTAAAAAGCTTGTCCTTTTTCCTCGGGGATCCATTTCTTATGCCTCTTGCTACATTAGACCACTGGGTTGATTGGATACGGTGTTTATATCAATATTAGCCATAACAATAAAAGAAATTCTGAAGTTACTTATAATTTAGAGTTTAAATCAACAGGATTTTTATGGCATTTTTCTGCTTCTCAAATTGCCAAAAATACCTGTTCATTACCACATGGTCTTTCTGCCTTTGTCTTTGAGCTACCATTTTTCTTTATCCCTTGACTAGACTTTTAAAAAATTTTTTTTTAATTTTTTATTAACATATAATGTATTATTACCCAAGGGGTACAGGTCTGTGAATAGCCAGGTTTACACACTTCACAGCACTCACCATCTCACATATCTTCTCCAATGTCTTGACTGGACGTTGGACTACCATTTTTCTTTATCCCTTGACTAGATCTGCATTTCTCCATCTGGGCAAAAGTGTGCTGCAGCTATTTTGCATTGACTCCTTCTAATCTGTCTGTGTTTTGTTTGGTTGATTAGTTCTGTTGTCCAACAATAGACAGATTTTTATTTCATTCATTTTGTGGATACAGAATGACTTTTGATTTACATTGGAGGTATAACATGATTCTATTAGACAGTCAAAGAAAGGTATGTTCTGCATTAAAGAATTAAACACACCCTCTGGCCATAGCATCTTGAAGTTTTAATATTTAATCTTCTCCCACATTTTCACTTTCAGTGGCTGATAAGCTTAGATAGTTGAAAATTTGTATTGAATTTCATCTGTCTTATCTTATAAATTTATATCTGTATATTTATAGGAATATTGGTCTTTTCTAAATATACAGTTCATATATATGTGTATACCTACACGTGTGTGTGTGTGTGTGTGTGTGTTTGTGTGTATATATCTATTCTCTATTTGTAGCATGGCAGGGACATGACTAATTGGCCACTTCCCACAGAAAGCAAAATGAGTAATTTGATAAACAAAGGATAACATGTATTTTTCCTCTAAACATGATCCGAATTTGTAATTTTACAGAGACATCAAAATGAGCAAGAACTCCTGAACGTACAATGAAATTCTCATTATGATCCTAGAAAAACAAGTTCTGTGTATGTGCAAATGATGGTTTATCATAATAGAGCAATATTCATGTAGTTCATCCATCTGCGGTGGCAGTTTTCAGCCCGTCTTCCTTTGCTACCGCTTTTATTTTTAGTTTTTCTTTGGAGACAGATAGAAGCAGATACATAAGTCCTCAGAATGACAAATATCTTTCTTCTATAAAGCTCAAACAAAATCACACAATCACGAATCTCAAAACAGTCCCAGATTAAACAAGGGATTTACTGTAAAGAGAATTACTTAAAGAAGAATTCTAGTAAAATGCTAGGGAAAATTTATCTGTGAAAGATTAAGCTATTTTCTGTTGCTTAAAATTTTTTCCTCTTTTAAATTATTTTAAAAGGCCTTGTAACTTAATATATAACAATAAATTTCTGCATGAATCTCTTTTTATCTGATACAATGCTTGGGGTACACTTACCCTCCTGAAAACTTGCAGTATGACATAAACTCAGAGCTTTTTGATATTTACCTCTAGAGGATTTGTTCTTGAAAGAGTAATATGAATTTTCTGTTAAGAAAGATAAACTCGGGGTGCCTGGGTGGCTCAGTGGGTTGAGCCTCTGTCTTCGGCTCAGGTCATGATCCCAGGGTCCTGGGATGGAGCCCCACATAGGGCTCTCTGCTCAGTAGGGAGCCTGCTTCCCCCTCTCTCTCTGCCTGCCTCTCTGCCTGCTTGTGACCTCTGTCTGTCAAATAAATAAACAAAATCTTTAAAAAAAAAAAGAAAGATGAACTCTATTTATTATTAGTATTATTATTATTAGGAGAAATTTATAGTTAGCTACTTCTGAATGGGAAAGGGTATAAGTTTTAGATCTGATACCATGAATGCTTCTACATTACAGTTCCAGAATGATATACATAAAATGAATATTATTATTCATTTTAGCCTCAGCTTCAGGTCCATATCCCTACCAAATTCATCCCCTCCCCTATATATCTTAAAGGCTGTCAGGCTAAGGCTTTCTATTCCCTGATTCCATCTAGTCCTGCTTGACATTCCAAGGGCAAAGGTGCTTTCCAAAACTAATGTGGAAGAAATGACCCTTCTTCAACGTTCCTTAACCTGGTTTTCTCTACTTCAGTGTATACCTCTTGAGACTGACTTTTCTTTCACAGTCTTTTTATGTTGGCTTCTATTTTGATAATGAAATGTTAGACTGTTACCGTATGTCATTGAGCCCTCTTCTGTCTATAGACTCTTTCTAGGTGGCTTCATGGTTTCATGAGTATAAATAAAACCTATGTGTTGATAATTCTTAAATTCCCAGGAACCCTGGATTCACATATTCTGCACAGTGTTTGATATAGCCACATGTGTCAACTTACTAGGCATCTATCTCAAAGTTAACATGATCAAATAGAACTCCTGATTTTCATTCCAAGTCTGCTCTTCACTTACTCTTGCCCATTTCAGTAAATGACACTACAATCCACTCATTTGTTCAAGCCAAATGTTTAGAGCTGGGCTATCCGATATGGTAGCCAAAACTTGCATGTGGTTATTTAAATTAAAATTAAGTAAAACTAAGAATTCCATTTCATAGTAATATTAGTCAAATTTTAAATGTTCAATAGTCACATATTTAATGGCTACCACAGCAGACAGTGGAGGTATAAAATTTTAATAAAATTCAGAAAATTTTATTTAGCAGTACCGATCTAAAGTCATGATTTCTATCTGTCTCTCCCTCACCATATATCTCAGGTCCTATCTGCTCAATCAAAATAATGTCCTTTACTCAAGAAATGAAAGGTTATGCTAAATTCACTTATAATTACCCCAAGTTGATTTTATCTCTGGAATTACCATATTGGTCAGAGCTATCATAACTGCTTTCTGCAGTAGTCTCCTAAACTGTTTCCCAGGCTGTCCTTATCAACTGCTTCTTTGTAGAGCAGTCAACAGGATCTATTTAAAACATAAATTGGGTTATGTTACCCTCTTGCTTTCAACCCAAACCCTCTGATGATTTCCATTGCTCGAAGAGCAAAATCCAAACTTCTTATGCTGATGTTCAAGTTCATTATGACCGAGCTTCTTGCTTATGTATTATTTATTTCTCTGTTCCTCTAATAAGAACTTCATTTCTTTGAAAACCAGGATATTTCTTTTTTTTTTTTTTTAAGATTTTATTTATTTATCAGAGAGAGAGAGGGAGAGAGCGAGCACAGACAGACAGAATGGCAGGCAGAGGCAGAGGCAGAGGGAGAAGCAGGGTCCCTGCCCAGCAAGGAGCCCGATGTGGGACTTGATCCCAGGACGCTGGGATCATGACCCGAGCCGAAGGCAGCTCCTTAACCAACTGAGCCACCCAGGCGTCCCAGAACCAGGATATTTCTTATCTGGTTTACCACTTTATCTCTAGTTTCAAAGTTGCACCTGGCACACAGTCGAGGATTAAGACATCTTTTCTAGATGAATTGATGTAAAATGAAAGAACTATGAAAATTTTGACTTTCAAGATATTCCCATTGCTTTTGATTTTATTTATGACCCACGAACTTAAAAAAAGATGTGGACAAGAGGGTGGATTTTTAAACTCCCCATTTATGATTAAAAGACGTAGTAATAGTTAATACAATCGAAATGAGATGTTTGAGTAAATTTGTGCATTAATTCACTAAAAATTTCCTGAGTGACAGGGTACGGTGTTCGTTTTTCTCTGGTGGGGGGAAAAAAAGAATGCTCCTAAGATTCACCATACCATTAATGAAAAGCACCCTTAGTACGGTTTTTTATTTTTAAATCTATAATTTGACAAAACATAAAAGGAACTACAAAATTGATAGCAAGTCCTGACTGATGAAATTCAACATTATTTCATTTTTAATTTTGAAAAACACATAATTTATACTTACTGAACATAAAAATAAATAAATTTAAAATTTCGGTTTATGTCTTTAATGCAATGTATATTCTCAATAACTTTTTGTTTTACTCTTAATTATAAAATTTATATAAAGTGTTGGAAATGGATAATTTTTCTTCTTTCAGTTTTCCCATTTTAAGTATTTCAGCTGCTCTTTTCTACACTTTCGTCATCAAAATTTTGAAACACATTGTATTCACACTTTATAAAATGGGATGAAATAAAAATAAAGTCACTGAAGGATATAAAAATATCCTAATCTCTGTTCTTGGGAAATAAATTTTTACTTTGGGGGCATTATCTTTAGATCATTTAGATTTCTTGCTGCATGGTCCTCTGACTACTAGCATTAGAATCAACTGGGCGTTTGTGAAAATGGAGATTCCTGAAGTCATATGCATAAAATTAAATGGGGGTATAGATGGAGCATAGAAATTCACATTAAAACAACAACAACAACTCATGGTGATACATTTTAAATGTTTTAAAGTTTGAGAATGAATAATCGGTGTTTATAATGAAGTTCAATGGAATCATCCAAAGCAGACCTTCATGGTCTTTGTGTAAATAGCCCTACACTGCTCAAAGTACAGTTTGATTAAAAAAGAAAAAAGGAGCTATTTTATCTGAATGACAGTATGCAATTTTTATGTGACAGGGTGCCCTCTCTTAGCCTCAACGGCTCTACTACTACATGCTCATCTTTGGACTTGGAAATCTTTCATTATCAAGATTTTAGGCTTAAAATCAAGATTGGGTTAAAATGAAAATGCCTATTTAAGAAAATATAATTTATAACTATTACTAATTCATCGTGAATCTTTTTATTAGATTAATTTCAGGAACATAGCAGGACCTAAATGATTGAAACAGAAATAGCTGAGTTTCATTTGTGGAAAGAATTTAGAGCACAAGAAGTTTGGCTAAGCATAGTTTGGGTAATCAATCAATCAACTGAATTCACAAATGATTCCTGGTAATTGTGTTATATGTAATGGGAAAGCACAGAGATAAGCTTACCTCCCACCAAGGGGCTTAAAATACATGGAAGAGGTACGTCATGTGCCAAAATATTCCATCATATTAAGTAAAAACTGCTACAGGAAATGTATGAAGAGCACAAAGGAGGCAGTAATTCCTAAGGTGAAGAAGTACAGCTCATAAAGTTCCTTGGAGCACCTAGTATTTATTTAACCTGGACCTTTAAAGTAGAAAGAATTTGTGTATAAGGAAACCCCAGAGGGACCTGATACCACTGGATATGGATATTAAAGGTGCTGAGTATCCACAACGGGAGAGCAAAGGCCTAGAATAAAGAATAAAATAAATACTGATGACAGAATACACATTTTTTTCATATTTAGGTTTAAAAAAATTCAAATATGACAGGAGGCCTTTTAAGAATCTTATTTACCATTAAGATAATAGAAACCTATGGTTCCAGTCTAGTCAAAAGCTCTACCATAGAGTAATTTAGGCAGGCATTAAAGGTTGGTAGTACTTCTTCCACATTACACACCCTAAAGTGTTATTATTTTGGTTTCTTTACTAACTAATGCTCTTTCTAGAGTCTGGCTGATGAGGAACAGAAGGCATGGGATATGTGTGACATTCCCCAGTCACTCCTGGCTTCCCTAAAGGAAAAACAAATAGTTAACTTAGAGAGATCACAATCCTTCAAGACCTGAGTCTCCTTTGGTTTACAAATGTCCTAGTGATTTACAAGGAATAAGCTTTCTTATCAATAGCCTAATTCCCAGAGACCCATAATTCACTTCCTAAGCCCTAACATCACCTTCCCCTCCATAAAATTGAGGGAGGCTGAGGCAGAAGGAAATGTAAATAAAGTTGAATTTCTTCTAAACCTTAAGCTCATTGACAAGGATCTGGGATACGAGAAATATGACATCTCACCAGGAAACTCCCCGGTGTCTTCATGTTGGTATCTCATTAGAGGGAAAAACACCTTGGCCTGATGATAACTAGGTCTCCATTGTCCTGAGGGTCTTCTTTACCATATGACAGTCCTTCTGAATACCCACTTTGTCCTCCCATCCCCAGCTCCTGAGAATATAATCAGCCACTCCTCAGGATTGGAGGGCAGCAGTTCTTTCTGCCCATGGGTCCTGGCCCCATGCTGTAATAAACCGCTATTTTGTACCAAAGACGTCTCAAGAATTCTTTCTTGGTCATCGGCTCTGGACCTCACTTACATTCTAAAATTTCATCATGACCATTATAGATGTTAGATATTAGAAACTGGCACTTAAGCCAGAAAGATTATTCAAAGAGCCAGTGACAATATAACAATCACAGGGACATTTCCAAAGAAGTTCCCATACGATTCACCAATGCCAATGACAAAATAGAAAATTAAAAACTCCAGCTGTTGGGGCACCTGGGTGGCTCAGTGGATTAAGCCTCTGCCTTCGGCTCAGGTCATGATCTCAGTGTCCTGGGATCGAGCCCCTCATTGGGCTCCTTGCTCGGTGGGGAGCCTGCTTCCTCCTCTTTCTCTGGCTGTGTCTCTGCCTACTTGTAATCTTTCTCTGTCAAATAAATAAAATCTTAAAAAAAAAAAAAAGAATAGTATCATCAAGCATATTTCTGAAAAAATTTTCCCAGGATTAGAATAATCAGTAAAATCAAAGTAAAAGATGAGACTGGAACTGAATCTAATCTTTTCTTTTTTAAAGATTTTATTTGAGAGAGAGAGAGTGTGTGTGTGTATGTAAATGCAGGGGGAGAAATAGGGGGAGAAACAGGCTCCCTGTGGACCATGATCAGGAGCCCAGGCTGACACTTACCTGACTGAGCCACTGAGGCACCGCAGGAACCTTATCTAATCTTTTGAAGTTCAGTTTTTATTTTCTTATCTAAAAATGAACAAAACTAACTATTTGGAGTTGAGATTGGGAACATACAAGTTTATAGATAGAATTCATAAAATACTTAAGAGTAGCAAAGCACAGAAAAAAGTAATTAACACAGTAATTTGCCCTTCCCTGAGGAAACATATATTCAGTGATTTTAACTTAAAATATTACTTATATAGGTCATTTACACTAGAAAATTTCATTTGTATAAAAAATCAGATAAACAGGCACTATGAGCAATCATTAAGTGACAGTACAAATATAAACACATTCAGAAGACAGACTTTGTAGGTAAGGTCGTATAAAGAAGGAAATGGGAAATCTATTTCATGACTTGGAGAAAAATGCAAGAGACAGTAGCCTATGGTGTCAGAAATGCAAAACGAAAAGAAAAGAAAAGAAAAAGTAAACAGCATCAACACTGGAGTAAATACACCAATTTTGAGGCAGAGGGAGAGGGTAGCAAAACGGCCCCACAATGTGAAACATCTGGTCATTGAATCAAAAATGGACTTTAATTGGAAACAGACAGATGGCATAAACACTATTAACACGGAGAAAGCTGTTGCGTAGACATAGAGATCTAGGATATTGACTTTGGCAGTACTGTCTTTACTTTGCATTGCCAATGTTATTCAAATTGATGGAAAATCAGGGAAGGTTGACCTTCTTGCTTAACATTTCTTCAGGCCCATTCCTGCTCTTTTAAATTGATAATTACCTACTCACATGTAATTAAACAAATAGGTAAAACATCTCTCTTTTTGATATTATGCACATGTACGTATGGTGAAAGAAAGGGCTGTCATACACAAGCTTCTAGCTTTCTTTTGGCAATATTAGCTCAAAATAAGTTTCTAAGTATTTTTATTCTTATAAGAAGCTAAAAATTTTATCATTCTTAGAGTTGAAAGTAAGGATTCAGGAATAATTATCTAAATCTTTTTTTTAACAGTGCATATCAAAACATAATAAGAAATTCAAACACAGTGAGATAACCAGGTGATAGAAATATTCTCATCTAGATGGTTTATCAGACGTGATTTACAGAGTTGTTAAAGATATTTAATCATTACATTCAAGTCTAATCTATAAATCCATTTTAAATAGGCTTTGTCACAGAGTATTTAGTAAAAAAGTGCCAGTGATAAGTGTTTTTAATAAAATTCTTTTCAGAAGTATCTTATTTATGCACTGGTGATAAAGCCTTTTTTGTACACGGAAGAAAGCATTATTCATTTAAATTAGTGACTCAGACTCCAATACTGTTTTGTTTGAGAATGTGATGAAAATGAAGGATATTCCTTTCTGAAAAAGCACATCCACACAGAGTTTTCAAATACTTTAAAGATTTAAAGTTCCATATTTGGGTTCCATGGATCCAGGGTAGAGATCTCTGGTTTCAAAGAAATTTAGAGATAAAGTTAGCAAATACTGTAGAAATTGGGTGTAATGATAGAGCTCACTTTCCCAAATGCTTAATTAAGTCACTGCTCATGTGTTTAAAATTCTTAATAGTTAATTATATAACTTTCTTTTCTGTTTTAGTTGTCCAGAAGTTCTACTTTATAATATACCAAAACAGATGAAATAGTTGAATGGGATTACGAGTACACTTACCATGATAAGCACTGAATAATGTACAGAATTGTTTAATGGCTATATTGTACACCTGAGCCATATATAACACTGTTAATTATGCTGGAATTAAAAATTTTTAAAAATCACAAGAGGTTAAGAATTCTAATAAGCAGAGTCTTAAATATTACCTTGATAGAATTATAATCTAGTTAATATAAAAAAAAAAAACCCAAAATTGTAAAGGCCTATTTAGCCAGAGCGATTCCATCTCGGATTAAACAGTCATTGTGTTGTTTATGCAGTAAAACTTAAACCGACTTTGCCCCTACACCCTCACCAGGGGACTTACTTAAAAACAAGCCCAGGAAACCAGTCCCAAGTAACAAAGCCCAAATACAAGGGCGGGTAAGGACAGGTGGAGATATCCAATCAGTGGGGGGTGCGTACTGTCTCCTTAGCTACCAAGGAGTATAGGCCCCACATTTTGGGCACCAATTCTGACCAAGGTGATAGGCTAGTTCAAATATCTACTAGGGTAAACTGTAATTCAACTGGCCACCCATTTGTGACCTAACATGACTGTGCAGCTTTCTCTCTGTGTTACAATCTCATTGGCCACCTGTGTGTGGTCAGGCCTTTTTTTTTTTTTTTTTTAATATTTATTTATTTGAGAGAGAGAAAGTGCGACATTGCATGACTGAGGAGAAGGTCAGAGAGAGAAGCAGACACCCCGTGGAGCTGAGAGCCCGATGCGGGACTCGATCCTGGGAGTCCAGGATCATGACCTAGAGCCGAAGGTAGTCCTCCAACCAACTGAGCCACCCAGGCGTCCCGGCCCTTGCCCTTTTAATAAAAGTTAGTCGGGGGGCACCTGGGTGGCTCAGAGGGTTAAGCTTCTGCCTTCAGCTCAGGTCATGATCCCGGGGTCCTGGGATCGAGCCCCGCATCGGGCTCTCTGCTCAGCGGGGAGCCTGCTTCCTCCTCTCTCTCTGCCTGCCTCTCTGTGTACTTGTGATTTCTCTCTGTCCAATGAATAAATAAAATATTTAAAAAAAAAAAAAAAGTCGGTAAGGAGGGGGCTGGTCGCCCTCTTTGTAAGAGGCACAGCCCCGACCAATCAATTTGATTCTTGATGCTTGGCATGAAATAAAGCTTTGCTTGACCTTCGCTTTGTATCAGTCTCGCTCCTTTAATCACGGACCCATTATTGGGGGACCTTTCAAAACAAAATCAAAACTTGGCAGACAAAGATATTTTAATCTGTTATTACCTTGCTTATTATCTTACTTTTTCAAGTGCTTTTGGAAACACGCTTTTTCTAATAGTTCTACATAATCGGTACATCCTCATAATTCCATTGTTTACTTATGATTTCCTTCCTTAAAATTGAACCAAATTTTATTTTTTCCATTTATAAGTACAGAGCCTTTGAATATATCTTGATAAAAATAGCAATAGGCAAATTTATTGGGCACTGTGTTAAGTCCCCTACAAAAATAATTTCACATGAATTCTCACAACAATCGAGGAGGAAATAAGGATGATTAAAAACAACAACAACAAAATAATATAATAAAATTTGCCTACCCATAACTTCCATTAATTACTACCAATTCTGTTCTCTGGAATAATCTAGAACAACTCTATTTTAAATCACAGGTTTTTGGGCTTTTTAAAGACTATGAACATTAAAGAGGAAGAAGGGAACTTATAAATCATTTTAGATTAAAGTTTTCAGTTTACAAGTGATAAAATTGAGACAAAAATAACAAGATATGCATTACTTCTCTCCACAGTATTGTACCAGGATGGCCTATGTGCCATTAACCTTTCTTTTTTTTTTTTTTAAAAGATTTTATTTATTTATTTGACAGACAGAGTAGGCAGAGAGGCAGGCGGAGAGAGAGGGGGAAGCAGGCTCTCAGCTAAGCAGAGAGCCCGATGCGGGGCTCGATCCCAGGACCCTGAGATCATGACCTGAGCCGAAGGCAGAGGCTTAACCCACTGAGCCACCCAGGTGCCCCAACAAATTTTTTAAAAAAATCTTTTAAGTGGCTATATTGTGAGGATTTTTATATGAATACCTGTCAATTGATCAGTTTTGTACATTTCGTTTTAGCTTTAGTGGAATTTTTAAAATGTCAGACAGACCTCAAAAAGATTGAGTAAGAAAAATTGGAAAAATAAAACCACTCAGTAATAGATGGTCCTATTTACTGAACACTCACAATTGTGTCAGGAACAGGATTGACTGCATTAAATGAACTGTCTTATGACATCTTCCCAGACATCTCATACACTAGATACTATTTGGTACTATTATTAATGCACATTTTATAGATAAGGAAACTTCGGTCCAGACATGTGAAAGCCACATAGTTTGAAGTGTGAGAACTAAAATTCACTAAAATTCAATCTCAGAAAACTCCTTGGGTCTCCTGAATTTAGTCACTACATTATATTACCTCATTCGATTGGTGATAACAGGACAGGTTCTTCAATATTTTATTATGAAATTAAAACTTAAAAACTTAAAATACATGAAACATATGAGGCAAAAATTATGTCCACCTTCCAGATAGTAACCAAAATTATCTTAGTTATATTTTTCCAGGTTTTTCAAGATAAAATAAATTACAAATTTTGGATGGTGTCAGGAAATGGTAATGGTGTTAAAAGCTGAAGTTCATAGATAATCATTTCTGCCATTAAGAAACATATTTTCCTTTTGTGAAATATTTTAGCAGAGTAGGTTACCTATAACCAGATTAACAGCTGCATTTCCACTGTTTATACAAGGTAATAAAATTGATTAGCCAATGCGATATTATAAAATTTCATAATCAACACATCTCCTAGTATTTTTTAATTTTGAGTAGATTATTATGTTACATGAGCCACAAACTATAAAGGCTGAACATCCTGCGAACTGCATTTTACTGCTTTGATCAAATAAAATGCACATAAATTAATCTAGCATCTATTTAGTGATATGCATAATTGCTTTTGTGCTACATGGTAATTAAGCCTGAACAGACAACAGATGATTATAATTTTACATAGTCAAGATAAAATTCTATAGCTCTTTTCTTTTATTATTTCTTCAGTATTTTCATGACTGGTAGTACTGACAATTTTATTTGATACTATGTAAAACTTAATCCTCATTAATCACACACACATATTCTGACCCTAAAGCTACTCCCTCCAGCACCCAGGTCTTAATCTGACTCCTCCACTGTTAAAGAGTTCTATTAAATACAAGTCTTTCCTCTCTTCTGTCTCTGCAGCTATACACCAAGATTAAGACCTTAAGACCTGTTTCCCTTCTCTGAAAATTTCTTCCACCTAAGAACTAAATAAAACAAAATTTTGTAAAGAATGGCTATGGAGGGGCGTCTGGGTGGCTCAGTGGGTTAAAGCCTCTGCCTTCGGCTCAGGTCATGATCCCAGGGTCCTGGGATCGAGCCCCACATTAGGCTCTCTGCTCAGCAGGGTGCCTGCTTCCCTTCCTCTCTCTCTGCCTGCTTCTCTGCCTACTTGTGATCTCTGTCAAATAAATAAATAAAATCTTAAAAAAAAAAAAGAATGGCTATGGAATAAGGCATTATTTGGCTTTGAATTTATTTTCTACTTACTTCCTTTTGAATGAAATTGAGCCATACACCTAAGCTCTTGAACCCCAGTTCATCTGTAAAATATGGGATAAGACTGGTATCTACTTGAGAGAAGTATTGTGTGCATTACACAGCCAATGGATGTAAAGATTTTGGCCCAGGCTGTGACACACAGTTATTGCTCAATAATTTGTAACTGATGGTATTATCCTTGCCTCAGCCTAATTCCCTCTTTAGCTATCACAGGTCCAGAGAGCTAGGGGCTCTATGGATCTGATGCTTAGATAACTGACTTGTTTGGCTAGGCGGACCCAGGACTGTGGCAATCCCCACAGACTCTCAGAACATGGTCTGGGTGCTTAGATCTGAGGCTAAGGGAATTTTTAGGGGAGTAAAGGTAATTGTTCTCTTAAGGGGAAGGAAGGCTGGTGAAGGACAGCTGGAGGTTCTAAAAAGCCAAGTCACCAATTAACCAGAAAGGTTGGTTAGAGTAGATTAAGTTACAGGGGTCCGGAAGCTGTAGACATGCTTGTGGATGACTGCATGTACATTCCAGTTCCCCAAAACACATAGAAATCATACCATGGTAATTGCAGCTAGATTATTTCTAGAATCATTATTTTTACTACAAAAATGTTCCTCTACAATAAATAATCTGGTTTTACACTTCAAATAAGCCACAGTAGTGGTCATAGTATTTCAAGGACAAGAAAAAATCACTACCTACTTCGGTCTCTGAAGGAAAGAAAATATTCATCCTGTAATACTTTTATACCAAGGCATACCATACAAATGGCCAGGATTGATGATACAGTGAAACTCATTCACACTTAAATATATTTAATGAATCAGGCGACATAATGAGTTAAGCTATTTCTCACTTTCACTAGGGGTAAAGGATTAGAAAGCAGAGTGTCCCTGTAGATGTCCTGCCTTGGGTGTGAAGGGTAGATAACATCAAAGAGAGGGGAACAGATGCAAAGACAGAATTGTGGCACTCTGAAAAGTGACTCTGAAGGTGTCCAGAGTTTTCCCAGGCTGTGCTTCTTATCTTAAAGACAAACAAGAGTTATGTTTTCCTGTCTAGGATGTAGTTTAGGAGAAAACACTTTTCATTATTATGCTATAGGGGAGAAATGATATATACAGAGTTGGAGGTAGTCATGATAGTGATAATATTTATTTGGATTTGACAATGCTCTAGGTACAGGGAAATTCTGACTCATGATTAGCAGAAATAAATAACAGACAATGCAAGAAGCTTTTATAACTTTACTTGTTTTCCCACACGTCAGTAAAGCACAATAAAACAAAGTGCATTTTAATTATCAAGACATGATAGACTGTAACTAAGTTCTGTATTAAAAAGTTACTGGTTATAAATCAATATAATTGAAGCCATACGTGTGCTAATTCCTAATTGATGATTGAATGCATTTGTTGTCGGAGAGCTCAAGCAGAATAATTACATCCTGTCACTCCAGCTCTCAGGAAATTGAGGGCCCATATCAAGGGAGAAAGTTCTAATTCGGGGATTTTGTTAAGTTCTACGATCACATTTCTGAGAGTACAACTGGGAATGTATTTTAGGTGTATATGGATTTTCTTATTAATTCTAACCGAAAACAACCCATATTTAGTCAATTGGAGCCAGATTAGTTCATTGGAAATAGAGCCTTCATTATGATATCAAATTGTTCTGACTTAGATAGTCTTGAAATGTTAGATCTCTTTTATTTGGCGGGATAACATTAATTGAATATAAATAAGTTATTTTAGAAGTAATAGACTGCAAATATATTTATTTATCAAATCTAGAATCATAGATATGGTGTCTACTAAATGCCACTTATGATAATATTCTTCAGTTATGGTTTTGGTATGAAGAATATGTTTATATAGAAAAATACTGGACCAGGAAGTTTAATTAAAATTATTACTAAAATCATAAATGGACGTACACATCCATTAATTCAGCACTTCATTTCAAAAATAATTAGTGGCTATATTCTGGCCTATTTTAGGTATCACTGATACAAAGTTACATAAAATTTTTTAAAGATTTATTTATGTTAGAGAGAGGGCACACAAGCAGGGCAAGAGGCAGGAAGGAGAGAGAGACAATCTCAAGCAGGTGCGGGAGCCTGATGCATTGTTTGATCTCACCACCCTGACATCATGACCTAAGCCAAAATCAAGAATTGGCTGCTTAACTGACTGAGCTACCCAGACACCCCTGAAATCCACTTTTACGGAGATCACAGCCTATGTGGTAAAAGTGGATGGCCAAACCCTCCCTATGAAATATAAGCACATGATATGTATATGTAAGGTATAATGGATAAGAAGACTTAGTAATGAATTATTCAGAAGGGAGGTTGGGCAGGTGAGGGAAACTTCAGCAGACATGGTGGCATAAACATCTCAGGTTATACAAAGTACCTAATGGAGAACCCAACACTTATGCATTTAGTTCATCCTAGTGAAATGTAGCAGGATCACCATTAAGTAATAACAACAAAATGCAACGGTAGAGTGGAAAGGGAAATACTAAAAGACGTGCATCTAGAGAAGTAAGCAGTGTGTGTACCAGAGCATGCCAGAAAATGCAATGCAAATTTGGAAGTGGGGAGACTTTAAAATAATTTAAGGAGGCAAGTAATATAATATTTAAGAAATGTACTAATCCTTAAATTATTAAGAGATGATGAAAGCAGATGTTGACATTCTCATTTCCTTAGGGACTGGACAGGCTGGCAATGTCTGGTTAGGGTCAATAGGAGTTGAGTCCATTGTGATCTATATAGTTTATGCTATTCAAAGTAGCACAAGATAGGTAAAGCTGGTGAGCTTCTGAACATAAATGTTTCACAAAGAACATACTTGCGGGAGCACCATTGTTTCTAAGCCTATAAACTTTCCAATCTTTCTAGAATATATGCAAATCTCTCCTTATAATTCTATCCCAATTTTGACTCTGATAGCTTAGGCCTATTCTCCTTTCACATAAAAAATTCTCAGTCCTAGCCAAAACCTTGACTCGAAGATTTCACCCTCCATTTACTTAATGTTTAGCAATCTGACTTACATCCCCACAATCCATTAAAATAATTCTTGCTAAGGGCACCTTGCTCTATGTAATTGGTAGATAATTCTTTATTCCTTCTCTAAATGGGGGCCTCTATCACTTTGGAAACCCCAAATTCTACCTTGGTACTGGTGTCAGTACTCTATCCCCTTTCCCCTCCTGTCACTCTAGCTCTCATTCTTCTTGCTAAATCCTCTTCTTCTATCCATTTTTAAAATACTAGTTTTCTTTAAAATACCTTCTTTAACCTCTCTCTTAAGATCCATATTTTTTTAATATGATTGTTTAAAGAAAGAGAGAGAGAGAGCCCAGGGAGGGCAGGGCAGACTCCCTGATAACTGTGGAGCCCGACATAGGGCTCATTGCTATGACCCTGAGATCATGACCTGAGCTGTAATCAAGGGGCTGGCTCCCAACCAACTGAGCCACCCAGGCACCCCTAAGATCCTTATCTTGTAGTCAGTATTTTGCTAGATGTCAAACTTTTTTCTGAAATCTTCCTATTGAACTGGTAACATTTTATTGTGTAAATGTGCCTTTATCACAGCAGCTGTAACACTTGACTAAACTCATTTGTTTATACTTACCTCTCCATACCATAATAAGAAGATTTTAAGGAGAGGGATCCTCTATAGTTGTTCTATTTATTCCTTTCATTTTTACCCAAAGAACCAGTATTTATTATATACCAGACTTGATACCAGGTGTTTTTTTACATTATCTCATTACCTCTACTAAAACACAGATACTATTATTCTCATTTTACATATGAGGAAACTGCCATTTTAGCAGTTGGGCAAAACTTTCAAGATCACATAGCTACTAAGTAGCAAAGCAATGTTAGCATAAAGTCAGTGTGACTCTAAAATCCAATGTTAAATGCTTTATATATATATTACCAGTCATTAAGCCAAAGGTAGCAAATTAGTTACGTAGCTTGAGCTACTTTCGCTGACCAGTGGGGGCCACTGGGAGTGCTGTATAGAGGATTTTGAGGTTGAATCTGTACTCACTGGGAAAGAGTACTGTAGCTGCTCAACATTGTTCATGAAGAATATCCAATGGTAATGGAGTATGTTTGCAATCATTACATTTCTATATTTCCTATTTGGGAAAGATTGATGATTGGATAATAAATACATTTTATGGTTTTTGAACTAGTAGATCTTAAAACATTTTGGAGTCGTTGTCCAAATAGGATAGTATGATTCCCTAGGATTTATGGTACTCTAAGTTGGCAGAGAAAAATAAATAAAAACATCACTTTCTATATTGATTCTTTCCTTTTCCTCCCTTCTTTTCTCCTTCTCTTCCTTCGTCTCCCCTTCACATTTTATGGCCTCTGATGCAACTTTAATTCTCCTGAGGATAGGTAGTGTATTTTATCAGTAATTATATTCTCCATAGTACCTTGCATTTAGTTGGTATTGAATAAATATTTATTGAATAATTACTTAAAAGTTGTCATCTTTTAGATACATGATCTCCAAATAAGCTTCTCTTTCCAGCCCAATAGATGAAAAGAAATTAATATGTTGATTGGGTAGTTTTATTACTGATAAGTATGATTAAAGCAAATAAGAGGACTACTTCCAGTTAATCACTTTTTTCGTTACCTAACTTATCCCTCTGACCCTGCTTGAAAATAATGTCTTTATCCTGAAGTCTTAATGAAGTTATTCACACTGAATACCCAATTAGATTGTATTTTATGTAATAGATCTCCTGTTCTGTGTTCAGCTTAAAGAAGCAGATTCCTGGGCTGCTAAAAGAATTACACTTTTACCTGAGAATATTTATTACTGATAGACATAGCCTCATCTATCTAGATTCTTATTATATTAATACCCAAACTCTACATTACTGTAGCTTATTATATGTTCATAAATCTTAGAAAAACCAACACTTTAAGGCAATAACTCCAAAAAATTATAAAGAAATAATTCTGATTGAAAATTCAGTTGTTTCCCATGCTAACAGGATGTAAAACTTTATTTATGAGTTAACAAATAATTAGAACATAATTTGGTTCTAAACTTCTACTTGTTTTCAGAGTTATAATCTTTTTTATTAGTAATGCTTTCTATACTGCAGAAGTATTACTATTTAGGGTAGCAAAGATGGTTATTAAAAAATGAATAAATAATCTAGATGTTACAGAACTCTAAAAATGATAAACTATAAAATATAAAAGATTTGACTATCTGGATTAGAATAGGAGGGTTTAAAAATGATTTTTAATCAGAATGAATAAATATAGCTAAGAGATCAGAATATACAGAATGTTGACATCAATTCTCAACCATATACATGGGAAACACTATTAGTCAATCATGCTATTTTTTTTCACTCTGAGGGGGACTTTATCCTTAAAATAGCACTGCTACTCCTTATCAATTTGAATTGAACAAGAGATAAAACCTGGCCACTCTTTGTAAAAGAGATCTCTGTCTTTTCAAATGATACCAGCAAACCTTAAAAGTCAAGGAAGGTGACAAAATTATATTAAGATCTAGATATGGCTCAGTCTCAGTAAAATCTTTTATATACCTATGTTTCCTCTTTCTTTTCCTTTTACCTAATTCTTTGCTGTGTACCTTTCCCAGGTGTGGTGATATGAACTGCACTGGTAAACCCAGTTCATAAAAAGAATCGAGGATGCTGACGGTACCCACATAAATCATGCTGTCCTGTGCTACTAAGATGGCAAGACAGAGAGATTCATATGCTGTATCTCTCTCTATACCTCTCTCTGTCTCTCTTCAGTATATACACGAATCTTTGAGATGATTCACCCAAAAAGCTCATTTTACCAAATGATAAAACTGGGTTTACAAATGCCAGCATTCTGAAATTGCTGTTAAGTGGCAGAGATGAAAATAAGGTACAAGTCTTTTGGCCTCGGGAATTAACAGGGCTTGGATATGCTGAGGGTTTTCTCTCAAAGAACGATGCTTTGGTTCATGAACTCATCTAATCACAGAACTTATTTAGGGGAGAGGAAGAGGTCTTTGTTCTTTTTAGAAAGACTTTTTCTACAACCCGGGCTTGAAATTTCATTTTCTCTCCACAGCTCAATACAATCTTACATTTTAAAATCAAATAAATAAATAAATAAATAAATAAAATTTGATTATTTGTCATCTAAACCATACCTGCACAAAACAGAGCTTTTTCTTAACTCTATATCTGATCTATTTTATTGTTTCCTCAGTTGTCCTGATTGCTATACACTCCCCCTTGCACTGAGGAGTGTCTCCTAATTAGTTCTGCACCTGGTCTTTGCTTAGTTTTTTCACTCATAGAACTTCATTTGATTAATTTTAAACACAAATGTCACTGAAGCCATTCCCCATTCTTAACTAGAAAAAAGTCAAATTCTCTCCATTTAGGTGTCCCTGTCCTCTATAACCTGACTTTGTCCTCTTTCCTACTCCTTAACTTAAAATATTTCCTGCTCAAGACGGATCTCCCCATTTTCTCCAAAAGGCACCACGCTTAATATCAGGTTCTTACTGTCTCCTCAGAATGTTTTCCTGCTTTTCTTCCATCCCACTCTTTGTTGAAGTAACTCTTTAAAACTTCATGGAGCCAGGGTGCCTGGGTGGTTCAGTCAGTTGAGCATCTGCCTTTGGCTAAGGTCATGATCTCAGTGTTTTGGGTTCGAGTCCCATATTGGGCTCTGCCTGAAGCTGTCCCTGCTTGATTCTCTCTCTGACAAATAAATAAATAAATTAAATTAAATTAAATTCCACGAAGCCTTCTTCCGGGGATAATATTCCTCTTTCTCCTTTTATTAGTTATAGCTCGTTAATTTTCTTCATTATAAAGCACCATGGTAGAACGTGGGCTTTGGAAACATACAGGTGTAGATTTGAATCCTAGACTCCAATGTTGATCTATGTGAACTTGTACTCTGATACAATCTCTTCACTTATTAACTGGGGAGGGCAGCACTTAGTTCTGGCCTTTGTTTTCAGAATTAAATGGGCTTAGTATCAACTCTCTAGCACAGTGCTGGCCGGAGGAAAGGTTGGTTTAAAGTATCAATTCCAGTGTTAGTAAGAGGAAGCCCACATAAATGGTAGCTGCCAATTTTCACCATACACATTTTTATCCAGTTAAATTACTGCTGTGTGCATATCACGTTTCTTTAACTGGCATGTTATTACCTCAGGGATAGAGACTCTATCTTTTGTGTATCTGCTCAGGTCTATGATTTTTTTGATACCAGAAAGAATATTAAAACTGTTTTCAGGAGCACCTGGGTGACTGAGTCATTTAAGCATCTGCTTTTGGCTTAGGCCATGATCCCAGGGTCCTGGGATTGAGCCCTACATAGGAGGCTACCTGCTTCTCTGTCTCCCCTTTTCCCCTTTTCGTTCTGTCTCTCCTTGTCATGTTCTCCCTCTCTGTGTCAAATAATAAATAAAATCTTAAAAAAACAAAACAAAAACAAAACTTTTCAGATGGTCTAGTATTTTTCCTTATGAATATAAGTAAATAGCATACATTTTCAGCATGTTTCTTCATCTGTCAAATAGAAACAATAGTATCTTGTGGTCTATGTTAAAAGAATTAAAAATACTATATTCACAAACAGGCTTTAAAATTCTGTATTTGCAGGGGCTCCTAGGTGGCTTGACCGGTTAAACGTCTGCCTTCAGCTTAGGTCATCATCCGGGATCAAGCCCTGCATCGGGCTCCTGCTCAGCGTGAAGCCTGCTTCTCCCTCTCCCTCTGCTTACTGCTCTGCCTACTTGTCTCTCTGTCAAATAAATAAATAAAATTTTCAAAAAATAAAATGATATATTTTTATGCAATTTAAAGGATTATTGTGATAGTTAATGATGAATATTAATAATAAGAGAAATATTTTAAGAATATTGAATGAAAGGGAGGAACCCAATCTTTAAGTACCATTTTAAATTGGTACTTTAGGGGGTCAAACAAATGACACTCAGGGAAAATTTCAGGGCCTGTTTTTAGTTAGCTGAGATTCACTTAACATAGTAGCTACAGGGGCACCTGGGTGGCTCAGTAGGTTAAAGCCTCTGCCTTTGGCTCAGGTCATGATCCCAGGGTCCTAGGATCGAGCCCCACATCAGGCTCTCTGCTCAGCGGAGAGCCTGCTTCCTCCTCTCTCTGCCTGCTTCTCTGCCTACTTGTGATCTCTGTCAAATAAATAAAATCTTTAAAACAACAACAAACAAACATGGTAGTTACATGCAAATAATTCATAAATGTAGGAATTTCAAAGACTGTAATTTATTTGAATTCACAAAGCAATGTGCATATATATATATATCTTCTATATATTAAACCACTATATAGAGTGTACATAATAGATCGATTCTCTATAGAACTTCTTCCTTTAATTCTAATATAATGATTAATGCCCCTCTTTTAGAATGATCCTTTACTGCTATATGTTAAAAAATTTTGCAGAAATGATAAATGCCTCACTTTAAGCATTTTGTACAGAGCTTTTCTGATGAATCTTGAACCCAGCGGTGGCTATGTATATAATTGGAATAGAAGAACCATAAAGAATATTAAATATGGCCCAGGCCAATAGTTTGGTTTATAATTCTTAAAGTGGAGGAAGGTAAAATTTTAACACTCCTGGATAGGATGATAAAGCTTTTAAGACAATAAGAAAAAATGATATGGCCTTTCCACAATATTATTTTGATCTCCTAGGTACTAGGAATTCAGTGGCAAGCACCACAGGAGTTCTTAACCTCACAACATTATTCTCCTAGTCAGGGAAGTACAAAAGAAGCAACTCAATCAACAAATACATAATACTATGTTAAATGAAGTAAGGGAGCTGGCCATGTGAGACCTGGGGAAAGAGCACTGAAGGGGAAGGGGTCAGACATTTCAAAGTCATGAAGTGATATTCTGGCATTTTTTTTTTTTTTTTAAGAACATGAAATACTCATTCAATTCTCTCTCCTCAAAAAGCATTCCGTATCTGTTTCCTATACTGAACCTGACTGCTTCACCAAAAGAGCGGTGAAAAAAAGATTTGGTTCAGAATTTATTTTGAGAGTTGGGCCAAAAGTCAGCTAGGTTGTATCTGGGGTGTGAGAGAAAGAGAAAAGCTAAGGATTACCTGTGGGTTTTCAGTCCTAGCAACGGGGTGAATGGCACCATCATTTACTGGATACTGACACGAAGTAGGAAGGTTCCTGTTAAGTTTAAGATGCTTCTTGAATCCAAATAGAGATGCGGAGCGTGCAGCAAGCATAGGAGTCTGGGTTCACTAATGATTTTTGGAGCCTTTTAAATCTCTAATCTTTTAAAAAAAATAGTAACTTAATACAGAGACTTTCATTGCTGCGATCTGATTTTAATATTTTAAAATCCAGTAAGATTTTCTGGATGATGCCTTCTGCCAATTTAGCAACAAGAAGAAAAAGAGTCAGGGAATGAATTATTGAAGACAATAGCTTTAAAGAATTGTGCCTAAAGAAGCATGGCTGGAAATATACTCAACGCTTTTAGCAAACATTTTTTAGAAATAATTTACTCTACTGAAGTGGATCCAATCCTGCATTTATATTGTACCTGCCTTTACAAGTAAATTGCAGAATATCCCATTAGATTTTAGACTACCTCACCTTCTCTAATTTCTTGAATTTTTGTAATGCAGTAACTGGTGCTCAGGAAGAAATAGAATCACCAGTGTATCAGTCACGGTTTGGCCGAAGACAATAAAAACCACTTTATTTAGTTGAGCAAAAAGAGACTTAATATAGGCAACTAGATACTTACACAAAATTATTGAAAGAGATACAAGCTCTAGGCTAAGCTTATAGGAATTATTCCCAGAAGAGCATTGCAATAAAAAAAATTATAGTATTCCCTATGGTACAGGAATGATTTTATATTTTTACATCTATTAACTACTTCAGTCTTCACTAGGCATTTTTACTTAGTGACTTGTTCAAGATCACACAACTAGTAAATGAATCTAGGCACTGTGGCTCCTAAATCCATGCCCCTAACTACTGTACTCTATTTCCTCTTTAGGCACTGACCTCGTATAGATAAGTGGTTATCTCTGTCTGCCAAGATCAAGAACTTAAGGAATTAGGAAGTGGCATCTCAAACAGCTAGGTCTAGGACCACACCATTTCTATCCCATCCATGACGGCAAGACAAATACCCTGTGACTTGTAAAATCAGGGTCCAAACACTGGCATTTCTGATATTGTAACCAGTAGAAACATAGAGGTAGGACCTGATCCTTCTTCACTTCAATTATTGTAGGAGTATTTCAAGTATTGTAGGAGCTCTGTGTAATTTATTTTTCCCCCCTGGTAGGCTTGAATTGGATGTAATTCCAATTCACTTGTTTGGCTCACTTAAGGTACATTTGGTGATAACTGTTGGTAAAACAAAGAAACTTAGCAATGAGGATAGGAAGAAAATTCAACTCTTCAGGCATAAGAGAGAAGAAATATTAAAAAATGAAGAAATGTCACTTTAAGAAAAATATACTCTCGGTATTTGCTTTCTAACTGCAAAAGCCAAAAAGGAAGATATTTTCTTTTGAAATTATTTTGCTAATTAGTCCAGGAAAATCTTAGAAGCTTGACTTCAGCCTGACTGCTATAGTGACTATTTGGAATGCTGAACAGAATTTTCATGGTTTACCCATTTCAGAGCAAATATGTGCTCTCAAGAACATGAACATGAGCTAATACTCCAGTTTCAATAATTCCTAATTCAAAATCAGGACTAACTATTTTTTATATTTCCACTGCTGGGAAGAAGGTAAATCAGTATGAATATTGATAAGTTTGTTAGGCCTCAATATTCTCTGAATTAATATTATCTGGACTCTGGAACTGTTACTCTAATACAAGCACGCTGACATCTTATAAGTGAACTTAATATACACAAAGCCAATTTTGACTCATTGTTGTGGAAAAGGGTATTAATATTACATGGATGTCAGTTTTCTACTATTTATATTCATTTAAAAATAAAAATAAAGCATAGCAGATGTGTTAGAGACTGAAACAGATAATGGTGTGCATCAAACTATAGGGAATATTATCAATACAGTATTAATCTCATTTAGTTATTTGTCCTGGTAGATTCTGTCATCACTTGGGTCTTAATCAAGGAATTAATATTGCCCTCATGATTTCATACAGGTGCTTGGAAGCAAGGAAAGCCTGAACTAAGAAATCTGAATAATGTGAAAGTACTGTTGTAGCTAATTCAATTCTGAAGACCTTAAGTTGTTCATTTATGCTGTCACCAGAAACCAAAATGTTGAATGTATCACTTATGATGGAAAAGAAATTTCCCACTCTGTGGAGCTGTAGCATGGACAGTACAGTACCAAATTATTTCAAAGGACAAAAAAGAGATTCTGGGTAAGTTATAGTGAGTGAAACCGTTTTTTCTCTCTCTCTTCAACTTAAAGGAGAAAGCATGCTAATGGCCTCAAAATGAAGGGACTGACACATTCAGTCTCTTGGACAAAACTGTCTTTGTAGTTTCATTTCTGTTCCCTTGTTCTAGATCAGAAAGGAATTTGCCATGTACCCATGCATATAGATGACAAAGAACTTCTTGGCTGGGAAATCCTAGTTGTTTGTCAGATTTTTGAATATTTCTCATGCTAACATGAGAAGGATTTATCATTTATCAATCCTGATTGCACAAGGATTATAGTGGAACTGTTTACTGTCTATGGTGTTTCTAATTTAAGGTTAGATTGCAGGGTGAAGTCTATTAGCCCAGGGTAGGCCTTTCCATATTAAGTGAGGTAACAGATCATTGTGAACTCTTTTTGTTTGAATTTTAACCTATGACTTTATTATCTTAAATCCTTCTAAAAATTACAATTAAACAGTCATTAAGCTACCTTCTTTTGCTGAGAATGACATAATTTCAGGGCAAGTCTTTATCAATTTAGGACTACTAATTGATTTGTTATAAATGAATATACATTTTACCTTCCTTAACAAACCACAAGTCAATAACACAAAGAATAAAACTGCAATGAGTTTGTTAAATTGTGGAAAAATTATCTGAAAATGGTCTGGACACCTCCCTTCTTTTATCCCTCTGGAAATTATTTGCTGCAGAGTAGAACAAATGATCTTATGAGAACATAACCACTATTAAATCATTTTTCACTTAATATCCTTCAAAAGTATCTCATTGCATTAGAATAAAATTCAGTTTCCTTACCAGGTACTAAAGTTAGGTAGTACCTTTATGATCTCAGTTTAGCTTTTCAGCTCTGTCAGCAGTGTTCCATTTGTTCAATATTCTCTAACAACATTGTCTTCCTTCTATCCCTAGAACATGTGACTCTCTCTGTCCCAGGACCTTTACACATGCCACCCCAGCTACTTTTTCCCACTCCTCACATGCTTAGGTCTTTCTCATCCTTCAGGTCTCAAATGAAGGGTCACCTCCTTTAATGAGATCCAACTGTCTTTGCATCTCTTTTTGTTTGTTTACTATATGCCATTATCACAATTTGTAAGTATTTTATTTAATTATCTGATGATTTTTAAATTATCTGTTCTACTCATCCATAAAGCAGAAGCATCAAGAATTTGGGACGAAAACTGCCATTCTTGTTCACTGGGAACCATGCCTGGTACACAACAGTCACCAAATAGAACCAGGTTTGTCCTACTCAGTCCTATACTTGTTACACTATTTCCCACCATTGTAAGTAATTCTTCCTGCAGGGATCCAGTTTGGAAACTTTGGTAGTGCTCTCGTTGGCAGGCTATCATAAATGAAATGACAATCTACCTGAATGGTTTCCAGCATGGGTTTATGGCAAGATTCACAGGGAAGGGTTAGTAGAACATGTGTGACTGCAGAGGGCAGTGCTGTCTAAAGTGCTGCGTGGCCGCCTCCTGACTGCAAACCAACACGGTTTTAGTTCACATTCAGTGTCCTTTGATGGATGCTCTAAAAGTCTTTCATTACTGTTTTAGCGATGTGTTATGCAATTACACTTTGGAAATGACATTTCTTATAAGAAATATCAGAGTTTTAGCCATGGATGCATCAGAGTGTTTCTTAAATTAACTGAATAGCCCTTTGGAAATTATTTTTTGAAAAATCGTAGATACTTTCATTTGGTTCTAACTTCTGACTTTACTTTCTTTAATCTCTTCTTTAAAAAATGCTTTTGGGATTTAATCAGATTTAGCAGTAAGTAATGCAACTTCCAAGCAGCCTCACTAATTTTTAGAAGGTTAAAATAGATTTCAAGTCTAAAAGTGCTTTTTCTCATGCACTTGCCTATACATTTCCTGGCCTCTCATCTTTCTGGTCCCATCCACAGTGTACACTCTGCCAGATGAATCTCCAAAGTGCATCTCTGACCCTGTCACTCTTTCCTGAACAATATTTAAAGGTGCCTGACTGCCTAGTTAGTATTACTTAGTCTTTAAGACCTTCCACATGTTGCCAGAAATCACCCGTACAATCGTATTCCAACTGTTTCCCTAGCTATTTGTAAAGTCTCCAGGCCTACCCAGCACTGCCCTTCTGCCATGTTTTTGCTTGTGCTCTTTCTTAGCAACTAGCCAAAGCTGCATCAGGAAGGGAGCCTCTAAAATCTGGCAGAGAACTGAAAGACTGGGGTTTCTGCCATTTCTTGGATCTCAGATTTACTCTATGAATACTGGAAAAATCTGCTTTTACTTTCATGACCTATATTACTGAATAAACTCCCTGATAAGAGGAGAGAGTACTCCTTCTTAGGGTGCTGATCAGAGAAAGGTCTGAGATGCTAAACGTGGGGAGGTTGGGATTAATTGTTAGGAAAGTGGCTTATCTTTGGTACCCTTTTCAATATTTGACTCTCATTATTTGTCACTATTTTCTATTTCTTCCATGCCCTTCAAAAGGATATATATGTGTGTATGTATGTATTGCTATCTATCTATAAATGCCATGAAACTTTGATGTCACATTTATTCATGTGAGATACTCAGGAGATATTATGTTACCTTTTCAGGATGTATTATTTTTATTACTGCTCCAGTGAAATTGAGAAAAGCAAACATTTTATTTATAATAAGAGAACTCATAATTACAAATTAAGAAGTTTTTTTTTTTTCTTTCTCTCATCCCTTTTCTCTTCTACCTCCTTCATGCAGACAGAACATATTTTTTCCTTATTGATGAATCACACCATTAAGCAGTCACATATATGAAAGGAAGTGCTGGGTAGTAGAGAAGCATTTCAAATATATTATTTTTGTATATTACCTACCTATCTATATATCTACCTACAATCTATATTCTAGGTAGGCAATGCATTTGTATGACTAAAACATTAATAAAATGTATATAGCAAAATCTTTTTTCTATCTGTGAACTCCATCTACCCACTTTCCACCCCACTACAAATAGGCAACCAAGGCTATTGCCTTCTCTACTCTTCCAAAGGATTTTATGCATATACAAGTAAATATAAATATATCTGTATTTTTTCCTCTTTATATATATATGGTACTATACTTGCATTTTTCATTTAACAGTATATCTTGGATATCTTTTCATAGCAGTATGAAAAGCTTTCTCATTCTCTATAGCTGAGTAGTATTCCATAATATGGATATAACATAATTTATTTAACAAGTTCCTATTTATGGGCATTTAGATGCTTTCGGTCTTTAACTAGAATGAGTAACAAGCAACACTGCAATAAAAAACAATTTTCAAAAATTATTTAATATATTTGCAGTATATCTGTAGGCTAAATTTTTATTCCTAGACTATTGAATTAGTTTTCTATCACTGCTATATCAATCACCACATATTTGTCATCTAAAAACCAATTACAACTGTAAGTTCCCTTTTGCCTTGTAATATAACATATTTGTAGATTCTGGAGATTAGGGCATGGACTTTTTGAGCAACTATTCTACCTACCACATTAGCTTAGTCTTTAATGTGTATAGTGTTGGACAGATTTTTAGATTTGTCTGCCAATTTTTTTTCCCCACAGTCAAATTTATTACTCTTTACGTTGGGGTTGGTGGATTTTGAGTTACTGTTAGACTCACTCAATTATTCTGCTGTTTTATTCCAGAATATTAACTGTCTCATTTTAAAATTTAAGATTTTAATCCACTTATAAGTTACCTTACCATGAAATGTGATACAAATACACATTTTCTTTATCCAGATGGCTAGTTAACTGTCCCTATATAGCATTTTCTAATTTAGAGACCCCCATGGCATCCATGAGTGTTTAATGAACCCTTAAAATTTTAACAAACTTTTCCATGTATATGCATTTTATTCAAAGGGATGGGAGAGTTACAAAATAATTTTCTCATTGCAGAAGCAATACTAGGACCAGATTTAGGAACATAGCTTCCTGACTGCTTAATGGGAACTTAATCTCTGAGTCTGAGAATTTTCACCTTTAAAATAAAAGAGGTATAATTAAATGATTCCTAAAATTCTTTTCAGTTTCAGAAATATGTACTTCACCAAACTAATTGATTTTAGAGTAATTACTTAGGAGTTGAGAAGAGATATTTCCTCAAACCAAATGAATCAAATGGAGAAATGGTATAAAAGATTATGCATATTGGAAAGATTTAGAGGGGTGTCTAGGCACAAACTAAATTTTTAATTGTATTAGATTTTAATAATTGAAACATTCAGTTTCAGCCAAAATTTGCAAAAATAGCAAATTGTTCACCTTACAGTTGCTACTGAATCAGCAAAACACACACACACAAAATCCAACCAAAAAACTGCCAAGTATTTATTATTTTTACTTTTGACTGTGAAGCATTTTTAATATGTTGAACATAACATGTTTAATGCTATGAAGTTATTCTGGGCAGCACTTGTTTTACTTGTATCTTGCTCTTTCCTAAGGAAAAGAAGTGTACTGACAGTAGCTGGCAGCCTGACAAGAGCAGGTCACTTTAACAGTTAACCTATTTCAGATTATCCTCATGGTGGCAAAAGAGATTAAATCCAAGCCATTTGGATAAAACTGAGATGTGTTCTATAGCCTAAGGATTCTGTTTAATTTTAACAGCTTATAGGAGGCGATTTATAGAATATTTTTATCTTTCTTTATTCTTTTTCTAAAAATATTTTTATTTATTTGAGAGAGAGCACAGAGGGAGAGTGAGAGAGAGAAACAGATTCCCTGCCAAGCAGAGAGCCCAACATGGGACTCGATCCCAGGACCCTGAGATCGTGACCTGAGCCAAAGGCAGATGCTTAATCAAAAGAGCCATCCAGGCACCCCTATTTTTACCTTTCTTCTCTTCGTAGAGTATTGGATTGAAAGACAACTCAGAAAAGAATAAAAGTTAATGAAGTTTCTGATTTTCAGTATAGTAGTCTACTTAGTGCATTATTAATACTGAAAGGGCCTTCAAAATGTGCCAGCTCATACAAACCACCTAAATATTTATTTAATCCATGAATAAAAAAGTCTATCTTACAAACTGAAAGAAAAAAATATAAATCTAAAAATACTTTTTATAGCAACTATTTCTTTAATTTTCTGTAATTTTACATTAATGTGTCATTGTCATGAACGAATTGGTCTTGGGCACTCATAAGTTTGTGGAAACCTATAATGGAAAATGAAAATTGTAAATTTAAAAAAATCACCTTCATAATTATTTGAATATGGCTGCTACTGAAAAAGAAGCAGAATAGCATAATCAAGACATAAAGAATATACTCTGGAGAGGTTTTGATTGTGGATAAGAGAGAGTAAATATCCTTGATCAGGTCTCTCTCACTGAACACAGCTGTAAAATCTTGTCAGATGCATGATACAGCTATTGGAGGTCCCCAAAGCATAAAGTTGAGGTCTTTATGACATAACATTCAAATGTCCAGAATACAATCTAAAATTACTCATTTTATAAAGGATCAGAAAGTCTCAAATCACATAAGAAAAAAGAAAACAGATGCCTTTGTCTAGAAGACACAGATGTTGGAATTACCTGACAAAGACTTTAAACAACTATTAGATAAATGTTTCAATAGATGATTGTGAAAATATTGAAATAAATAGGAGGATAGAAACTACCCGCAAACCAACAGATGATATAAAGAAAAGCCAAATTCAAGGAACAGCAAAACTGTAACAAAAAAAAAAAAATGAGATTCACTAGCACAATGGAGACGACAAGGGAAAAAAATCAGAGAACTTGAAAATCAATTACTATTGTATCCCATTCAGGATTCTATAAAAAAGAAATACCACAGACTGGGTGGTTTAAACAACAGATATTTATTTCTCACAGTTTTGGAGGCCAGAAGGTCCAAGATTAAGGTGCGGGCAGATTTTGTTCTTGTTGTAGGCCCTCTTCCTGGCATGTACATGATGGGGAGAGGAACTCTGATGTCTGTTCATCTATCATGGGAGTTCACTACATTTTTTCATCTAAACCTATTCACCTTCCAAGGGCCCCATTTCCTAATCCCACCACATTGGGAGTTAGGACTTCAACATGGGACTTTTGAGGGGATATAAACATTTATCCTTAGTATAGCAGTATCTAATCTGAACAATGGAGAGAAAATCTACTGAAAAATCAGCAAAAGCCCAAGAACAGGTGGGACCATAAATGTTTACTAATCATGTCATTAAGAGAGACATGAGAGGAGAATGTGTGCAATGCTGAGGAAACATCTGAAGAAATAATTGCTAAAAACATTCCAAGTGTGGTGAAGGGTATAAACCTACATATTCAAGACGTTTAACAAACTTCAAACAGAATGAATTCAAGAAACGCTATGATCAAAATGCTTTAAAGTAAACAAAAAAATCTTGAAAGCAAGAGAAAAGCAATGCATCATCTGTAGGGAGACAACAGCTTGAGTGACTGATGATTTCCCATCTGAAACCATGAAGACCAGGAGGAAGAGCCACAATATTTATGAAGTGTTAAGGAGTACCTCAGTGGCTTAGTTGGTTAAGCCTTAGACTCCTGACTGTGGCTCAGGTCATGATCTCAGGGTCGTGGGATCAAGCCCATGTTGGGCTCCCCACTCTGCTTGTCTCCCTTCCCCTCTGTCCCCCACGTTCCCGCTCTTCCTCTCTCTCTCTCTCTCTCTCTCCCTGAAATAAATAAATCTTTAAAAAGTGTTGGAAAAAACAACTGTCAACTTGGAATTCTATAATGGGTGAAAATATCAAGAATGAAGGTGATGCAAAGATATTTTCAGATAAAGGAAAACGAAGAGAATTTACTGTTAACTGACCTGCTATTAAAGATTTTTCATGTGAAAGGAAATTCTTAAGACAAAAGGGAAAAGATATCAGAAAGGAACTTGGTATATGAGGAATGAAGGAATGGCAACAGGAATTGTAACTATGTCAGTAAATATGATAAACTATTCTTCCTTGCGTTCTTTAAAATATATTTGGTGGTTGAAAGCAAAAATTTTAATATTATCTGATTTTTAATGTAAGGGGATATAATAATAGGACAATTATAAAGGGTTATATAATATTTAATATATATTAATGTATATTATGGTAAAGTATAGAATATATGTTAATGCATAATAATAATATGAGGGGGCATATATAGTGGTAAGACTTCTACATAGTAAATTTTAAGTAGACTGTAAGATAAAACAACAGAGAAAGTAGGGACAACAGAGGTCCATAAAACAGTGGGAACAAATTGAAAATACATAACACAATAATCAACCTAGATATAAAAATATCAATAATTATATTAAATGATACCAATTAAGAGAGATAATCAGGTAGGGTTAAAAATGATTCAACTATATGCTATCTACAAGAAAATAATTTCAAATATAATGATGTAGATAGATTAAAAGTAAAAGTGTAGCAAAAGATATAATACTATGGAAACATTAATCAAAAGAAAATGTGTGGCCATATTAACATCAGCAAAGTAGAGTACAGGGCAAAATAAAATTAAGAAATAATAATAGATATTAAATAATGAAAATGAATGAATTCACCAAGAATTAAAAAAAAAAACAAAAACAAAACCATCCCACCCTGTAACTAATGCTAGATGTTTGAAATACATGAAGCAAAACTGACATTACCAAAAGATGAAACAGACAAATGTACAATTATGGTTGGAGACTTCAATGCTGCACTGTCAGGAACAGATAGTAGTAGTATTCAGAATATCATAAAGGATACAGAAGAACTGAACAATACCACCAATCAACTTGGATCTATTCACTATATATAGAACGTTCAATTCTGAAACAACAGAATACATATTCTTTTCAAAGGACATAGGACATTCACCATAATAGCACATATCCTTGGTCATAAAATAAACCTTCACATACTTAAAAAAACTAAAATTATTTAAAGTATACATGGTGATTTATAATGAAATTAAACTAGAAATCAAAAAAAGTAAATAAAAAGTAACAGGAAAATACCCAAAACTTATATTAACGATGCATTTCTTAATAATTCATGGGTTATAAAGGGGAAGTCTCAGAGAAATCAGAATATATTTTAAACTGAACAATAATGAGAATGTAAGATATCAGAATTTGTGGAATATAGCTAAAGTGGTATTTAGAGAGAAATATACAGCATTAAATGCTTGTATTAGAAATATCTGAATCAGTAATCTAGACTTCTATCTTAAGAAACCAGAAAAAGAGCAAAATAAGACTAGTGAAAACAGAAGAAAATAATAATTAAAAATAAGAGCATAAAACAATGAAATTGAAAGAAAAATTGAAAAAAAAATCAATGAAACCAAATGCTTGAAAAGATTAATAAAATTTCTAAACCTCTAGCAAGACTAGCAAAGTAAAAGAGAATAATACAGATACCAATTATCAATATTAGAAATAAAACAGGAGATATAACTACAAACCTTCCAGATGTTAAAAGGACTTATATGCAGAGTTTTTATATTACTATAGTAATTCTCTGCATATAAATTCAGTAGCTTTGACTAAATTAGTTAATTTCTTGAAAATCACAAAGTAACAGAACTCACTCAAGACAAAATAGATAACCTAAACAGTCAAATGACTACTAAATAAACTGAATCTATATTTTAAATCATTCCCTAAAAGAACTCTTCCGTCTCACCCAGCTTAATTGCTGAATTCTAGCAAATACCTATAGAGGGAATACCACCAATTCTATAGATAACAGAAGAACAGATAACTCTGTAAATTCCCAACTAATTTTGCATGTCAAGCACAACTCTGATATCAAAATTAGATAAAGAGAATAACGAACAAAACTATTTCTCATGAATATGGATGGAAAAATCCTCAGCAGAATATTACCAAATTGAGTCCAACAATAATATGTGAAAGAAATAACACACTAAACTAAATGAGTTTTTTTTTTCTCAGAAAAGCAGGGCTGGTTAAATATTCAATAATCAGTTAATATAATCTCCCAATTAACAATCTAAAAAAGAAAGCCATATGATAATTTTGAGAAAATTCAACATTAACTCATGACAAAAACTATCTGTAATCTAGGAAGAAAAACAGACTTCATTCATCCTAAAGATAGGTCTACAAAAGTCACAGATGACCTTAGAAAATGATACAAACTTTGGCTTTTGGGCTAAGACTAAGGAAAGGAGGTGTACTTTTGGTATTACCATTATTTTATTTTATGAGAAATTCTAACCAGTGCATGAAGGCAATTAAAAGAATTAAAATTCATATAGATCAGAAAGAAAGAAACACAATTATTCTTATTTGCAGTTGACATGATCGACTTCATAGAAAATATCAAGGAATCACTGAAACAAAACAAAACAAAATGTCCTAGAACAAATATGTGAGTTTAGCAATATCACAGAATACAAGGTCAACACACAAAAATCAATTTTATTTCATTATTCTAGTAATGGACAATTTAAAACCAAATTCTATTTTATTTGTAAAAAATTTTTTTAAGTTTTTAAAAGATTTTATTTATTTGACAGACAGAGTGAGAGAGCACAAGCAGGGAGAGCAATAAGAGGAGAGGGAGAGGCAGGCTCCCCACCAAGCAGGGAGCCTAATGTGGGGCTCCATCCCAAGACCCGGGGATCATGACCTGAGCCAAAGGCAGATGCTTAATCATCTGAGCCACCCAGGTGCCCTTAAAGCTAAATTTTAAGAAATCTTATTTACAATATCCCCCAAAGGAAATACTTTGATATAAACTTACCAAAATATATACTGAATTTATATTCTATAAACTACAAAACACTGATAAAAGCAACCAAAGAAGTAACCATTGTCTGCATGGATCAGAAGATTCAGATAGTAAAGAGGCTAATTCTACCTGAGTTGACCTATAGAAGATTTAACGCAGTTCAGTCTCCAGCAGAATGTTTCTTTAGAGATAGACAACAGAATGTTTCATAGAAATAGACAAGCTGATTTTAAGCTTTATGTGGAAAGGCAAAGGGAATAAAATAGCTGAAACAATTTTGAAAAAGAGTAAGGTCAGAAGAATCATACAATAAAGAACACCGTACTGTTTACATTAAGCAACATAGATCTGGGAGAGAACAGAGAAGCCAGAAAGAGACCCACACATATGGCTAATTGATTTTTGGCAAAAGCACAAAAGCAAACCAACAGAGAAAGGCATCTTTTTAAAAAATGGTGTCAGAACAGAACAAAAAGACATCCATATGCAAAAAAAAAAAGACCTTAATTTAAATTTCACACCATATTCAAAAATTAACTTAAAACTGATCATAGACCAAATGTAAAACACAACACAATAAAACTCAGAAAAAAAATACTGGAATAATATCTTTATGACTAGCATTTGGCAAGGAATATTTTTTGTATTGGCAAAGATATATACATACAAATAACAATATATGAAGATATTAAATATTATTTTATATACTATATATTAAATATTGTTAATAATTATTCATAGGTAATTTATCGATATATTAAATATTAATCAATATTTAAATCTATTAAATATTATCACTATATTAAATATCTTAAATATTAAGATCTAATATGTTAAAATATTAATAGACTTTTGTCTGTGAACGGCATAGTGAGGAAAATGAAATACAGGTTGTAGACAAGAGTAAAATATTGGTGGGGTGCCTAGGTGGCTCAGTGGGTTAAGCCTCTGCCTTCGGTTCAGGTCATGATCCCAGGGTCCTGGGATTGGGCCCCACGTCCGGCTCTCTGCTCAGCAGGGAGCCTGCTTCCTCCTCTCTCTGCCTGCTTCTCTGCCTGCTTGTGATCTCTCTCTCTGTCAAATAAATAAATAAAATCTTTAAAAAAAAAAAGTAAAATATTGGTAATCACATATGTGACAAAGTGTTTAGATTGATAATATATAAAGAATTTCCAAAACACAATAATAAAAATACAATTTAGTCTAAAAATTGGTAAAAATTAGAATAGACCCCTTATGAAAAAGGTACAAGTATAAAATAATATAAAAATATTGAACACATTAAGGAACTGCAAATTAAAACTAGTGCAGGGATGCTGCGTATGTATTTGAATGGCTAAAAGAAAAATTACTGAGAATAAGAAGAGCTAATAAGGTTGCTGAACAACTAAAACTCTCACATACTGCTGGTGAAAATACAGAATAGTTTAGCTTCCCTAGAAAAGAGTTTTGCAGTTTTTTTTTTTTTATAAAGTTAAAGTTGTCATATTTCCCAGCAATCTCACTCCTGAGTACTTATTCTGCAGATGAAAACTTAAATTCTCTGCACAACCTTAACATGAATGTTTGTAGTAGGTGTAATCGTAACTACCAAAAACAACTTAAATGTCTTTCAATCAGTGAATGGATAAACAAATACTACTCAACAATGAAAAGGAATGAACTACTGATACATGCACCAACTTGGATGAATTTCAAAAGCATTTATGAATAAAAGCTAGTCTCAAACAATTATATATAGTATAATTACATTTATATAACATCCTCAGGAAAATTTTCACAGTAGCTGAGAATATAGAAACAACTCAAATGTCCATTGACAGATGAATGGACAAAGAAGATATATGTTTATATATGTGTGTGTGTGTAATATATATTATATAATATATAGATTATATAATAATATATAATTTATATATACACACATGCATACACAAAATGGAATACTATTCAGCCTTAAAAAGGAAGGAAACCCTGCCATTTGTGACAATATGGGTGACCCTGGAGGGTATTATACTAAGTGAAATAAGCCAGTCAGAGAAAGACAAATACTGTACATCACTTACATGAGGAATTTAAAATAGACAAGTGCCAAGAATACAATACAAGGGGCCAGGGGATGAGAGAAATGGGAAGTTATTGTTCAGTAGCTTTCAGTTATGCTAGATGAATAAGTTGTATAGATCTTCTGTATAATACAGTGCCTATAGTTACAAACATAATATTGTGCACTTCAGAATTTGCTAAGAAGGTAGATTTCATGTCAAGTGTTCTTATCACAATAAGACAAACAAACCAAAAAAACCTCACAAAGGGACAGAGAAAACTTCGGGAGGTGTTAGATATGTCTATTACCTTGACTGAGGTGATGTTATCACGTGTGTTTACATATGTCCAAAATCATCAAATTGTACACATTAAATATGTGTAATTCTTTGTATAACAATTATACCTCAGTAAAGCTGCTTAAAAAATATACCGACAATAAGCTAACATTTTGAACAGAAAAAAGAAGATAAAACTATTATGATAAAAATAGATCAGTAGCTGCCCCAAGTAAAGACTGAAGGAGGGAGTGACTACAGAGGGACAGACTGGGAGATTTGGAGTTTGCATCTTAATTGTGTTGGAAGTTATACAAAATTCATAGAATATACACCAAAAAAATAAATTCTATGTATGGTAAATTAAAAACTGAAATTAGTTTTAGAAAAAGAATGCACTTTTTTTTTTCTTAAAGAAAACTGCAGGATCATGAATAATCCCAGAAATATCTCTAAAATTAAATGTCTCTAAAATTAAAAGCTAATACATTTGCAGCAAGTAGAGTATGAAGTTTCTCCCTTGGTTTGCATAAACCTGTCCAAGTAAGCATTATTGCATTTTGAAGAATCACATATTTCTGAAGTTAGATTTGATGTGACTCTTTGAAGTGTACATTTTTATATGACTCCTAGTTTGTGAGGTAGCAGAGGAAGGACGGAAGCTACTTATAAAAATGAATTTTTAAGTTAATGTGTATATAGAATAATACATGCAAAAAAATTCCATGGCTCTCTTATGACTTCTAAATCTACACACTGAATGCTATATAAATTCTCAAGAGTTCATGTGATGGACCCTGAAATATAACAGATAGGAATCTGTACCACTGAGATGAATTAATGTCTCTCTTTGGATTTGGAGTAAAGCAAAATGTTTTTCTTTAGTCTTGGTATGAAAAGGGAATGAATGGAAACATCCATTTCTTTTCTTCTCATTCACAGACTCTCCTTATGTTATGTATTTTGCTCTTTTATTAGCTAGGTATTGCCCCTCCAGAGAGGACTAGAAAATCTCACTTTGCTGTCATCCAAATATCTTTTCTGAGACACCTGCTGGCAAGCAAGCACATCCTATCCCCTTCAGGTTATGTAGGCGGAATCCTTGTAAAGGCTGAAATGAAAATCTTTATATGGTCGTACTTTGTCCAAACATTTGTTCACCTCCACTGGGGTTTTTGTCTGTTGCTGCATTAGGTGAAAATAAACTTTTTTTTTTGTTAAAGCACTGGTTATTTTTCAAGGGTGAGGCATTCTGAACAGATGATAGTTCACTTGAGCTGCATTCAGGACAGTTTTGTGGCCAGATCTTTCTTGATGACCCCAGACTACACACTCCATAGACACATGACAGACTTCAATTGTTTTCTCTTATCTGGAGTGATATTATTTTCACTTTTGGATAATCATGCATTAATAGCTCAATTTTAATTGCTTTTTCACATCGTAACTATTTTCCTCTTTCACTTTTCCTGACACTTCTCCTCCTTATTTTAACTGCATCTTTTCTCTCCAAGAAGATGAGATTCGTCTCTAAATTCAGTAGCACTATGTATACCCTAGTTGCTGCGTTCTGAGAAACCAAGTTCTACTACCACTTAAAAACTAAGAATACTTTTTTTGTAGTGGCTAAACTCAAAATGAGATAATTTACTTTTTTTTGAAAAGGGATGTTTTATTGAATATGAACACTTAAAATATATATTTTTTGGCCTTTAAAACCCTAAAGCAAGACTGAGATCCTTTTTGAAACTTTAGTAGGGATTTGGCAGGCTTTTCCTCCTCTAACAAGGAGAGCACTAAACTCTTCAGCAGGCATCTCTGTAAGACCACACATTTGCTGGAAATTTATCAGACTCCTTAAAGAATACTGTCTATGAGGAAAAGGTCTCCATTATTTGAATGTGCTCTGTGGATCTAGCCATCAATTCCATCAATTGTTAGGCTGGTAAGCTTTTCAGAAGGAGGCTCTGAATCAAGTTGGTAAGATTTTAATTTAGTTTTGATTTTTTCCCCCTAAAGTTAAATATTTGCTGTCCATTGATCAGTGAGTGACTCTGCAATTTCTTGATATTACTCTGACTCCTAAGGCAGCCTGTAATTTCCTGTGAAATATAGTTGTCTTGAGGTGGAACTACATATAATAAGCTCAATATGAAAATAGGAATACAGGAGAAGCTACAGGGGTTTTTCCTTCGTAATTTCCCCTTCCTCAAGCTCCTTTCCATTCCCAACAAGAATCATTTCTCTGCTTTTTCAGGGACTTTTCTTTTCTACTTCCCATTTTGCACTATTTTCATTTTATGGGTATAGATCAAAATCATGCTTTGAGTAGCAAAGAGCAGAAGTGCTGTTGTGCTTGAAGGCTACGTTACTGCCAGCATATTGGAGTGGTAAATACAGGAAAAGATTTGAATTCAGTAGACAAATGGGAGTCTAGGAGAACATATGGAAAGAAGAGTGCCATGTATGAATTAACAAAAGGAAAAAGAGAGAGTGGGGAAATCAATTGTTGGCAAAAATTATACTATTTGGTAACTCCAATCAATTTAATAAACATGGAAAAAAAAAAGGTTAGGCATGTGTGCCTATGGTGTCGCCTCATACTGAGAACTTAATGACCACAGTTTCCCCTCAAGATGAGGGTCTGTGTGGCACTTAATTAGAATTAGAATGGGATTAGATAACTGTTTATCCACTAACCCTAATAAGTCCAATTACCACATATCAATCCAGTAGCAAAATTCTTCTAATAACAGAAACAGATACTAAAGTAGTTCTTCCAAAGTCTCACTTTTATAAAAGGGGTGAGAGAAGACAGCTGGGTGACTCATTTGGTTGAGGGGCTGCAATTGGCCCAGGTCACAATCCCAAGGTCCTGAGATTGAGGCTGGCATCGGGCTCCTTACTCAGCAGGAGCCTGCTTCTCCCTCTCCCTGCCACTCCCTCTGCTTGTTTGTTCTCTCTCTCTCTCTCTGTTAAATAAATAAATAAATAAATCTTAAGAAAAAAAAAAGTGGGGTGAGAGAACACGGATAACATTTGATAAATTGTTTCTTTTGCTTTGTTTGCCCCATATAAAATCTCCTATTATCTATACCAGGGAGCTTGTCAATATGATTAGTCTTGGTACAGTCTTATTCCAACAATAAAAGCCGATGAGTCAGACATATCATTCCTTGCCCGTTGGCAGTGAGGGTGTTGGCATGTGATTTAAATTCCACCAAACAGATGTGCCAACTCAGGACATGGAATGTTGAGCCATTCAAGCAAATGTCATGCAAGGTCAGAATCCACTTGTAGTCATCACCACAATAATGACCAGCAGCATCCTTGTCCAGAACATCTTCCTGCTAGATGGGATGGTCTCATTTTCTGCTTCTTCACTCTTCAGAATTATCTTGATGCTTCCCTGTTTTCTAAACTTGGCCCTCCATGCTCCATCAAATAAATTTCTTTAAACTCATCCAAAAAATTCACTTTCTTTAAAAAAAACCCTGAGATTCAGAGTCACATTCTGTTAATTGCTATTAAGAACTCAATCTGATTTTCTAAGAAGGGTGAAGCTTGTTGTTAGAAATCTATTATATTCAGTTAACCTGTTCTTTTTTTTTTTTTTTTTAAAGGTCTATCTAAATACAGAAAGAGGGAATTGACAGGGGATTTCCCAATTTCCCATTTACTGATGATTTCTAGTTGGTCCATATTTTTTATCATAAAAGTGGTTTTTATCTGATTAATAACTATCAGTAAGTAGGTTTGTTTTCTTTGGCTTATAAATGGGGAGGAAAATAATGGTCTTTCTGGGCAGTGTAGAGAAGATTTTTGTGTCTCAGTTCATTTGTTTGAGAACCTAAAAAAAATTAATTGGAACTCATATAGCCATATTTTCAGTCTGAGATATTTATAGAACTTAAAAATACATGCATATTATAGACAATTTTATATTTAAATATTTATATGCAGTTAATACACATAAATATACAAAAAAATTAAAACACCATTTTGAGTGACTCATTTTTTAAAAATCTCTCTTTAACGGAACTAAGAGGTCCTATCAGAGGTATGACACTTTTATTCCAGGGATTTGAAAACGGCAAATGTCTAACTTTCAAGCTAGGAGTGTATTTGCGCCCTTAGAAATGGTCTTTCCTTTTCAAGATAGGAAATTGAATTTAGTGCTGAAGGGCTAAAGCACTTTCATTTAGAAGATCAGGATATGCCCCTATGAAAAGGATAGAGAGCTCCTTTTTAATCCTATTAATCCAAGTAAATTCACTTTATCTACTAGGTCAGTTAAAATATAACAACCCATTTTCAGATCTGTTACAGAGTCATCTAAATTTGGGATATTCAACTTAGGAAACTTGACTTCAGATATAATATTTGTTGTGGGGTTTGTGTACATGATTTGTACCCTCTCAATATTGATGCTGTGTATCATTCATAAACTCATCCTTCCAAAAACATACTTTAACACATATACCTAATCATTCTAGAGTTCCCCTCTCTAGAGAGATGTAACTGCTTTATAAACATACCACAACCACAAAAAAGAGAGGAAATTTAAAAATAACTATAATAATTTTATTTTACTTAATTAAAAATGATACATGGGGATGCCTTATTGGTTAATTTTCTTGTGTATAGGTTAATAGTAAGTTACACATTTATGTAAAGATATACTGCCAAAAGGGTGTGACACGGCTATACATATTTTAGACATCATAAAAGAACTTAATCTAATTTTAATCCTTGTCAATAGAAATAATTTATAATTTAAAACAATTTTTCCACTATGATATAAATTTCCTTTATATTGTTTTCTAAATATTAAAAATACTTCTTATGCATCAGTTACCATTTTCCACATAACAAATTACCCCCAAAATTTAGCAGCTTAAAATAACCAACACAAACTATCAAAAAGAGGGACACCTGGATGGCTTAGTTAAACAACTGCCTTCTGTTCAGGTCATGACCCCAGGGTCCCGGGATTGAGTCCTTGCTCAGCAAGGAGCCTGCTTCTTCTGCCTGCTGTTCCCTCTGCCTGTGCACTCTCTCTCTCTCTGACAAATAAATAAAATCTTATAAACAACAACAACAAACAATCAAAATGAGAAAAAAGAAAACATTCCCATTTATAATGGCATCAAAAATAATAACATACTTGGTATTAAATTTAACCAAAGTGGTTTAAGATCTGTACATTGAAAACTTGAAGATACTGATGAAGGAAATTGAAGAAGACACAAATAAGTGAAAAGATATTCTGTATTCATGGATTGGAAGAATTAATGTTAGTAAAGCGTCCCTATGGCCAAAACAAAGCTCCAGATTCAATGGAAATCCTATCAAAATTATAATAGCATTTTTCACAGAAATAGAAAAAACAATTTTAAAATTTGTATGGAATCACAAAAGACCCTGAATAGACAAAGTGATCTTGAGAAAGAAGAACAAAGGTGGGCATCACAATTTCTGATTTCAAACTATATTACAAAGGTAATAATCAAGACAATATGGAATTGACATAAAAACAGATACAGACAAATGAAACAGAATAGAGAGCCCAGAAACAAACCCATGCATATGTGGTCAATTAATTTATGACAAAAGAGTCAAGGATATATATAATGGGAAAAAGATAGTTTCTTCACAGCACTATATCGGAAAAACTGGACAGCCAAATGAGAAACAATAAAACTGGACCTGTTTCTTCTATCATAAACAGAAATCAACTCAAAATGCATTAAATATTTGTATGTCACACCTGCAACCATTAAACTTCTCTAGAAGAAAAAATAAGGGTAGTTTCCTTGACAATGGTCTTGGCTTGGGTGTTCTGGATTTGAGACCAAAAGCAAAGACAACAATTCCAAAATAAACAACCAGGGCTATATTAAAATAAAAAGTTTCTGCATAGGAAAGGAAACTGTCAACAAAATGAAAAGGCAACCTGTGGAATGGGAGAAAATATTTGCAAACCACATATCCCATAAGGACTTAATATCCAGAATATACAAAGAACTTACACAACTCAGCAATAAAAACCCAAATAACTTAAAAAAAAATGGCTAAAGGACCTGAACAAACATTTTTCCAAAGAAGACATATAGATGGCCAATAAGGACATGAAGAGGTGTTCAACATCACTAAAGTGTATCACCTCACCCCTGTTAGGATGTCTATTACCAAAAAGACAAGAGATAACAAATCCTGGTGGGGATGGGAAAAGGAAGAAAAGGAAACCCTGTTGCTGGAAACAAAGACTGGTACAGTGACTAGGGAAAGCATCTGGAAATTCCTCCAGAAAATAAAAATACAACTACCGTTTGATCTAGCAATCCCACTTCCGAGTATATATCCAAAGGACATGAAGCCAAAAGAGATAGCTGTGTTCCCGTGTTAACTGCAGCATTATTCAAACTAGCCAAGATATGGCTACCTGACTCTTGATGAGTGAATAAAGAAAATGTGATATATATATATATATATATATATATATATATATATATATTATATATAGTAATATTGTTACCATTACAATATTGTAATATTGTTCGACTTTGAAAAAGAAAAGGAATTTCTTCCATTTATGTCAATATGGATGAACCTGGAGAGCCTATGCTAAGTCAAACCAGCCAGATAAAGAAAGATAAATAATGCATAGTATCAGTTACATGTATCTGTAGAAGTCAGATCCATAGAAACAGAGAGTAGAGAAGTGGTTTCAGAGGTAGACTGGTAGGAAAAATAAGTTGGTAAAAGGGTACAAACTATTAGTTATAGGGTAAATAAAGCCCGAGAACCTAATTTATAACTATAGTTGAGAACACTGTATTGTATAATTGAAACTTGCTCAGATAGGGTATAACTTAAAGGTTCTCACAGTATATACATACATATGTACATAAGTGAGGTGATGGATGTATCAACTAACTTCATGGGGGAATCCTTTCACAATATATACATATATCAAATTATCATGTCATATACATTTAAATATCTTATAATTTTACTTGTCAATTATACCTTAGTAAAAAATAATCTAAAAGTAAAATCAAATCTTAAAAACAAAATAAATAATAAGAAACATATTTATTATCTCACAGGCTCTTTGGGTCAAGGATTGGGGTACTGCTTAAATGACTCCTCCACTTCAGCCTCTTTTATACTCAAAAATTGATATTATATATCTCATTGATGGAATGATTAACAATAAATGATGCTTATTATTTCATGGTGTCATTGATATTATTGTTCTGGTTTTGTTAACAGTATTCTTTGGAAGTAGGGTAATGACCACATTGACTTTTTAGTTTAGATCTTAAGATTATAAAACAATTTAATTTCAAACACTTAACTGAGATTTATTTTCTATACTTCTACTGAGATCAGCAAATAAATTACAGCAGAGTGGTAACAGGTCAGAGTACATCAGGATAAAAACCCCTATGATTTGATACAGATAAGGAAAGAAGCTTGAGAATGAAATGTTAAGTGAAACTTTTCCTTCCTCATATTTTGTGATCTCTCAGCAGCAACTGCCACAATTGATCTCTGAATTCAAAATCCTCTTATTCCTTTAACATAAAGGCCTATACCTTCTTAGCCGGTTTTGTGGGTTCTTCCTCTTAGATCATCTCTCTGAAGTGTAGCATGCCAGGGTTTGGTCCTGGGCCTCTTCCTATTTTAAGTATTTTTGGAATTGAATTTATTACGTTTTCTCTTGTTTCACCCCTTTATTTTAGCATGCAATAAAAAGAAATATACATGAGTGCACACTGGGAAGAGTTTTCATATTGAACACATCTGTGTTAACTAGCACTCAGATCAAGAAGTAAGAAGTCAACACTTTAGGATCCACACCTACACATTTTTCTGGTCACCATACTCTTTTTTCTTTTCTTAAGATTTATTTATTTTAGAGAGAGAAAGAGAGAGAGAGAGAGACTGAGAGCAGAGGGAGGGGCATAGGTAGAGGAAGAGAAAGAATCTCAAACGTACTCCCTCTGAGCAGGGAGCCCGACTTGGAGCTTACTCCCATAACCCCGAGATTATGCCAGCTTCTAGTGTTCACACAATGGAATGACACAATATATTCTCTTTTGGAGTAAATTATTTTAGTCAATGATATATTTTTTAGATTCATTCATTTGTTATTATTGAGGTATAGCGTTCCATTTTGTGAAAACACCACCATTTATTTATCCATACATCTACTAATAAATACTTGGGTAGTTTTCCATCTTTATTTATTACCAGTATTGCTGCTATGGATAGCATAGTACTAGTACATGCCTTTTAGTAGACATATATATGTATTCTGATTAAGTGTATGAATTATAGTGTAACCCTTCTTGTGTTCTACCACTTAATTAGTTTATGACTTGATACAAGCTACTTGTATAAAGTACTTGTTTCAAGTTCCTAATTCATAAATCAGAATCAATTCATAGGGCTGTTATGAAGATTAAATAAATTAAATCTTCAAACTGACCAAATGATTAAGTGACTAAATTTCAAGTAGCTAAATCTCTAAATCCAAGAAGAGTGTTTGACTCTTAGTAGATACTTAATACATGTTAGATATTTTATTTCTTTTTTAGCAAATAGTATAGATTTACACTAAGCTGTCCAGCCCCCAACCTACTGTTGCATTCTTGATTTCCTCCTTTTTCTCATGAACTCCAATCCATCACTGAGTTAAATGATGGAGGTCTGAAAATATAACCTGAACCTATCCTTCCGTGTCTTTTCATTTACCCTTGCAACTTTAGTTCACATCACTGTCATCTCTCACTTGGTACTTTCCAAACTGTTTTCCTTATTTCAGTGTTTCACTTTTTATTAGTTCACTCTCAATGGTAATTGGAATAATTTTATATTTATATTATATATTATAGATACTCATAAATATATATATGCTTTTACATATAATGTTCTGTCATGCTCTGCATTGAGAGTAAAAAGAAACAAATGGCTTCACTCTATAGTTTATTATAGCCTCTAAGACTTCATGACGTGGCCTTTCTTTCTCCTATTTCATCTCTTATCACTGTCCTTCTACTTTACCATAATCTAGCCATACCAGTCTTCCTGCTCGTCAAGTGAACAAAGTTTATTCTACTGAGGGTCTTTAGGCTTACTCCCCATACTGGGAATGCTATGTCCACAGATCTTTTTAAGATATGCTATTTTTGTCATTTAGAGTTCTGCCTCTTATCACATTGCTTACTGAATACTTTTCTTGACTTCTCTCTCAGTCTGCCTCCACTGAACACCATTCCCTTTCATATTATCCTATTATATTTTATTCATTGCACTCATTTCTATCTATTGGTTCTTTGGTCACTTGTTTACTTCTTTCTCCTCTCTAGAATGAAGCTCCACAAAACCAGGGATTTTTGTCTTGTTTATTAGCTCTTTTAATAGTGCCTGGTAAATCATCCATTCCAATAAATACTTGAAATGAATGAAGAAATGAAATGAACTATCTATTCAACTTCTTTTTGAAGTTTATTGTATAAATATATTTCAGAATGAACTATATCAATAAATCTGTAAAGATACTTCAGTTATAAAAATCCTAACTGAATGGCTATACTTATTATGAGTAAAGTATATTAACAGGTTAAAAAGATCACTTGGATGGCTAAAATGGCCAACTATTCAATTAATTTTCCTTTTTCTTGACTGATTTAAGTGAAAAGAAATCACTGAGAAGAAAAATTGAAATTGCCATTCTTTTTTTTCCTGATGCTGTTTAGTTTACCTTTCAAAAGACAAAACAGGAGCCAAGATGGTTTTGTCCATCAGAGAGAAAAGAATAATGGTTAGGGATGCGATATTTCCACATAGGAAGAGAATGAATATGGATTTGATATGTTATATGTTAATTTTTGTCAGCCTTTTTATTTATAATGGGTAAACATACATTTGTGTTTATTGTTATTTCTTTCATAATTACGATCTAACAATAAATAACACTAATGTTTAAGTCTTTAGGAATAGAAGTTAAAAATTTCCTCTTTTTTGGAAGTATTTTCTATTTCTCAATCAAAGACTTCTTAGTATTTATGATAAAAACAAAATGTTTCTACATTTTGATGTTGGGAAGTGGAATAGTTTAACAACTTCTCTAAAATTATGGATCAAACTTGAGGAAAATAGAGTTCCAGTTTGAAGTTTTTAATTAGTTAAAAATTTCAAGTGAAGGATGTCTGGGTGGCTCAGTCAGTTAAGTGTCTCTTTTGCTCAGGTCATGACCCCAGGGTCCCGGGATGGAGTCTTGCATCAGTCTCCTTGCTCAGCGGGGAGCCTCTTCTCCCTCTGCCTCTGACTGCTGCTCCCCCAGCTGGTACTCTCATTCTCTCCGTCTCTCTCTCTCTCTCACTCTCTCTCTGGCAAATAAATAAATAAAATCTTTAAAAATCTTCTTCAGGTGATTTTCAGGTGATGGGGATCAAGGAGTGTACTTGTGATGGTACCACGTGAAATATAGAATTGTTTAATCACTATATTGTACACCTGAAAATAATATCAGACTGTGTTAACTACCTGGAATTTAAATAAAAACTAAAAATGATTTATTTATCTCTATCATTTTCTCCATGGAAATTAGTCCTTTAAAATTTTCAAAATTAATTGCAGTATTTCTTTAATTAATTCACAAAAAATGCATTTATCTTTATAATATTACATTGACAATGAGTCTGTTTTTATCACAATACCTGCCTGATTCAAGCTTAAGTAAAACAAAAGCAAAACTAACTTAGGTAATGTTCTTTCTCTCTCACTGTTTTTGCTTTCACATGCAGTATTCCTACTGACAGCTGGGTGAGGAAAGGTACATTATAGCAACATTAACATGCCAAATTTCCTTACAGGCTGTGCCTGCCAAGCAGATAAATGTGTAGTGTGAATTAACAAGCATGCTGCACCTGGGTTTTCCAGTAGTATTAAAAATAATTCTTTTCATAGCATAGCTATGGTAGCACCGATGCCTTAAGACCTAATATTAATAAGATTTGTATACCCTGAAGCTAAATAAGGAAGGTTTGGAAACTTGGGAGTATAATGCTATCCCTCCTAACTTATGACCCAACATGTAAGATTTGCCTTAGATTTTAAGAGAAGCTATGGAAAGAAAAAGTTAAAAAGCAACTATATATAGTCATCAAATCCATTATATTAGATTTAGATAATATAAAAATAAAGTGAGTAACTTTTATTGAGTGCTTACTATATATCAGAAACTTTGATAATTGCTTAGAGATCATTTAGTTCTGTAACCTGCTTCCTTCCTGCTTTCTTTCCCCTTAAGTATTAATACTCCTTACTTACTCTACTTTTATTTATTCCAAGTCTTTACTACACACTATCACATTATATTCTTTACTTATTTTCTTGTTGTTCGTCTCTTTCCACTTTGAGGAGTTCTCCTCAAAGATATCTTTCTTTTAACAGTCAGGATATGTTAGACGACTCTGCAGTAACAATCCCAAATTTCAATGACTGAAAACAATAACATTTATTTTTTACTCATGTAATGTGTATCATCAATCCACAAAGATTTTATACAATGTAGTCACTCAGGAATCCAGAGACTTCATTGCCAGACATGCTTCCATGATCCCAAAGACTGGGAAAACAAGTACAATTGCTCACTGAGGCTTAAAATTTCTAAAGTGACATATGTTACTTCCACTTACATTTTATTAGGGAAAGAATATCAAGATGGCTATGTCTGAATTCATCAGTGCTAGGAAGGGGCTTACATTTTAGTGCACAGAATATAATTTACCATGTTTCTTTGATGAGATGGGATGAGAATACTTACTGGTGCACAGAATATCCTGAATAAATACTGTAACTAGTAACTATCATCATTGTCACTTTACAGACAAGGAAAGTGAGACACAGGGAGGTAAAGCAATTTGCCAAATTCTCCAGAGTAGTATGTGAACCAGATAGTATGACTTTAGAAGCTAGACTCTGTATTGGTAAGTTGATAAAAGAGATATCACTGTTGATACTGAATATTCTAAACTTCATTGAGGAATAGTGGCACAAACCCAGACAGAAGCTAGACTTCATCTGCATACTCCTTCCACCTCTAAAAAAAGCTTTTGAAGCTTGACGATTTGAAAAAGATAAGGAAGACACTTTGTTCAAGGTTCTAAGGTAGAGGTACAGGTTGTTTTATGGTCAAAGGTACTGGATATTTATTCTCTCTAAATTAATTATTCACAAGATATATATTTTTCATCAATAGATACAGAAATGTATGTTTGTACTGTGGAACTCTCAGAATGTAGGAGAATGTGCTTTTAATAATTTAGAAACCTGGGAAATATAAGACTTTTCTATATATCTTACATCTAAAAAAAGATATTGGTAAACATGATGATATTTTGCATTTTCTTGAGAAAATTCTTTAAATATTTGAATTAACTAATCAAAAAGTCTAGCAGTTATGATGGAAAACAGAATTCCCAGATATTTATAAGTCAAAAATTCAAATGGGTCTCGTGTTGAGACCCATTGTTTTGTCCTTGTATGAGGGCAAAAGTGTTAGTTTCAAGCAGAAATTACTAGCACACCTTGGAGAAACTAATGTTTAATTTCATGTGTATTTTACCTATAGGAAAGAAAAATATACCAAAATATTATAGAACATACTGGTTCCAATCATAAAATCATAAAAGTGATACCTACAAATATGATATCTAATATGGAACAAGTTTACTAAAGTCATTTTGATCCAGAAAATGTCCATTAGGCATAGGCCATATGGCAGAGGACTAAGTGAAGGTAACATAGCCAACGACAGTATCAATTGGATATGTTTTAAGCTCTTCTTATTCTTTCTGGTGTTTTTAAAAAAATGCTTTGTGTTTTCATAATGAATTAGGTTTGGAAAATATGTATTTTGGTGAATTTTGTTTGGCAGTACCTACATAGAGAGTGTTACCTAATATAAAGCATTACTATGAATCTTTGCAATTATTTTTAAAGAATGTTCTGTCTTTGTTTCTTTTGTTTGTTAGCTTGTTACAGCATGCAAAACTTTAGAAGGGATTCCTCTCTATTTCTTTTTATCATCTAATATTTTCTGTTTGAGTATAATCTGAACATTTACTTGGGGGAGATATGTCTATATGCAATTGCCAACTCTGTACTCACATTCTCATATGTGTAATCTAATGTAATATGCTACTTGAAAATCATTATGGCATTATATTTTATGTACTATATATAAATATATCAATTATATTTTAGTAATTGAACAACAAAAAAATCAATACTCCATCTTTCTACCTTTACCTGATGGCATTCACTTTCATTAGAATGATCCCAGCATTTCAAGTTATTTCAGTTATCTTTGTCTATTACTGAAGGCAGTAAAATACCTAGGAAACATTCAGTAACAAATAACATATAAGAAGGCTTTTTAAATTTTTTTGCCTTTCTCTTTCTTAATATGTATATTTTTAAAATACTTTTCACTATTTTAACATGTTTAATTTTACCAAGATATAAAATAGAAATAAATCTATTATTGCAAGGTAAGAAAGTGATGATTTCACAGAACTAATGCCTCCAAATCGTTTCCTGGTTTAGACTGTGAGTTAATGAATAATGGCAGTTGGCTTGTTTCCCATCTTTAAAACTGAGGAGAGGGAATAGTAACAACATTCATTGAACATTTCCTGTGTGCAAGGAATTTCACTGTGCTGTCAAAAGATAAACTGAGGCATATTAAAAACTTTCAGAGTTCATTTGAGCAAACATCCATTTCAATCAGGCAGCCCAAACCAGAAGTGGTTAGGAGCACTCCACCCACAGGAGCTAGGGGAAGGACTTTTATAGAGAAAAGGGAGAAGCAAAGCAAGAAGTTACTTGATTGGCTGTAACTTGTTACATTATTTGCATTATTTGGGAAAGCCCACTTGGCTGTTTGTGTTTGAGGAGTTAGGTTTTGATTTCTCAAAGTTGAGGCATTTTTAGGTTTAGGTTTTTGGTTTGCTTACACAGAGCATTAAGGCATTAAAACCACCTTAGTTTAATGGCTTCCTTCTTCAAATTAATTTAACAATGCTACACTTACGTATTTTGTTTAAACAGCAGAACATTCACCAAAGGACAGGCAGTATTATTATTATCCTTATTTTAAAAACAATAAAACTCAGGCATAGGGAGATAAAGTGGCTTGCCCAAGGTCATTTAGTTAGGAAAAAGCAGGAGTAACCTGTAAACATAGGCACTGTGAAGCCAGATTGGAATTTAACCTCTCCACAACAATGCCTAACAAGCTGTGAAGATCCAAGAGTACTTGCTAGGAAACTGGCAGAATCAAGAGCACTTCATCTTTACTTATTCTCCACACCAACTTGCCTAGGGAAGTATTAAATCCCATTTTACATATGAGAACAAGCTTAGAATAGTCACACGAAATTGCTCAGGGTCTGACCAATAGTGTTAGGAACAGGATTCCAGTCCTGGTTTGGTGGGGACTGACTATAGAGAAACTGGTATGGCAGTACACCAAACTGTAAATGTGTAATTTTCTTAGATTATTTTTGATGGTTGAAAAAAACACCAGTTTTTAATTTAATTTAATTTAATTTAATTTTTTTTGGCTAAATGAATTGTCACTTGTTAATCAAAGAGTAAGAAAAATGCAGAGCAAATTCATTTAACATTTTCCCCATACCTACAAATAAGCTGGTAAATTTGTTATTTTGTTGTAAAACATACTGGATGTGTGGGGGAGACAACCTTGAGACAATCTTATACATATTTTCTTAAGATGTTAGAGTTACTTTGATTTCCAAATTGCATATATTTTAAAGCAAAAAGTCATTAGGTAGTTATCTTAACAGAAACCTTTATACAATTCTCCATGTTAGAAAACTTAATTATTGAGCCATGTGGTTTTGACAACTATCAAAAATAAATTCTTCAGGGCTGCCTGCGTGGCTCAGTTTTTAAGTTTCTGACTTCAGCTCAGGTCATGATTCCAGGGTCCTGGGATGGAGCCCCACATTGGGCTCCCTGCTCTGCAGGAAGCCTGCTTCTCCCTCTCCAGCTCCCCCTGCTTGTGTTCCTGCTCTTGCTATCTCTCTGTCAAATAAATAAATAAAATCTTAAAAATAAAAAAGAAGATAAATTGTTTACATATATGTAATTGTTAAAAATAATTACTGTTCAGTACAATAACCTCTAAAATATTTTTAATTAGAATTCACTGAATCTCTCTTTTTTTAGAACTACATTTACTGAGGCAAATACTGGATAGTATTAAATAAGGCAAAGTCTCCCCCACAAAATAAACATGCTCTCTGTTGAGTGAAACGAGATAAGGATATGAAAATAAAAAATACACAATTGAAAGCATCCAGGACTTATCTGAAAGATTAACTTACTGAAAACCTTCTACACTGTAATATTTTTAATTCAATAGGTAACTTCTTCAATTTGAATTAAGTGTGAACTACCAAGGCATTAATTTAAACAGCAGCTAAAAGATCATAAATTTTATAGAGCAATAAGTGGTAAATAGACAGAAAGCAGCAATTAGGGTAACAGTCATTGTTTATGTGTATATAATGTTTATATTATTTAGATCATTTGTGAAACATTGTGAAAAATGTGTGGGTTTTTCCAGCTTTAGTGAGATCTAATTGATATGTAATATTGTATAAGTTTAAGGTGTACAATGTGGCGATACATATATATGGGGAAATGACTACAACGATTCCCACATTCATCACCTCATGTAGAAACCATTTTGTGTGTGTGATTAGGACTATTAAGATCGACTTTCTTAGCAACTTTCAAGTTTATAAGACAGTATTGATAACTATAGTCCGCATACTGTACATTAGGTCTTCGAAACTCATTCATCTTATAACTGGAAGTTTGTACCCTTTACTCATTTCCTCTACTCCCTTGTTCTTGGCAACCACCAACCTACTGAGTTCAGTTTCTTCTAATATTTCCCACATAACTGATATTATACAGTATTTTCCTTTCTCCGTCTGATTTATTTCCCTTCATGCAATGTTCTAAAGTTTTATCTGTATTCTGACAAGAGACACTTAGGTTGTTTCTGTGTCTTGGCTATTATAATTAATGATACCACGAACAAATGTCCTTTGAATATGGTAGTTCTGCTTTCATTTTTTTTTTTTTTTTTGGTAGTTCATATGGTAGTTCTGTTTTCATTTTTTTTTTTTTTTTTTTGAGGAAACTCTGAACTGTTTTTTTTTTTATCATCATGGCTATACCTATTTACATTCCCAGCAACAGCTCATAAGGATTCCCTTTCCTGCACATCCTCTCCTATACTTATCTCTTGTCTCTTCAGTAATAGCACTTTAACAGGTGTGAAGTGATATCACATGGTGGTTTTGATTTGCATTTCCCTGATGGCTAGTGATGTTGAGCACCTTTTCATATAACTGCTGGCCATTTGTATGTATTCTTTGGCAAAATGTCTATTCAAGTCTTCTGTCAATTTTTAAATCAGATTGCTTCAGTTGTATGAGTTCCTTATATATTTTGGATATCACCCCTTTTTTCAGAGAGATGGTCTACAAATATTTTCTTCTGTTTTGTATACTGCCTTTTAATTTAGTGGAATCCCCTGTGGTAGAGTCGGGGTTCAGGTGGTGTTTCCTGGCAGTGTAGTACCACTGCTGGATTCTCCTGTTGGGCAAGGCTGTGGACTGTGCTCCTCAGTTGCTCCTGGTTGAATAGGGGGAACTGTATGGTACTACTGGACTCTGCATTCATTGTTCTGCTTTTGAGTGAGGTTGTAGCCTACACTTTCTGATCAGACAGGGCCTCCAGCTACACCCCATACTTGGGTAGGATGGAGATAGTGCTTAATAGTTGGGTAGAGTCACTGTTGCAACTTCCTGGTAAGGGGGGGCCAAGTACTATGCTCTGTGATTAGCTGGCATCACAGACTGGACTCTCCAGCTGGAAAAGGCTGAAGGCTGTGTTCAACAATTGGGAAGGGTTGTGTGCTGGGTTCCACTGCTGAGCAGAGTTGTAAGCTGGGCTACATGGTTAAGTGGCACCTTGGCTGGGCTCTAACTGTCTGCTCAGGGTCACTGTTCAGGTTCCTGGTTATGTGGGTCCAGAGGTCATGCTCAACAGTTGAGTAGGAATGGTAGTTTGACTCTTTGCCCAGGCAAGCCATAGGCATGCTCTGTGGCTTTTGGGTATCTATGGCCTTGCTTTCTAGAGGGGTGTGACCAGAGGCTATACTTGAGCAACTGGGTGGGATTGTGAGTTTACTTTCTGCCTGGGTGGTACCACAGAGTGGGCTCCAAGGCCAGTATGGCCCACTGTTTGGAGGTCCAAATCAGGCAGAACTGCCATCCAAACTCCCTGGTCAAACAAGGCTACCCACTTGGTTCTGTAGAAGGGCAGAGCTGTTGGCTAGGATCTCTGCTCAAGGGTGCTGCTGCTGGATGAATGCACTCAGCTAAGATCTGAGCACTGCTTGCTGTAAGATCCACCTCTTTTCATCTCTATCTGATTTCCTGGTTGAATTCTGCAAGTTCTCTGAGAGATCTCCATGAGATGAGACTATAGTGAGCCTCATGCCGGGGAAGCTGATGTTCACCTTGGGTTCTCTTTCTCACTGGAGGAACAATAATGGTGTCACAGTGTGATGCTCTGCTGGTCTAGGGGAGAGGCAATGTGATCAAGATGAAAAGCACTCCGAACCCTTCTAGTTCAATCCTTCTTGATGTCTATTGTCCAGGAGAGTGCTTCAGCCTCACTTGTGGTTTCTGGGATTTTCTTCCTTCCTTCCTTTCTTTTCTTTTTTTTTTTTGAAAATTTTATTTATTTATTTGACAGAAAGAGAGAGCACACAAGTAGGCAGAGCAGCAGGCAGAGGGAGAAGGAGGCTCTCCACTGAACAGAGAGCCCTATGTGGGGCTCAGTCCCAGGACTCTGGGATCATGACTTGAGCCAAAGGCAGCCACTTAACCGACTCAGCTACCCAGGCATCCCAATGGTTTCTGGGATTTTCACAATGGTTTCTTGTCTATGGATAGCTGCCAGCTATCTCTGCCTTCAGTCTCTGCCAGAGGGACTGAAGCTGGAAATGAACTATGTCACCATCTTAATGATATCCATTCTTGAGGAATGCATGCTGAATTTTGCATTTGAATATTAATTAGTGTGAATGAACAAATTAACAGGATGAAGGAGAAAAACCATATGATTACCTCATAAGATACAGAATGAGATTTTAATACAAATCAATATTCACCTAAAAAAAGCTTAGCAAATTAGATATAATATGGAATGTCCTTAATTTAATAAAGAATGTCTACAAAAATCCTATGTCAGGGGTGCCTGGGTGACTCAGTTGGTTGAGAGTCCAACTCTTGATTTTGGTTCAGGTCATGGTCTCAGGGTAGAGAAATTGAGCCCCACATCAGCAGGGAGTGAATTTCTTCTGCTTGAACTTCTCTCTATGCACACCTGCCCCACTGGTCACACTATCTCTCTCTTCTCACCTCTCAAATAAATAAATCTTAAAAAAAAAATCCTGTGTCAAATATTATACCAAATAATAAAATATTGATATTGCCCATGAGGTCTGGGAGGAAGCAAGAATGTTTGTTATCAATACTTCTTCATAATATTTTAGCAAGTGCAATATATGAAGAAAAAATGAGGTATAAGGAAGAAAAATGGCCATTATTTTCAGATAATATTATTGTATGCATAGAAAAATCAAATTAGACAAAATGGAAACATATCATGGCTACATGTATTTACATTTATAAATATTATAAAGAGGGCAATTGCTCACAAATTGCTATAGTTTAATACAATGCTATTCTAATTTCCAGAAAATTTTCCAAGTATTTTTTGTGTGAAAATTGACCAGGTGATACTATAATTTATATGGAGATGAAGGACTTAAAATGGCTAAGAGCATCTTGAAAAAAAATGAAGTTGGAGAATTTATATTACCAGATTTCACAAATTATTATAAATGTACAATATTTATGATATTGTGGTATTGGTGAAAAGATAGACAAACAGATAAAACTATATGAAATTCAGAAACAGGTATGCACATTTAGAACCTTACAAATGATGACAAAATTGATGCTCTGTTACAGGGAAAAAGAATGTTCTTTGAATAAATTGGTCTGAATCAATTGAATATCCTCATAAAAAATAAGAGTCTAACCCCTACCTCAAATCATATGCATGAATATATCTCAGAGTCTAAATTACATGTGGTTAAGAGGGTTAATATTTCTATGTGTTAACACTGTACACACATACAGATTTTTTAAAATGAATATAGAATAAAGAGAAAACCTACTAAATAAATTTAGAAAGGTACTAAAAGAATAAACAGGTTTTATATAATGAGGTGTTCATGTTCACTAACCTGGCTGCATAGGCAGCATTAGCAATTCTTACATTTAGTCATGCACTTGCTCATGTATAGTCATGCACTTGCTCATTGTTTTTATTAAGTCTTTGCTTGAAATAACATATGCAAAGATTAAGAAACATCTGCCGAGTTTTTAATGCTGACCTATAGTTATGGAAACTGTGTATAAAATTTCTAAATTTCTAGTATTCATCTTCTACTAAACATGAAAAAGTCCAGAAAGTGAATCATTTTAACATTGTTTTTTAATATATTTTTACTTTCTTTGGGGAAAAATGGTTGAATTAAAGAAAAATTTAGATGGAATTTTTTCCCTATCTTGAGTCTTTCTAAAAGCAACATAAAATGATAATAATAAAAATACTTATCCTAAAATCTGGTTTCCTATTACTTATTTTTTTAAAGATTTTTTTTTTTTTTAATGTGAGAAAGAGTATGGAGGGGAAGGGCAGAATGAGCAGGAGATAAGACTCCCCACTGAGCAAGGAGCTCAACACAGAGCTCCAACCCAGGACCCCCAAATCCTGACCTGAGCCAAAGGCAGATGTTTAACAGACTGAGCCACCCAGGTGCCCCACTTTGAACTTATATTTAACATCAGTCCTTTTTTGATTCCGTGATTTTTTTTCTTAAATATGGCTTTATAATCTCTTACATATTTCAATTTAGCAAAAAGTGTGATTTATTACCCTTGCATTGTGGCTTTTTAATGCATTCTGTGGCTGTTCTTTCAAAGGAAAACATTCCTTTGTGTATTCCTTTAACAAACAGGTGGTGTGGCTTTTCCAGTGTCAAAGTGACAGTCTTCCAATCGCAATCATTTCCCAAATAGTATTCAGTGGAAAAATAACATCTGTAGATGAACTCAAACCATCTTGATAAAATGAAGCAGGTGCTCGTATTAGCATTCCTAAAGCTACAGAAATCCGTCTGCAGAAACTTGATTTACAGTAATTTTAACCTGATTTATTCTTCATTATAAGTAAGTGCACTACCCAAGAGATATGTGAATCATAGTACTTAGTGAGATAAACATATTTAGAAGATTATGATCTTGCAGAAAATCTGTTGTTACTCTCCTTGAACAAGAGTCTTTAGAAATCATTTGCTCTTTTGCTTTAACTGTAATGATATATATTATGAAAAATAGTAATTTTTCTTTCCATAGATAAAAAAGATAATACAATTCTATAACCAAATAATTTTTATGATACAAAATATGCCTTTTTCCTTATAATGAAAAATTTTAAGATCTACTCTCTTAGCAACTTTCAAATATACCACACAGCAGTGTTAACTATAGTCATGATATTGTACATCACCAATACAAATATACATATATTAAAACAATATTGGAAATAATTTAGCAGGCTGTCAATAAGAGATTAAACAATTCCTGTTCTTTGAGAGAATGAAATATTATGCAATTGATAAAGGGGCATTCAATCTGCATGCATAATAATTATGGATTGATGACCACAGTATCTTATTGATTTTTAACCATAGTAAATACCAGAACAATATGGATAACTGAAAAGAATGCACACATAGACTTGGAAAACTACCCTGACGTTCACATATCCAACTGTACACCAGCATTAACTTCTTAGAGGTAGGAGTGTCTTTCATCTCTCACTTTATATACCTCTTTATATTTAAACATTTTCTTATTGATTTTGTATTATATTTTACTCTTTGAATATATGAAATATTTTTTAATTAAGGGTAGTTGATTATTTTTAAAAATTTCTATATAAATTGAATTTAATTAACATATACTGTTTTATTAGTTTCAGAGGTAGAATTTAGTGATTCATCGGTTGTATGTAACACCCAGTGTTGCCCTCCTTAATGTTCATAACCCAATTACCCCATCCCTCACCCACCTCCCCTCCAGCAATCCTGAGGTTTTTTTCCCTATGGTTACAAGTCTCTTATGGTTTGCCTTCCTCTCCCCTTTTTCATCTTATTTTTCCTTCCTGTTCCCCACATTAACTTGTTTTGTTTCTTAAATTCCACAGATGACTGAAATCATATGGTATTTGCCTTTCTCTGACTTACTTCGCTTAGCATAGACTCTCTAGTTCCATCCATGTTATTGCAAATGGCAAGATTTCTTTTTTTTGATAGCTGAATAATATTCCATTGTGTACATACCACCTCTTCTTTATCCATTCCTCTGTCGATGGACATCGGGGCTCTTCCCATAGTTTGGCTCATGTGGACATCACTGTTATAAACATTGGGGTACAGCTGCTCCTTCGAGTCACTACATTTGTATCTTTGGGGTAAATACCCAGTAGTGCAATTGCTGGGTCATAGGGTAGTACTATTTTCAACTTTTTCAGGAATCTCCATACTGTTTTCCAGAGTGGCTGCACCACGTTGCATTTTCACCAGCTATGTAAGAGGATTCCTCTTTCTGCATCCTCACTAATATCTGTTGTTTCCTGGGTTGTTAATTTTAGCCATTCTGACTGGTGTAAAGTCTTATCTCATGGTTTTGACTTATATAGGAGGGAACTGATTCTTAATGATTAATGAGCTCTTCTTTAATAGGATGTATTCTTCCTTGATACTAATCATGAATTAACACAGGAAAATGATTGCCCATGTGCTAGGGATAGTCCTCTTAACCATTATAACCCACATACAGAACTGATGATTTTACATGGAATATTTAATATTTAATATCAAATAATATCAAATATTTAATATTTGATCATGTATGAAAATCTCTAAGACTCACTGAGACTATATAAAACTTAAATATATGGAAAATATAACTTCATCTGTATCTAGTATGAATGTTATTAATTAAACATAACAACTGATTAAAATACATTGAGACCCTGGCTGTGAATTCTTTGGCATGAGATACATAATATATCATGTTCAACCAACCAATGGAAATTTATTGGTTGCCAAGGTATTTATAGAACAGAGGTAACAAGTTAGAATAGTAGTGGTATTGAAATATTCTGGCCTCTGCGGCTCTTGGGTGGAGAAGTTAGTTGGGCATCCAAATCTTGATTTTGGCTCAGGTCATGATCTCAGGGTCTTGAGACTGAACCCTGGCTGGGCTCTGAGCTCAGTGCAGTCTGCTTGAAATTCTCTCCCTCTTCCTCTGCCTGCTTGCACATGAGCTCTCTAACTCTCTGTTTCTTTCTTAAATAAATAAACACAAGCTTTTAAAAATAGAAAGATTCTGGTTTCTGACGAGCTGTTCAGATGGAACTATTATCTACATCAGTACACTTCTTAGAACATGCAGAATGTGGATTTCTCCTAAGAATGTTATGATAATAAGTTGACCTTGCTCTCTCCTGGATAGTTTTTCTCTTTATTTGTTTCATGCTACTTTTTATAGACCTATTACAAGTAAAGAATAATACCCATATATTAAATAAATCTCATCAGAGATTGTCTTAGAAACATAAGGAGATTCAAAATCTGATAAAAATCACATTATTTGTTATACCCTGCCCTTTGCATCCCATCTACACCACCTCCAATACTCACGGTCTCCAAAAATGTCAGGAAAATCAAATTACATAAATAACATGAATGTTGAACTAAAAAGAAAATAAGGGCTTTCAAATACAGCATAAAAAGATACGGTGTGGGATGCCTGGGTGGCTCAGTTGGTTAAGCAGCTGCCTTCGGCTCAGGTCATGATCCCAGCGTCCTGGGATCGAGTCCCACATCGGGCTCCTTGCTCAGCAGGGAGCCTGCTTCTCCCTCTGCCTCTGCCTGCCGTTCTGTCTGCCTGTGCTCGCTCTCCTCCCCCTCCCCCCGATAAATAAATAAAATCTTAAAAAAAAAAAAAAAGATATGGTGTAAATTGGGAAGAGTGATTCCATTTAATACAAGTATTTTGGAGCATTTCAGGCAAATATATGTATATGTCCCTAAGCTCTTTTCTAGACATACAGATCTAGAAGATAATGTATACAATTATCTTTATAAGTCCTAGATAAACCACTAGACAACTGATTTCTGCCACATTGCAGATGATCTCTACTTGGTTTATCTTTGAAAAGGATCATGTCTGAACTCCAACCAATTAAATATTTAGCCACAACATTTGCAACCCTGGGCTAAATCCTCTCTTTGCTCTGTAGGCCTGAAACATTAAGCTAGATGACTTTTCATTTTCTGGTTAAAGTCCTACATCGCTTTTTTCTGGAATATAACTTTCCCACCCTTTCTTTTCTTATCCTCATTAAAGTTGAGTCTAAGTATGGTATAATCTTTTCCAATAGTTTCAATTTCTGACTGCTGGTTTTCATTATTTTTTTAACTACTATTCATCATAGGTTAAACAGATCAGGACAAGGAAGGTAGGTACAACAAAAATAAGAAATAGGAGAAAATAGGTCTCAGACACTGAGACAAGAAGTTAGTGCCAGTGACTTACTAAGAAAATGCTCTCAGGAGAAATCCTCAAGGGAATGGAAAAGGAAAGAAAGAAAAGTGGAAATTTTAAAAAGGGTATAATTTCACACAAAATCTCAGCTTAAGTCTGAGTGCACAGGAAATTCTGAAATGAAACTTAAGCCTCCAAGTTTGTCTGGATTGGAGGCAAGATCCTTAGGCATTCAATCTACTGTACCCATTGACTATTCTCTAAGACCACCCTGTGGGAACACTGTAAAATCTTCCCAGGCCCCTCTAGCTCTCTGAACAGTATGGGCAAAATGATCCCTTAGCTCCAGGGCAGGGTGTGAAGAGTGTCACAGGTGCAGGCTATTGAAAGCTATGCACAAGGAAGCGGCAAGATGGGCTTACTGAAAGGATCAAAAGAATCCCAAGGGATATGGCCACATCACAGAATTTGTTATGCCGTCTTTATTAAAATATAGTTGGGTGTTATAGTCAACTAATGAATTATTGAACACTATATAAAAAATTAATGAGGTACTATACAGTGGCTAACTGAACACAATTATATATATAAAATGTATTTATATGTAAATGTATTTAGATATACATTTATACATATATAGTATATATTTTAGATGTGTATATACATTATGTGTGTGTGTATACACATTTATATACCCAACAATATTGTTGGGTTTGACTTGCCCTTGTGAAACTTCCTTTTTTGATTACCATCTTATTTCTCCATGATAATTTCTTATGTTTCCTTTACCTTCCTTCAAATTGTTCCTCTGAGGCAAAAGTCTTTTTAAATATGTTCCTCAAGTCTCTCTTTTCTCCTAAATAAGAAGAAAAAGTTTTTTCAGACGGGCAAGATAAATATGAGAGAAAGACCTAATTATCAAGGTCTCTAGGCAATTGGAGGCTACCCTCTTCAGTACTGAGAAGCGGTCACTTCCACTAGTCTGGACTGTTTAAGAAATCTGGGGTCCAGTGTTTCTAAATATTTCCATCCCAGCAAGCCCTATACACGTTTTGGGAGCTCACACACCTTCCATCAGGACTCTGACTTTATCAAAAGAGACTGCTAATTCTGTTTTACATTTAATGTGTGAAAGGAGATTTCTGACTACACATCAATGAATTTATTTTTCAGAGTACAGTTAAATGTGTCACAAATATAACAAGTGGTTAGAAATATTTTTTAAAAAGGTTTTATTTATTTATTTGAGAGAGAGAGCACGAGAGGGGAGAATGTCCAATGGAGAAGCAGACTCCCCATGGAGCTGGGAGTCCGATGTGGGACTTCATCCCAGGACTCCAGGATCATGACCTGAGCTGAAGGCAGTCACTTAACCAACTGAGCCACCCCAGGCATCCTAGAAATATTCTTAGGAGTAAAATTTGTAGGGGGTCCTGAGTGGCTCAGTTGGTTAACCATCTATCTTTAGCTCAGGTCATGATTCCAAGGCTCTTGGAATCCACCCCTGCATTAGATTCCCTGCTCAGGTACAAGACTGCTTCTCCCTCTCCCTCTGCATGCTGCTTCCCCTGCTTGTGCTTTCTCCCTGTGTCAAATACATACATACATACATACATTTTTTTTAAAGATTTTATTTATTTATTTGACAGACAGAGATCACAAGTAGGCAGAGGCAGGCAGAGAGAGAGGGGAAAGCAGGCTCACCGCTGAGCAGAGAGCTGGACGCGGGGCCTGATCCCAGGACCCTGGGATCATGACCTGAGCGGAAGGCAGAGGCTTTAACCAACTGAGCCACCCAGGGGCCCCCATACATGCATTTTTTAAGAAAAGAATAGAATTTATATATATCAAGACTTAGATCAAGGACATTTTACCTGATATACTTCTTATCCATGTTTTAATGTTAAGTATTAGGTGCTTCTAGCTTGCGAGTTAATGAAGAATTTAATCTTAATCTATAGATGATTTAATTTTAGTGGCCTTTTGACTGCCACTCCTCTCCCAATTTGCTTTCCTAACTTGCTCTAGAATGCATCCTTATTACTTCTGTCTTAATTATTTTGCTTTATCTTTCATTATTTTATATTTACTTTCCTACAGAAAAAATATATTTATTTCTTACATTATATTTATTTTATATTTCTTTTTAAGAAAAAAACTTAAAAGAAAAAAAAAAGATGTTTGTACTTCAAATATAATGTAGACCTATTTCCCAACAGGAATAAATGTTTATATGCTGAGCATGGGTTATCTTCTTGTTTGTAGCTCTTCTGTTGTATTTCAGTGGAAAGTCTGGATCCAGCTTTGTTGTTAAGTCTGCAGTCCACTTCTTGTAATCATTATGTTAGAGTATATTGGACTTCTTGCTTTCATGATTTTACCAGTTCAGGAAATGTAACTGGACTCCCTTGCTGAATGTGTTTGTATTTTAAAGAAGATGTATTTCTTCTTCTAGTATTTTATAACCTGTATTTTTGAACACAACATTTTTAACAATTAAAATTACTTCATCTACTAATTTTTTTTCAATGTTTGTAAAATTTCTTTTGAAAAATTCTGGGCAAGATTTCATTATGGCACTGCCCAATAGAGATCAGAGGTCTTCAATATGGAGTTGAGAAAATGAGATGGGAAGGAAAAATCCAGAGATAGCACAAAGTACATAAAGACCTGAGGGTCAGAACTTAAATATATTGGTTCCCAGAGCACTGAAGGATGTAAGTGGTGTAGATAAGATTTATGTGGTTTCTGGAGGTAGTTATTTACTCCTTGACTAAACACACCTTTCAGAAGAACCAATTCCCATGAAAATAAGAGGAAGAAAATATAATTCTACAAAGGGAAACTATTAATACTTACATCTGTCCGTTTTCTTAAAACTTTTGTTTTTCTTAATAAATTTACAATATAGTAAAATGCTTAATATTGACTATTTTCAAGTGAATTAAGTAAAATCACAAGAGATATTAATGGCACCTAAACAGTCAGCCAGACCATACTTTAAATAAATATATTAAGGTTTATGCTCATATATTACTCTTCATTGTCATTTGAAAAATTAAATGTTTGATATGTAAGAATATTTACAGAAAACTCTTCTAGCATGTCAAACAACATAAATTTAGCTTCTATAAATTAAAGGAAATCCAAGATTTCATAGTTAAGTGACAGCAGATTTCTGTATGTAAGACTTCTGACCAACAGATTCAAGGGCAGAAAGTAATGTCAGACACAAGGAAGAAGTGAAAGTGATACCTTTACGTTCAAATAAAATGTTTTGTGCTTAAAATATTGAGGTGGGGGCAGCTGGGTGGCTCAGCCGGTTAAGCATCTGCCCTTGGCTCAGGTCATGATCCTGGGGTTCTGGGATCAAGTCCTACAATGGGCTCCCTGCTGAGCAGGGAGCTTCTTCCTTTCCCTCTGCTGCTCTCTCTATCAAATAAATAGAAAATTTAAAAAAAAATTGAGGTGGGAGACATTAACATGATAAAGCTAGAAGAAAGATACTGCTTTTATGCTCTGGGACAGGGATTGGAAATCCATGGGTTTGGGCCAAAACCGACTTGGGTTCATTTTTATAACTAAAGTTTTCTTGGAGCACTGTCTATTAATTCTTATGAATTGTCTATGGCTGTTTTCTTTCTCTAAGGATTTTATTTATGAGAGAGAGAGGGCACAAGCAGGGGGTAGGAGCAGAGAAAGAGGGACAAGCAGACTTTGCATTGAGCGCAGAGCCAAATTGGAGTACAATTTCACAGCACTAAGATCTGATCCTAGCCAAAATCAAGAGTCCAATGATTAACTTGACTGAGCCACCAGGTATCCCTCCCTGTCTATGGCTGTTTTTAGTGCTAGAACCATTTGACCTGCAAAGCCTACAATATTTACTATGTGGTCTGTCTTTAAAAAAAGTTTGATAATCCCTTTTAGGTGGTAATACTTTTAATATATTAATGGTACAATAATGGTATACATTAATGGTCAGAGGCAAGGCAAGATGTATAAGCATTGTTGTTTTTAAGAACACTAGACTGCAATTGTTCTTTAATTCTCAACTTCGTAAAGTCCAAGATTGTGATTTATAACCCTGGAGAGATTCAGAAAAAAGATTTTATAAATCAGTGTTTCTCAAAGTGTGTCAGGTACACATACTTTAGGAATTCATTCAACAAATACAATTTTATTTTTTTCTTGTATTATAGTAAGTCTCCAAATACTAAAAGAAGTTGGTGATACAACACTGAGATGTCTGGACTGACTTTTGGTGATTTTATTGGCCTTTTACTCTTACTTTTACTTCATAGCTTATAGGTAGCCTCTAATGCTCCAGATGTTATGTCTTCTTTCCATGATGGGAGACCTTATGTAAAACAGATGGAATCAGTTACAGCAAATTTCTGAACAAGGATTGATGGTTATACATGTCTCAAATAATCTCTATTATCCATAAGGAATTCTAGAAATTTGAGAATTTATTTTTCTTAACTGTGACAAAATATTCATAACATAAAGTTTACCATTTTGAGCATTTTTAAATGTAGAGTTCAATGACACTAAATACATTCATTATTATACAACCATCACCACCATCCATCTTCTATTTTTAGAAGTCTACCTTTTGCACAGTCCTTTAATCTTTTTTATTTATCTTATTTAAAGCCCTTGTGAAATTTAATGGAATACCATTCAATTAACTCAGGCTGGGGCAACTTCTTTTAACAAACACACTCCCGCCCCCTCATTTTTTCAGTTTTTCTTTCGTATCAACAGACTTTCAAAATGAGACATCTACATATCTTGCATATTTCTTGCTAAGTTTATTTCTATGTGGCTAATATATTTTGTGCCACTTATGAATAGAATTTTTCCATTGTGTGGTTTCCACTGTATGGATTTCATTATTGTTGGTTTATAGCAGTGCCACTCAACACTGGGCCAAACAGTGGTACAAGTTGGAGAAATATGTACTTGTACATGAGAAAATAAGAAGTTTGTCACAGAATATAAATTAACTAAGGACAGTGTTTAGTTTATCTGACTTTATTAAGAAAGCCCTGATAAAAGAAGCAGTGCAGTGATTTATATTTTATATTCTTTGGAGGGAACAATGTCTTGTCACAAGAGAGTAACAAACAGGTTGCAGATGAATTGTTTTGAGCAGTGGACTACATAAAAACTATTAATTTATTTTAATTTGTTTTATAGCAAATATTCTTGCTGAATTCTTTTAAAAACTGTTTGGATGGCTTTTCTTTAAAACCCTATTGCAAAACCTTATCTGTGGCACCTGGGTGGTACTGTGGGTTAAGTGACTGACTCTTGGTTTCAGCTCAGGTCATGATAGAGTTGTGAGACTGAGCCCCCTCACTGGGCTCCGCGTTCAGTATGGAATCTGCTTAAGACTCTCTCCTTTTGGGGCACCTGGGTGGCTCAGTGGGTTAAGCCGCTGCCTTCGGCTCAGGTCATGATCTCAGGGTCCTGGGATTGAGTCCCGCATCAGGCTCTCTGCTCAGCAGGGAGTCTGCTTCCTCCTCTCTCTCTCTCTGCTCTGCCTCTCTGCCTATTTGTGATCTCTCTCTGTCAAATAAATAAATAAAATTTAAAAAAAAAAAGACTCTCTCCTTTTCCCTCTCCCCTCCTCCTGCTCTTTCTCCCCCTCTCTGTAAAATAAATAAATAAATATTTTTTTAAAGCCCTATTGCAGTTCTAAAACAATTATATTAACCACAAATGGCTAATTTTTATTAGTGATGAATGTTCTATTTCATTTTCTCTTTTAGACAGTACACCTTTTGAAATAATAAAGAGATGATAACAGATCCTTGTATCAATATGGATTTTAATTAAAATGCATTTAGTGCTTCAAAGTGGGTAATGGATTAAGACATTTTAGTTAAGATATTTTAAAGTGTCATGTTAAGAGAGTATTCTACCTTTAAGTATTCAAACTCAAGAACTGCAGTAAAGACAAATAATAACAGTATGTGTTAAAGTCCTATGCCATTTATATCTCTGACTTTGGAGAAGTTACTTAAACTCTTGGAGCTATTTCTCATCTGTAAAATTATGTAGTGGGTTGAACGGTAGCCACCCAAATGATATGCCCTTAATTCCTAGAATGTGTATATGTTACATTATTTGGACAAATGGTCACCGCAGTTAATTTAGGACCTTGGATGAGGTCATCCTGAATTACCTGGGTGGGCTCTAAATTCAGTGACAAGTGTCCTTATAAATAAAAGAAAAGAAGAAAACACAATACAGTGAAAAGGCAATGTGAAGACACAGACAATAATATAGAGAGGTAGGCCTAGTTAACAAAGTCAATGAATGCTTGCAGCCACCATAAACTGGAAGAGGATTCTCCCTAAGAGCCTCCAGAGGGAGCACAGCCATGCCAATACCATGGCTTTGGACTTTATGCATAACTGTGACAGAATAAATTTCTTTTGAGTTAAGCCACCTGATTTGTGATAATTTTGTTACAGAGGATCCAAGAAACTAAAACAGATGGGGATAATAATCCGAACCTTATAGATTTGTTGAGATTATTGAAGAAAAAAATACATGGCAATCTTGGCATATGGCGGATATTCAATCATTGTAATCATTAAAATGATCTTTTTTTTAAAAGATTTTATTTATTTATTTGGCAGGTAGGCAGAGAGGCAGGCAGAGAGAGAGAAAGAGAGGAAGAAGCAGACTCCCTTCTAAGTAGAGGGCCCGATGCGGGTCTCGATCCCAGGACACTGGGATCTTGACCTGAACTGAAGGCAGAGGCTTTAGCCCACTGAGCCACCCAGGCACTGCTAAAATGATATTTTTAGACCAATCATAATAATGTATTCATTTTCTCTTTCTGTTCTTTGTTGTAAAAATATGGGTTAATTTTTCAAAACATTTCTTATTTAGAAATTACATCAAATTTGTATCTTCTAAGAACTAAAATAAAATTTACGTTATATATTCCAACTTTATTTAGGACAATTATTTAGTTTTAAGCTTAGGTTAAATTAGCTTAATGATCACTGCCTCTATAGCATACCTTCTATTATCTCAAATTCTTAAACCTTTTTTCAGCTTTAAGTGTATCTGTTATACAAAAAATTGCACACATTTAATATATATGGGCTCAGACATAAGCATCACATGATACCATTGCCACAACTAAGGTACTAAACATACCCATTACCTCCAAAAACTTCCTTCTGTTCATTTATAAGTTTTTTGTTTTGTTTTTGGTAAGAACAGTTACTATAAGCTTTATTCTCTTAATATGTTATAAAGTGTACAACACTATATTGTTAAGTAAAGGTATTATGCCATATAGCAGATTTTGAGAACGTATTCAGCTTGCAGTAGGGAAACTTTCTACCCATTGAAAAACAATTCCCCATCTCCTCACCTCTCCGGCCTTGACAACCATCATTCTCTGTTTCTACAAGTCTATTTTAGGTACCTCACATAAGTGACTGTCTTCCTGTGACTGGCTTATTTCACTTAGCATGATGTCCTCCAGATTCATCCATGTTGTCACAAATAGCAGAATTTCTCACTTTATTAATGATGGATAATATTCCACTATGTATAAATTCCACATTTTCTTTATTCATTCATCATCAATATACAGTTGGGTATTTCCATATCTTGGCTATTATGAGTAATGCTGCAATGATAATGGGGGTATAGATACATTTTGAGATCCTGATTTCAATTTTTTGGGATTATATACTCATGATAGTTTTATTTTCAATATTTTGAGAAGCCTCCATAGTATTTCCATGCTGTGGAGTGGCTGTACCATTCTATGTTCCCACCAAAAGTGTATAAGGGTTCCAGTTTTTCCACATCCTTGCAAAACTTATCTGCTGCTTTTTTAAAATAGTAGCCATTCAAATAGGTGTGAAGTGATATCATGATTTTGATCTTCTTTTCCCTGTTGATTAGTGATGTTCAGCATCCTCTCATATACTTGTTAACTATTTGTATGTCTTCTTTACAGCTCTATCTATTCAATTCCTTTGCCCACTTTTTAACTGGGCCATTTTGTGTGTGTGTGTGTGACTGAACCAATTTTCCATGATGGCTCTTCTTAGTGGTGTTTTTGAGTCTTAATTTATTAAGATGTCTTTCTCTGGTATTCTTTAATGAATGGTAATTTTACAATGAATATGTTCTGGCTTTGCAATCTTTTTTACTCAAAATTCTGTAGAGGTAATGCAATATTTTTTTAAAAATATTTTTTGCAAAGATTATTTGAAAGAAACCTTTGTGGGTGAACTTGATTTTTTTTCCCCCCAGTTGAATCCTGTACTGTTCTATTTTTCCTAAAGAATTTAAGCTTGCTAATGTCTTTTTAGGTTACGCTTCTCAAACTAAACTTCTCAAACTAAAAAATCCAAGCTATTTTGTTTAATTTTAATTTTTGTTTTTTTATTATACCTCAAGACAGTTTTACTCTATAATTTATTATTTTTTGTTAGTTTAAAATTGCTTTGAATGTTGCTTCTGTTTCATCTTTTCTATTCTTTCAAAGTAGTAATGACCTGAATTTTGGATTTCTACATACTGTTCTCAATACCAAGTCTTTCTGATCATTTTCACTTCTTGTCTTCTTCCACATTTTGAGGTTCCTCAAGGCTTTCATTCACTTATTTCACACAATTTTTTTTAGCAATATCAATTCTACTTTAAATTGCATAAAGTATTTTGCAATGTCCTCTGAGGTTTAAAACTGTACTTATAATCTATTGATACTTTCTTTGTATGTCTGCTTTATCTTCCAACTAGCTTTAATTTTAGTTAAGTGTTGTCATACTGCATACCTTGTTTTATGCGTCTGACATTTGCTTCCACTTTCTGGAAAAAATAATACTTTCATGCATTTTCTACTTTCAGACTCATACTATAGTATCTGTGTAGTAGTAAGTTTGGCCTCACTAAAAGATAAGATCTGGCTTTTGCTCTTAAATTCTGGGTGGTAATCTCTGGGCCTATGGAACATTAAACCCAATAACATGTAATATCTTTGCTTAGGGGCCTTGGATCATACTGGATAGTCAAATGATGTGACATAGGACAGGGCCTGGGTATACTCATAAAGTCTTAGGGCAGGGGCTGACCATCCCAGAAAGACTTATACTGTGATTTAGGGAATGGGCTTGGGATCATTTCGTGTCAGTTGACCTGGAGACAGAGACCAACCATATTGGCAATCAATCAATAAATCACTCAATCTTATCTATGTGAAAGAAGCCTCAATAAAAGCTCTGGTTATGAAAGCTTGGTAAACTTGCCCATTTCGTTATGCTGTATGTGTACAGTCACACATCAGTTTAAGGAAAGCAATGAGTTCTGCTTCCACGGGGAAAGGATAATGGCCATTCTGCGTTTGATACTTCTCCTGGACTCCACCTATATGCTTCTTTCCTTGGATCATGTTAAACTGTATCCTTTCTCTGTAATAAATTATAACCATGAGTGTAACAGCTTTCATTGAATTCTATAAATTCTTCTACAGAATTACTGAAACTAATTTCTGGACTCATCCAAACTTGCAGTTCATGTAAAAAGTGAGGACTGTCTTGGGAACTGTGCTGTCCAACTTTGTTGTTGGCCCCAAACCTTTGAAGCATTTGTTCATAGACTTTGACATAATACTTTCTTTATTAATCAGAGAAAATTTTAATACATGTCTGGAATTTTCATCAGAAATAGGATAGAGGCTTCCTAAATCTCCCTTTCTTTTCTATTTTGAGTTTAAAATTTATTTCCCATTCAGTGAAATAATCATCTGAAAATATTAGGGAAAAGCATTACAAACATATGTTATTTCAGCCCATTGAGTATGTGTACATGCACGTGCATGTGTATGTGTGTGTGTGGTTGATTGAAACTACTATGCCATGTAGTTGATGTTGATATATCCTTGTATATCAGCTCAATTTGGGTAAGTATCTGACTGGAGAAGCACAGCTTAAACTTAGAAATCTATCCCTTCAGATCACTCACCTACAGTGACACATTGCTATGATGTGTTGCAACTCTCTGTGGCCCAGGTCAATAAGCCCAGTTTCTCCAGGCAGCTGTTCCTGCACTGAGAATCAAACTTGCAGGGATGTTACAGTTTCAAATCCCTGAGCTTATAAACATGGCTACAACTGTTGCTTTGAATGTAAAGATTTCCAGTGACAAAAAGGTGACAAATTGAGCTTTTTTATTCCTGATGTTTTTATTGTTTATTCCCCACTCTTGTCCCTTGTTGGTTAGCCCCAACATCTGTTGAAGGGACAATATCTGAGAATAATCATAGGTGTGATTAAGTAGGTAAAAGAGGACTAAATGAATGAATAGCCTAAAGGCTGAGCTTAGCATGTAAGGTGGCAAGAGTACAAAGTACAGGGGTCAAGGGACCTGTACTCCAGTCATAGATTTGTCTTCACTTTAATTTCTATCCCTGGTCAAGTTACCTAACCTCTGTAAACTAGGTTTTCCTCATTTGTAAAAGAAGCCCAACCATGTTTATTTTCTCTAGTAAAAATAAGCTCAAATTATATACATTGCAGTAGTTTGAAAAATAAGGTGAATTGTATGGGTGGCAGGAGCTATTATTTCCACACATGAAAAGTATAATTTCTGAACTGGTTAGTAATATGATGAAAATTACATTTTTCGAAGATGAATCTGACACCCATTCAAGAAGAAATGAAGCAGGAATGTAACAAGTGAATTAAGATGGTGCATGAAGTGGTGACTCCAAAAAGAGAAGATGGGTGCAATCCTAGGTATATTTCAAGTAATGAATCAATGGAACATGATAACTAATTGGATGTGAAATAAAGGAGAAAAGCAGTCTAAACGAATCTCAGTGTTTCTAATTTTGTGTATCTGAAGAATGCTTGTATGATTCATAGATACAATGAATTTTGAAAAAATATCAGAGAAGGCAAAAAAATCAAAAAGAAAAGGCAAGAAGAAAGAAAAAGGAAAATAATAAAAGATATGTAGACATTTTCCCAACATTGTTTACATCCCAATTTTTTTAAAAAAATATCTTCCAAAGTCTAGATTTGTATTATATTCTGTAAGTCATTTTCTCTTTTCTCTATAAAGGACTGTTCAAAGCCTATATAACTTGTTTAAAATGTGAGTGCCTTATGCTTCAGGAATTAAGAAAAGATTGTAACTCTGCTTTAAAAAGCCACATTTAAAGATTTCTATCAAGGTGTTTCATTTCAGACTAAAAGTGCCTTTTTATCTAAACAGAAGATTAGATATGCATGGGATAGACATACTTATCTCATGCTTTCTTTTCCATTTTGAAAGGGCTGAATAAAACACCATTTAAAAATGTGAATTGTTTTAAGAAATCATTGCACAGGGAAAAATAAAAATGTAAGGTCTTGCTAGGGATATTTCTTTTTGATTATGATTCTCATTCTCCGAATTGGTTCGTTATTCTCACTTACTATTGTGGACAGAAAAGACTGTGGTGAGAAAAGACTGTAACAGGACCTACTTAAAAGGTAATGGGGGAAAATAACCTATTATTATAAAGTAGCTTTCATTACATGTAACCCCCATTATATTAATGGAGTAATGTTAACACACAGAGTAGACTTCTTTTGCTGCAAATAGAATGTTTCATCTTTTGTCTTTAAAATACTACTAATAAAATATAATGACCTTGGAAGGTCTGAAAATTAATGTACAAAAATGTTGGAAAGCTTGTTTCCTCATTAAATGTATTAGTGGTAAACATGGTATTTTTCTTAGTGTTCTTAAAATGATCTAGCCTCATTATGTCTCAAATGGTGTTCCCAAAGTCAATAGCACCTGAGCCTTAGCTTTTCACAGTAAAAGGGTGAGAAAATGAAGTCCACAGAAAATTTCCTACTATGTCTTGTTATTGCATTGTAAAACATAAATAACTTATTAAAGTAGCCAGTAAGTAACAGTCATGACTGATTCCTATTTACCTTTATCAGTCTATATAGTAGACACATGCTCTCTTTCTCTTTTCTGCACAAAAGACAAACACATATACATATCCTGATAAAACTCCACCTGAAGCATGGAATTTGACACAGTTGTCTTCTTCTTCTACTTCACTGTAAAAGGTTCTCAGTTCTTAGAGCTTGTAATTCTTCGAATGTAGTGGCTCCCTTTCTTTTTACCTAGCCTAGTACTCAGCTGTGTCCTTCATAAGCCTGTTTTACCCTTCCATCCTTGCTGCAGAATATCAGGCTTTCCCTAGGTTAAGTTCTTTCCTTTCTGTGCACTCTCTCCTTCTCTGATCTCATCCACTCCCTCATCTTTAGATGGAAACAAGGCCGATAACCGGAACTTCTGTCCTGATATTATGTCTTGTATTTCCAGCTACTTCATAGACATTTCAAACCGGACTTGACAAGTTTCCCTGAGCCAGCTTTTATTTACAAAGAATCTCTCTATTAATAGCACTAATATGAATTCTTTTCAAGACTTTCTGAATTCCTTGCTGTCTCCCCACATTGAATAAGTTCAATCACAATCAATTTTTTTCCACATTACTAATTTTTCCCATTTCTATCTTTCCTGTTTTCAACTCTGTCCTTCTTTAGGCTCTCATTATTTTTTCTGGCTATTTACTCACCCTCAACATAATTTGTTTATGGCTCTGTAGGAAACAGAAAGATAAAGGATCTGTGAACTTTATCAACACAGTAATCTAGAAGGATGGACACGATATGTCAAATGAAGTGATAGTAAAAGACCATATTGTTTACATCCTAAGTTAAGGGAGACTAACATGACAGACTGGGTGACTGGAGACTTCACCAAAAAGATAGTATTTGAGCTAGAATGGTGGGTAAATTGAGGCCATAGCCATTCTAGGTGAAAGCAACTAATAATCCAAGGTAGAAAAACAGAAAGTCCCAATCTAGTTGGGGCATAACAGAAGCGTATGACTGCAATGAAAAAATGGATGGGGGCATTGGTGCAGAGCTCTTTGTGATGGCCAGATACACTAGGAGTTTGTTCTGTGGAAGTCAAGAGTCTTGGATGTGACAGATAAATGCAAATTTGGAGTCAGATGATTTATCTTCATGGCTTGATTCTACTATATTCTGTAAAAATGACTTGGAGTAAGATGTTTCTATATTCTATTATAACTCTTTTCTCCTTTCAAAGTAAAAATAACCATATTAGTCTTGCTTAAGTCACAGAGCTAAATGAATATTTGAAAGGGAAGTATTTTAAAAATTTTGAAATGCCATGGATGGTTTGATGCATGATGATAGATGCTCTTGAGTGAGGCTATTTGAGCATAGGGGTATTAGTTTTGACAGATGCTCCTTAAAACTGGTATAATCTTTGTCCTGATAAAAGATAAAAAACTATATTCCTTATTTTTTCTTTTCTTGTAATGTGATCTGATTTAGTGAGCATTTTCCCCCTACTATGTTCTTTTTTTTTTTTTTTAAACATTTTATTTATTTATTTGACAGAGAGAGAGATCACAAGTAGGCAGAGAGGGAGGCAGAGAGAGAGAGAGAGAGAGAGGAGGGGAAACAGGCTCCCTGCTGAGCAGAGAGCCCAATGCGGGGTTCGATCCCAGGACCGTGGGATCATAACCTGAGGCGAAAGCAGAGGCTTAACCCACTGAGCCACCCAGGCGCCCCTCCCCCAACTATGTTCTATACACGTCTAGTCAATGAATGAATTTGGAGACTGTGAAAATGAGGACTATACGCAATTCTGTAACTGGCCTTCCTCTGTATGAACCAAAATATTTAAAATATATTATTTAAGGAAACATTGTTAAATTCTATACCCTAATATGCTGGATATTTTAAAAATATACAATGTATGCACTTGATTCTTTAAACATAAAACTATACCAATAAAAAACTTGTTTTTCTCCTGTCCACAAAAATGTTCCTTTCCTCTGCCTCAAGAGTTAACCATTTCTAAAAATCTTTCTGTGTATCACGTCACTTTATTTATGAAGTTGTCAGTGAATATGAATATATATTCCTAACTTTTTTACTTACATAAAAAAATAGCACCTATATATTGTTTTGCTCCTTGTTTTTTTTTACTTAATGATATATGGTAGAGACATTTACTTATCAGTACATATAGAAAGTTCTCATGGTAATAGTTCCACGGCATTCTAATTCTGACAATTTTCCATAGTTTATTTAAACAGTCACAAACAGAGGGACATTTGAGTTTTCTACCTTTTTGCTATTATAAGCAATGCTGCATGGAGTAACGTGTTCATTCATTTTACAAATACGCTGGTTTATTCATAGATAATAGGTATGTTCTTTTGTAATATTGCTGTTATTAAATTGTTCTTTATGGAGTTGTACCATTTATCATTCCTTCTAGCAATGTGGGAGAGTAGTTGTTTCCCTACAGCCACTGCCACAGTATATGCTGTTAATTCTAGAGTTTTGCCCATCCCACAGATAGAAATTAAAAAGTCTATGTAGGGGCGCCTGGGTGGCTCAGTGGGTTAAAGCCTCTGCCTTCGGCTCAGGTCATGATCCCAGGGTCCTGGGATCGAGCCCCACATCGGGCTCTCTGCTCGGCAAGGAGTCTGCTTCCTCCTCTCTCTGAGTGCCTCTCTGCTTACCTGCAATCTCTGTCTGTCAAATAAATAAATAAATAAACCTTAAAAAAATAAATAAAAAAATAAAAAGTCTATGTAGATTTTCATTTGCATTTCTTTTTAAATTAGGATCAACAACTTTATATTCAAGGATCAACAGCTATGTATTCATTTAAGGACCATTTGTAGTTCTTTACTATGAAACTTCAATTCATTCCATATAATTTTTTTGTTTAGTTGTAATATTTTCTTTTTTTTATTTCCATGAACTTTATATATTAGAAAGATTATCCCTATTTTTCTACAATAGATATTATCACATTTTTTTTTTGTTTTTTGTCTTTGCTCTTTTTCTTTTCTTTTTTTTGTCAAAGAGGTTTTTTTTTTTTTTTTTTTAGATTTTATTTATTTATTTGACAGACAGAGATCACAAGCAGGCAGAGAGGCAGGCAGAGAGAGAGGAGGAAGCAGGCTCCCTGCCGAGCAGAGAGCCCGACGCGGGACTCGATCCCAGGACCCTGAGATCACGACCTGAGCCGAAGGCAGCGGCTTAACCACTGAGCCACCCAGACGCCCCCAAAGAGGTTTTTTAATGTAACTATAATTACCCATCTTCTCTGTTACTGAATCTGGATTTTTGAGCCCCAACTCTAAGTTTATAAAGGCATTTTACCATGTTTCCTCCTATTCCTTAATAGTTTCAGGTTTTAAATTTAATTTTTATTCTATTTTTAGTTAACTGTATTAGTTATAGATGGAATATTATTTTTCTCTAAATGACTCATTTCCAAATACCATTTATTTAAAAAAAGAAAACAACAAAGAAAAGAAAGAAAAATCTTAACTGCACTTAATACAATGCTGCCTTTCTCATACAGACTTTCCACGGTACTGGACTTTGTGTCCACTGTTGGACTTTTCTCAAATTATTCCAGTGGTTTATCTTTTTATATATTAGTAGCACACTGCTCCAAGTAAACCGAAATTTTTTTTAATAATGTTTATCTACCTAAATGTAATTTTATGTACCATTACAACATTGTACTTTTTATTTCTAACTAAAAGGGGGGCTATTTTTATTATATCTGTGAGAAATTTGTCCCTAACCTTTGCAGCAGTTATAAAATCCTGCCTTCTCTGTCACTCTGATCCCCACTGTCCCCAGTCTCCCCATGCACTTTCTATTTTGATTGAATTTCAGTAGCTTGCTCAGATTCAGGCACCTTTTATGGTCAAGCCTTTGGCAAGGAGAATGACAAGCTTTTATATAATACTAGATTTGTTTTGCTGAGGCTGTCATCTGGCAATGGGACATTTAATGGTTGAATGACAGAATCAGAATACTACTTACAAGGCAGGCATAATTTTGAAGGCTGCCATCTATCTAGAAGTTAAAGAAGTCAACAGAAATAGCTTAAGAAATGTGGAATTTCTTTGCAATAATTTGAAAACAAAAGAAATGTCTTGTTCTTTAAAAACAAGTATTATAATAACAATTGGCTCAACTTCTTTTTCTCATTTTATGTTATATCTCACTCTGAAAATTAGAAGACTGTATTTTTATATCAATCACATCATTACTACCATTAATTAAGCCATCTGCAGTAATTCTGTGATTTAAATTCAAATGAACAGCTCCAGCCTTTTTTAATATGAAAAAGTTAAATTTTCCTCTCTTATCAAGTAACACAAGTTGGTGAAGTTACAGTTCAATGTGATGTCATAGATGAATTAGGAGAACAGAACCTATTCAAGTGTATCTGTGACTTCAAGAAAATTTTATTTTATCTAATCATAGCAGAAACAGGCATATAAAAAGTTAGCTAAAAGTAAAAGCCTGGTCACAATAAGGGACAAATGGATGAAGAGAAAATAAGCCTGTATGAATTCAAATGAGAAATGACTTCTCATGGGGAGGGAGGTAGTAATCAGGCCATGTTTGTGAGGACATAGGCTTTGAGGCTTACTTTGAAGAAGAGATAATATTCAATAAAAAAGGGAGAAGAACTTGAAAGCCTAAAGTGTTTGGATCAATGAGACAAAAAATACCATAATCTTTCTGGCTTAGTATAAGAGTACTCCCCATTTGGTTATGACAATCAATTGCTCTTGGTAATTAACAGTGTAGTCTGATGAGACCTTTTAGCATTTTAGCCAAATGCCCAACTGTAACTATTTTTCACCTTATTTTGAGCAATTATGCATTACAGTGAGTGTGCTTTAGAGCTTCCATTTCAGTATACGTGGAGGTTTGTCTTATTTATACTAAATTCTGGCATCATGTAGCATCACCCTCCTGTAATGAATTTGGTTCCATCCATCTTAGGTCTTCCTTGAATGAAGCATATTTTCCATAATTGTTGCTCATGATAATTACATCTTCTTGAATGATTAGGAATGACTTGAGATCTAAATGCTTGAGATGGCATATGTTTATTCTTATAATTATACTTAATAATGTTACTTTTATGCATTTTATTTTTATTTTTTATTTTGAGAGAGAGAGAAAAAGACTGAATGGGAGTGAAGGCAGAAGGCCAAAGGGAGAGGGAGAGAGAAAATCTTAAGCAGGCTCCATGCTCAGCAAAGAGTCCGACTAGGGGCTCAATCTCATGACCATGGGATTATGACCTGAGCTGAAATCAAGAGTCAAACACTTAACCAACTAAACCACCTAGGGACCCAAATAATATTATTTTAAGGGCAAGTCTTGTCAAGAACCTGCCATTAATGATGTATTTTTTAATGATTTTTTTTGAGAATTTAAGTAAAGATGAACCTTGCATATTTCTCTCTAAAAGTTATTTTTAATAGTATGTTCCATTGTTTAATAGCATGCAGTATTGCAGGAGCAATTAATACCTAAGAACAACAAAACATGTATAGAGTTTTTCCTATTTGCCTGATAGTTTTCAAGGGCCTGATGTATATATATCTATATAATCATTACAACTACCTTATCTGTCTCTACAGAAGAAAAGTGAGGCACAAAGAGTTCAACCTACCAAAGTTAATGAGTAAATGAATAAATGGCAGTGCTAGGATTTAAACCCAGATTATCTGTCTCTAGAGCCTGTGTTTATAACCACAAAAAAATTTTCAATGTGATTTAGCTCTGCAGCTCATTTATACTTATCATATAGTCCTATGTTTATAATATGATATTACAAATTATTTTACTTCGAATTATAGGTTTCTTTTGGTGACTAGACACTTAAGAATATACTTTTTCTCCTTTGGATTTTGTGAGTACTGCTTTATTAATTAGTAATATCTTGTGCTTGTTTTCATTTGGTCTTAGAATTCACATTTGCTCTTTTTATTAAATTAGGTGAAAATTTAAAATTTGTTTCATGCTTTAACCATATATTCTTTAGTTTGTAGCTTTACAATTGCAAAGGAATGGAATAATAATAAATCTTGAGTAAACAGGACATGATAAAGTAGATTTGCAATTGTTTATTTTAGGTTTTTTTCTTAATCAATAGTTATCAAACAAAGAAGCTACTTTGATAAAACAGCTTCTTAATAATCTTTTTAGATGTTTTAATGATTTTGAACACAGATAATATGTGTGTAATAATTCTCCCTGAGTCCCAATAATAGAAAGTTTTGATAAACTCATTACATTATTACATAGAGTCCTTTTTCTTCATTTTTATAAAATATCACCAATATTTCCTTCTTCATTGAACATTTATTGTGAGTACTGGTCTTTGGTAATGTATGAAAAATTTTCAACTTACTGCTTCAAAAAAACAAAACTGATGATATTCTAGGAAAGACAGTAGAAGGAGAACATCTCCAATTATAGGTAACTTTAAAGGTAAGGATGATTAAGGGTCCCATAAAATGTCCTTATTTTGGTAAGCTTAAGGAGGAAGGAGGAGAGAATGTCAACTTGACTCTACATAGTAGTGTGATTTACTTTGTGGAAGAGCAAAGGGCATTTCAGAGTAGATGACGCTGGGAAATACCTTTCTTATTTTAAGTTATATTGTTTATTCTATCCTGGGAAATGCTGAACCCAATAGGGATATTAGTCAATAAAAAGCCCAATCTTCAGCTTAACCTGGAGAGGAGAATGAGACAGACGATTCTATCTATAGGAACCCTATCACTCAGGATCTCGTCCCTTCTCAATATTTATTTTGCTCTTCTGATGAAAACTTTGCATGGGCTAATGAGAATTTAAGTTACTCAGGTTGAGAAAATAAACCAAAGAAGGAAGGAAAAGGATCCAGGCAGTAAAACCATTTTATGTTGGAGACATTTCTAACAGACAAGTAGAGAATTACACAGGAAAGTTTGCAAAAGCCATTGCTTTGTCAGGGTGCAGCAAAGACTATAAAAGAAACCCAAAAGGTAGTGGAAATGCACAGAGGAGAATAATGAGATACACAGGAGGAGATATATGAAGGACTTAATTTTCTTTTTTTGAATTTTATTTTATTTTTTTTTAATTTTTTATTTTTTTATAAACATATATTTTTATCCCCAGGGGTACAGGTCTGTGAATCACCAGGTTTACACACTTCACAGCACTCACCAAAGCACATACCCTCCCCAATGTCCATAATCCCATCCCCCTCTCCCAAACCCCCTCCCCCCAGCAACCCTCAGTTTGTTTTGTGAGATTAAGAGTCACTTATGGTTTGTCTCCCTCCCAATCCCATCTTGTTTCATTGATTCTTCTCCTACCCACTTAAGCCCCCATGTTGCATCACCACTTCCTCATATCAGGGAGATCATATGATAGTTGTCTTTCTCTGCTTGACTTATTTCACTAAGCATGATACGCTCTAGTTCCATCCATGTTGTCGCAAATGGCAAGATTTCATTTCTTTTGATGGCTGCATAGTATTCCTAAGATTCCTATGACCCAGCAATTGCACTATTGGGTATTTACCCTAAAGATACAAATGTAGTGATCCAAAGGGGCACATGCACCTGAATGTTTATAGCAGCAATGTCCACAATAGCCAAACTATGGAAAGAACCTAGATGTCCATCAACAGATGAATGGATCAAGAAGATGTGGTATATATACACAAAGGACTTAATTTTCTAAGTGACTATCTTTAGAATAAGAAAAGTTTAGGAGCAGCTTTAATTTTTCCCCTGTTACATTTTAATTAAAAATCCCTCCCTGTCATCAGTAAAGCAATTCCTACATAACTGTACTTCTTTAGACTATTAGCCTCATGGAGGGTGGAGGAGGATGGTTTAAATAAAAAAGACAGTCCATTTCATCACTATTTTTCCATTAATAACTGAGTTCAGGAAGCTAGATTTATTTAACTGAATGGGCTATTTTTTTGTCACCAAGGCATGAAGTAATGATCTATGTACAGACTATAGGATACACAGTCTCCAGGACAGTTAACTTTTGGTGAAGAGCATATAAAAATGAAGGCCACTTTCTGTCTAGAAGGAAGTTCCCTGCAGAGGGAGGTGTTGACTCCAAATAATGGGAGCTGATGTTATTACCTCACAACAAAGAAGGTAGCAATAAAAAACTAGGGTGTGTGATTATGTATATTTGCTGCCAATACACACTACCTAATGTCCTCTGTAACTGGGAACCATGGAGTCTAAAAAGAGGGGACTTTAAGTTGTATTGTCTTACAGAAAAATTTCCTTTCAGAAATTATGGCACAGGGCACCTGGGTGGCTCAGTGGGTTAAGGCCTCTGCCTTCATCTCAGGTCATGATCCCAGGGTCCTGGGATCAAGTCCCACATCGGGCTCTCTGCTTGGTGGGGAGCCTGCTTCCTCCTCTCTCTCTGCCTGCCTTTCTGCCTACTTGTGCTCTCTGTCAAATGAATAAATAAAAATCTTAAAAAAAAAAAAAGAAATTATGGCACAAAATAATAGAGATTAACTGAGCACCATATTGGATGTTTTGGTGTCTCATGAATGGATTGTGTACATAACTGCTCCTAAAATACTTCTTCATTTTCTCGAGGGCTATGCCTGATACTTGAGGCATTTAATGGGAAAGAAAATTCATGCAGTTAACATGGACCTGCTTTTTCTTCTCATTCAACATGATGGAGACTATAGAGGCTGAATGCTGTACCCAGTATATGCACCAAACATTTATCCCTGGACAGTATTTGTTTGGATACTATCCAGAATGGTAAGCCACTTAGAATGCATATGGAAAGTTTGTCATTAGGTAGCTGGGGTTGTGGCTATATTCTTTGGGGTGATTAATTCTCTTTGTTTTCTCTCTCAGTAAAGACCAACAGAACCTTCATTCTTTTGGTGAAAATATTTTTCAAAATTTGTATTCCCTGTCAAAAATCTACTCTCATCATGAAATAGTTTTGATAATGGATTATTATATGTCATGTTCTATGACTGCTCCTCTGATTGGTTCTGACTTAATAAACATATTAGAGCCATAGTGTCCAAACTAAAGAGAGAGTATATTCTCCATGTGGAATTTCTAGTTCATATGACCAAGAATTATTACTGCACTGAATTTACTCCTCATGTTTGAATGTTTGGACATAAGCTTTAATTAATCACTGATCTTTACTTTGGGGTAGGAGATGAGAGTAGAAAATAAATGGTTTCCTCAAGGCAGATAAACTAAAACATAAACTTTCAGAAGCTTATCACTTGATTATTGTTAATCTATAATATGTTTAGACAAAAATATCTAACTTTAGCTCCATGTTAGAAGTGTCAAGCTTCTGTTACAGGACTTAAGCATTACTGATATATGTACAAATATATATATATATGTCTGGAATTAAGGATTAGCAGTCTTTGTAGAATTTTACTTCCTCAAATTAGAAGTGGACAGCTGGAGGTAAGGGCAAGCCATAGTTATCAAAGAGACTGACCTTGGCACTGAGAGTCTTTGTCTCTTGATTATTCAGATATATTCATATACGTCTTCACCATGTGGTAACCCAAGAAACAGACCCTTAACTATAGAGAACAAACTGATGGTTACCAGAAGAGAGGTGGGTGGAGGAATGGGTTAAATAGGTGATGGGGATTGAGGAGTGCACTTGTGATGAACACCTAGTGAAAAAGAAACTTGGTAGACTATAAAGAGTCAACACGGAAGCACAGTTTCCACAAGCTATTTTTTTTTTTTATAAATGGAATTGTGTATAGAGATTTTTTTTTTAAGATTTTATTTATTTATTTGACAGAGAGAAATCACAAGTAGATGGAGAGGCAGGCAGAGAGAGAGAGAGGGAAACAGGCTCCCTGCTGAGCAGAGAGCCTGATGCAGGACTTGATCCCAGGACCCTGAGATCATGACCTGAGCTGAAGGCAGGGGCTTAACCCACTGAGCCACCCAGGCGCCCCACAAGCTATTTTTTTAATTGAGTTTGGTTGTGTTGAGTTTTTGTTATTTTGGATACTGACCCTTTATGAGGTACGTCATTTGCAAATATTTTCTCCCTTTCCTTAGGAAGCCTTTTAGTTTTGTTGATTGTTTCCTTTGCTGTGCAGAAGCTTTTTATTTTTGCAGTGTGATTGTTTCCTTTAATATGCAAAAGCAATAGATTATTTTTGCTTTTATTTCCCTTGCCTAAGGAAACACATCTAGAAAAAGGTCGCTAATGCCAATGTCCAAGAGGTCATTGCCTGTGTTCTCCTATGGGATTTTTATGGTTTCAGGTCACCTTTAGGTCCTTAATCCATTTTGAATTTATTTTTATGTATGGTGTAAGAAAGCGATCCAGTTTCTTTCTTCTCTCATGTTGCTGTTCAGTTTTCCCAACACCATTTATTGAAGAGACGTTCTTTTGCCCACTGGATATTCTCTTGCGTTGTTGAAGATTAATTGACTATACAGTTGTGGGTTCATTTCTGTGTTTTCTATCCTGTTCTATTCATCTATGTGTCTATTTTTGTGCCAGTAGCTTACTGTTTTGATCACTACAGCTTTGTAATATAACATGAAGTCCAGAACAGTGATGCCTTCAGCTCTTCTCTTTTTTTTTCCTCTCAAATTTTTATTTAAACTCTGGTTAACTAACATACAGTGTAATATTGGTTTCAGGATGCTTTTCTTTTTCAAGATTGCTTTGGCTCTTCACGGTCTTTTGTGGTTCTATACAAATTTTAGTATTGTTTGTTCTAGCTCTGTGAAAAATACTGGTGATATTTTGATAGGGATTGGACTCAATGTGTAGATTGCTTTGGGTAGGATAAGACATTTTACCAATATTTGTTCTTCCAATCCATGAGCAAGGAATGTTTTTCTATTTCTTTGTGTCATCTTTAATTTCTTTCATCAGTGTTTTATAGTTTTCAGAGCACAAGCCTTTTACCTCTTTGGTTAGGTTTATTCCTAGGTATCCTACTGGTTTTGGTGCAGTTGTAAATGGGACTGATTCCTTAATTTATTTCTCTTTCTGCTGTTTCATTATTGATGTATAGAAATGCAATAGATGTGTGTATGTTGATTTGTATTATGTGACTTTACTGAATTTTTTTATTAGTTCTAGTAGTTTTTTTCGTGGAGTCTTTCAGGTTTTCTATCATCATGTTATTTGCATATAGGGAAAGTTTTACTTCTTCCTTGACAATTTAGATGCCTTTTATTTCTTTTTGTTGTCTGACAGCTGTGGCTAGGACTTCTAGTCTTATGTTAAATAAAAATGGTGATAGTGGACATCCCTATATTATTCCTGACCACGGAGGAAAAGCCCTCAGTTTTTCCCCACTGAGGATGATATTATCTATGGGTTTTCCATATATGGCCTTTATTATATTGAGGTATGCTCCCTATAAACCTATTTTGCTGTGGGATCTTTAAAGAATAGATGTTATACTGTATGAAATGCTTTTTTTTTTCCCCAGGGATCATTTCTTATGATAAATGTGATAGATTTGCTATACTCTCTCATTCCTCTCATGTACAATTCCCTTGTGACCAAATAATATGCATTTCTTGAAGATGTCTATGGAATATTGTTTCTACAGTTTAAGATATTGTGAAACTAAGTAACTATAATCAAGATCAAATTTGGCAAAAATATGATTGGCTTTTTGTTATTCTTTATTATAATAATGCCAATAACAGCACCTAAATTTTGTTTTCTTCTGAATGCACATCAAATTACATAACAATGGTAAAGTTTTGGGGACCTTGTTACCATTAGTAAAGCACAATCTTTTTTTTTTTTTTTTGACAAGAAAGGAAGTTGGATTCAGAATCCAGAGTGCTCACCATTACACCATGGAACCACAGCGACAAGAAAGGAAGTTAATGGAAAAGCCTGAATAGCAGGTGTGGAAAAGACTTTTTTTTTTTTAATGGAGGAAAGATTAATATGAATATGTTATTTTTAAACTGTCCTCAAAACAGTTATAATGCTAATTAGTATTTCAACTTCTATAAAGATTGGGCAGAAATTTATAAAGGGTAAAAACTCATTCCATTTTTAATCAGCTGCTTTGATATACTACTCCACAGAAATCTTCTTATATTCTGATCTTTAGATGCATCACTTTTTATTGAAAAGTTGCAGAGGCAGAATCCCCTGGTAATATGCCAACTGTGCACCTGAAGACTTTTCAAATAATGTACAGAACATGCATAAAACTGTTAAGCAAATAATGGATTTTGTGCAAGGCATGTTCCCAGGTGGTATTTTGCAAATATAACTTGTCTTGTACTGCTATATCAGGTGAACCCAAGAACAGAGGGCAAAATTGCTATCAAGAGTAAATGATTGGAATCCAATTTTTCTGTTAACTGAACTGAACCCATATGCACATTCTAATATTCCTCAGGTTTGATAGTCATATTCTATTAGCAATTTTCTACTCACCACATACTGTAATTTGGTATTTAATTATTTGCATGAAATAAATCATCAGTTGAAACTTACTGTATTAAAAAACACAAAAATAAGCCCTTTTATATACACACCAGTGCTTTGAAAAACTGGCTTGCCAAACTAAAAATGGCAAAATTAATAAAACGAGTAGCTAGGCATCTTATTTGCAATTGTACTCTTGGATGTATTGTTAAACCATAATTGAGAAAAAAACATATTTATTGACTTTCCAATAAGGAAATGTTTACTTTCTTTTATCTAGTAATTATGGAACCAAACTGCCTTGTCACATTTGAAACAAAGAAATAAAATCTGAGTCAATTTGTTACAGACAACTAATAAATTATATGATCACATTTTTCCCCACAGAGTGTTTTCTTTAAATCATTAAAGTAATTGGAAAATATGTAGGCACTTAATCAATATGTTAAAATATGCAGAAAATTCTTAGTATGAATTACTGAAGACTCAGGAGTGCTTTGATAGTTGTCTATGAAAAGCTTATCTCCAATGAATAAAAAACTAGGCAGGAGGTGAGCTCCTCAAGAGACTTATTTATAGACTAGAAGGATTTTTTTTTTTCACTGTATACTTTCAGGGTATGAATTTTGAAAGACTAAGAGAACTATTCTGCTGTAGATCTAGAAGCACTTTTTTCTGGGGCAGTGAAAAGTAGGAAAAACTGTTTTCAGAGGTTACAGCATCGTCTTAAAGGACTGGGAGAAGATACCTGATACTTTAAGTTCCTGTGATGGATAAGATTTAAGTATATGATTTTTGTCTTAGGAGAGAAATTCAGTTGTCCTTGATTTCTTTGCTCAAAAGACTTCCCCCAGAAAATAAATGGGGGAGGGGGTAAAGTCCAAATGCTTTCTGGCAGTAAATTAAGTATTTTGTATGTATTCACTGCTGATTTTCAGGAAACACATCTCACATACAAAGTCCTGCTTAGCTTATGGAGGGAGGGCCAATCCATAAGAAGGTGAAGGAAGTGTGCTATGTTACTTTCTTCTTCATACTTGCCCATACAGGGGCATTTTCTCAAGCTCACACAGCCTCTGCTGATGACAGGTATACAGAGCTGGTCTGACCTTGCATCTGTAGCTTGACAATTCTATTCATTCCAGTGGAAAGTGATCTCTCTCTCTCTCTTCTGCTCCAACTTTCTCATTCTTTGTCTATCTCTTAGACTCCACATACCTCATTTGTTTTCACTGGGCAAGGTGACAATGGGTGATTGGCTATAGATGGTTTGAGATGAATGCTTTCTCAGTACTAACCTGTTCTAGTCCCAGGGAGTCCACTCATTTCCTTCTTCCTGAGAGAGAGTTTCCTGCATACCTCACTGGGTTATCCCCTTTCACACTACCAAGATTTGGATTTGATTTTCTGTGTCTTCAATTAGCTTTGCCTGTCCACAACTGAATCATTTTTCTTACCCTTGTTTTGTAGTCTCATTTACATTCATAGAGTCTTCACATATTTGTTGTTATTAAAGGGGCAATTATATTATATTTAAAATGAAACACCAACGTATTTATTACTTTTAGTCAATTTCCATAAATTAATGGCAAGGAATTTTGTGCAGAATTAAAAGTTATTCCAGGAAATAGGGTCTCACATTATTGACAAGGCCATTACTGCCTACAACACCTTTTTTTTTAATCAAGTATTTTTGTTTGTGAGCTGAGTATTGAACAAAGGGAACAAATATCTACTTAAAAGAGTCTCTTTTAAAATCATAGATTTCATTGGAAGAAGAGGCACTCTATTTTATCCATAGAATTCCTAGTGATCTGCACTTGTACCAGTAACAATGTAAGGTGTTTTTAATTTTTTCATAACTTTAAAAAACTATGTATTATGAGGTTCATATTATAGGATTATCAACATTTAGTTTTCTTCTAGAGTAAATTAGATCACTTGAATGTTTTTCTTTTCTAAGATTTATTTATTCATTTGGAGAGAATTAATTAATTAATTAAAATATCGCTTTATTATAAGATTTATTTATTTATTTATTTATTGGGAATGTTTTTCTTTTTTAAGATTTTATTTATTTATTTATTTATTTATTTATTGGGGGGGGGAGGGACAAAGGGAGAAGGACAGTCTTAAGTAGACTCTATGTGGAGCATGGAATCTGAATTGGAGCTCAATTTCACAACCCTAAGATCATAACCTGAGCCAAAAACAAGAGTCAGTTGCTTAACCAACTGTGCCACCCAAACATCCTAGATTCTCTAGAGTTAATGAATAAATTATGATATGAAATTAATTCAAAATTGAATGAGACATAATTTATCTTTTATAATCTTGATTTTTTTTTTGCTTTCTATTCTAATCTCTTATTCTAAGTGTTAAAATGATTACCATATTACGTACAACACATGAACTATACTCTTCTTTTATATTAGAAATACCATTGCTATGCTATAGTTGTAGCCTAGGTGCCTAAGTATTTTCTCTTAGTAAACTCATTTGGGTTTTAAGGATAAGGTCTTCCCATCTCTGTCCAAGGAATCAAAAGATGTATTTTTAGAAACCAGCCTTTTCCAGTAGAATTTTCTACAATGATGGAAATATTCTAGAAATAGAGTTCTTCTACACTGTTCAGTATCATAGCTGCCTAGCCTTACATAAAGGGCTATGGAGCACTTGAAATATGGCTGGTGTGCAGCAACATCTTCCTAGGAACATTGCCAAAGGCAAAGGAAGGAAAGGACAAAAATGAACTATTGGGATTTCATCAAGATCAAAAGCTTTTGCACAGCAAAGGAAACAGTTAACAAAACCAAAAGACAACTGACAGAATGGGAGAAGATATTTGCAAAGGACATATCAGATAAAGGACTAGTGTCCAAAATCTATAAAGAACTTAGCAAACTCAACACCCAAAGAACAAATAATCCAATCAAGAAATGGGCAGAGAACATAAACAGACATTTCTGCAAAGAAGACATCCAGATGGCCAACAGACACATGAAAAAGTGCTCCATATCACTCGGCATCAGGGAAATACAAATCAAAACCACAATGAGGTGATATCTCATTGTGGTTTTGATTTGTATATCCAACAAGTCAGGAAATGACAGAATCTGGCGAGGATGCGGAGAAAGGGGAACCCTCCTACACTGTTGGTGGGAATGCAAGCTGGTGCAGCCACTCTGGAAAACAGCATGGAGGTTCCTCAAAATGTTGAAAATAGAACTGCCCTATGACCCAGCAATCGCACTACTGCGTATTTACTCTAAAGATACAAACGTAGTGATCCGAAGGGGCACGTGCACCCAAATGTTTATAGCAGCAATGTCTACAATAGCCAAACTATGGAAAGAACCTAGATGTCCATCAACAGATGAATGGATAAAGAAGATGTGGTATATACACACAATGGAACACTGCACAACCATCAAAAGAAATGAAATCTTGCCATTTGCGACAACATGGATGGAACTAGAGCGTATCATGCTTAGTGAAATAAGTCAATCGGAAAAAAGACAACTATCACATGATCTCCCTGATATGAGGAAGTGGAGATGCAATGTGGGGGGTTTGGGGGTAGGAGAAGAATAAATGAAACAAGATGGGATCGGGAGGGAGACAAACCATAAGTGACTCTTAATCTCACCAAACAAACTGAGGGTTGCTGGGGGGAGGGGGATAGGGAGAGGGGGGTGGGGTTATGGACATTGGGGAAGGTATGTGCTGTGGTGAATGCTTTGAAGTGTGTAAACCTGGCAATTCATAGACCTGTACCCCTGGGGATAAAAATACATTATATGTTTATAAAAGATAATAATAATAAATTAAAAAGTTTTTAAAAAGAAATATGGCTAGTGGACCTAAGGAACTATTTTTAATTTTATTTCATTTTAATTAATACGAACTTAAATTTAGATAGCCATATAATGGATATTGTATTGAAAAATGCAGTCTAGAAATTCATGTCACTTAATATCTCTGAGCTTAATTTTTCTCAATTTTAAAATGAAAATAAAAATCTGACTTTCTAGCAGAATTGTTATAAAAATCAAATGAAAAAGGAAGAGGATTCAAACAGTGATGCAAGACCCTGATGGGCTGTGAAACCTGTTTATGTGAGTTCTGACTCTAGAACAGGCCTTGTGCAAGATACTATACCGGTCTTTTAGTTTTATCTTGTGTAAAATGGGAATAATAATATCTAAGTCATTGATTTCTAAGGCAATTAAATGAGACAATACATGAAAAGTCTTTAGAATAGTGCCTAGCAGTTGACTTCCTAGGTAAATGGCAGTTATTGTTCTTATTATTAACTATACAAACATGAAAAGAACACAATCCACTGTCGAGAAGAAACTCAAATCTCTCTCTATTCATTTCCCAAAAAAGAAAAAACTTTTTAGGACTCAAGGAAAAATTTAGTTCTGCAGGATACATGGTAGATGAAACATTGGTTCGACTGCAAAAGAGTGAAACATCTTTAAAATTACCTTCTTTTTTATTCTACTGTGAGCGTTGTGTATATTGAGTCTGGGTGAAATCTCTTGCAGTAAAACTTTGAAGAAAGGAAATCTGTTATCGCGTAAAAGAAAGAGTAATAAAAAGGGATATTGAATATTGTCTGCATTAAAATATTGTTCATAAGGGGAAAAGCCAGAAAAAGAGAATTTGAAGCTGACTCTATTCTTAACACTGAGGGTATGTATTAGCTTTGTGTCTGGCTAGGCCTTGAGACATGCAATTCTGAGATCCAAAATTCTGACACTATTTGAATCTACATTTTTTTCTTCAGAATCATGGCCCATAACTGCTGAAGTAGGTAGAACATCTATAGCATTTTGAATTTTTAAAGTTTTTATTTAAATTCCAGTTAGTGAACGTACAGTATAATATTAGTTTCAGGCATACAATATGGTGATTTGACAATTCCATACAACACCTAGTGCTCATCACAACTACCCTCCTTAATTCCCATCACATATTTCACCCATTCCGTGCCCCCCCGCCGCTATCCATCAGTTTGTTCTTTATAGTTAAGAGTCTGTTTCTTGTATATCATTTTGATTTTGATGCCTGAGAAAAACTGCTCCAAAAGGGGACCTTTTTCTAGAACTTGTTCTTTTTTTTTTTTTTTTCTTTTTTTTTTTTAAGATTTTATTTATTTATTTGACAGACAGAGATCACAAGCAGGCAGAGAGGCAGGCAGAGAGAGAGAGAGAGAGGAGGGAGCAGGCTCCCATGCTGAGCAGAGAGCCCGATGTGGGACTCGATCCCAGGACCCTGAGATCATGACCTGAGCCGAAGGCAGCGGCTTAACCCACTGAGCCACCCAGGCGCCCGAACTTGTTCTTTATGTCCTCTTTTTGATACATATTTTTAGGTTAGCAAGCAAAGTCTCTTAAATCTAAGTATACCAGAAAGAAGAAAAAATCAAGATGCTTATTATAATTTGGAGTACAATATTCTAACAGCTGATTTAGAATAAAACTGATGGTGGCTAGAGTTCTGATGGAGCCAGAAGAGTGTCTAACATGGAAGGATAGAAACTTTTGCCTAAGGCTACTACTATATTTAATTATTTTTCATGATCATCAGCACCATCTGAATTTTGGATAACTTGTCAATTATATATTGAAAGTCACTTTTAATATGTAGTAAATTTATTCTATTAAGTCAATAATGTAGTAGACCTTTATGAGAAAGACTTGGAATCACACCTAAGGTTTACATGAGTCATAGAATAATAACCACTTTAAAAAATGCCACAATATCCAATTTTAACAGATATTTCCATGTTGAATTATTAGTTGAAACTGGTTTTTATAAAACAGTTATGCTGTGGGTCTTAAATAAATGAAATATGCTTTTATTTGAAAGCATAAAGTTCATCAAAGAAAAGAAAGCATAAAGTTCAGATTTTAGAATATATTTTTCCATTTTAAAGTCTGATATTTTAATCACCTTTAAATTTTAAAAATTTTTTAGTTTTTTTTTTTTTCCTCAGTTGGGAGGCACTGATTTTCTCTTTATTCAAGGTGAAGATAGAAAAAAGTAATTATTATATTGTTGCTTTTAAAGTATAAGTCTGGATATGATACTCTGTAGAAAACCCAAAAGACTCCACCAAAAAAATTGCTAGAACTAATACACAAATTCAGCAAAGTCAAAGGATATAAAATCAATGTATAGAAATCTACTACATTTCTATATACCAATAATGAAGCAACAGAAAAAGAAATCAAGGAATCAATCCCATTTACAGCTGCAACAAAAGCAGTAAGTTACCTAAGAATAAACCTAACCAAGCAGGTAAAACATCTGTGCTCTGAAACTATAAAATACTTATGAAAGAAAGCAAAGATGACACAAAGACATGAAAAAACTTTATATGTTATGGAACGAAAAAATAAGTATTGTTAAGACATCTATACTACCCCAAAATGATCAACACAATGTAATCCCTACCAAAATACCACCATCATTTTTCACAGAGCTAGAACAAGCAATCCTAAAATTTGTATGGAACCACAAAAGACCCCCAATAGCCTAAGCAATGCTGAAAAAGCAAAGCTGGAGGCATCATGATTCTGGACTTCAACCTCTACTACAAGGCTGTCATCATCAAGACAGTATGGTATTGGCACAAAAACAGACACATAGATCCATGGAACAGATTAGAAAACCCAGAAACGGACCTACAACTATATGATCAACTAATCTTCAACAAAGAAGGAAAGAATATCCAATGGGAAAATTCTCTTCAACAAATGGAATTGGGGAAACTGGACATCAATATACAGAAGAATGAAACTGGACCACTTTCTCACATCATACAGAAAAATGAATTCAAAATATTTAAAAGACCCAAATGTGAGACAGGAAACCATCAAAACACTAGAGGAGAACACAGACAACAACCTCTTTGACCTTGGCCATAGCAACTTCTTACTAGATATATCTGAGGCAGGGGAAACAAAAGCAAAAATGGACTGTTGGGTCTTGATTAAGAAAAAAGGCTTCTGCAGAGTAAAGAAAACAACAAAAATAAAAGGCAACCTCTGGATTGGGAGAAGATATTTGCAAATGATGTATCTGATAAAAGGTTCAAATACAAAATCTATAAAGATCTTATCAAACTGAACACCCAAAAAACAAGTAACCCAGTAAATAGGCAGAAGACATGAATAGAATTTTTTTATAAGAAGATATATAGGTGGCTAACAGACACAAGAGAAGACACTCAAAATCACTCATCATAAAGGAAGTACAAATCCAAACCACAGTGAGATACCACCTCTTACCTGTCAGAATGACTAAAATTAACAACACAGGAAACAAGAGGTGTTGGTGAGGATATGGCAAAAGGGGAACCCTCTTATACTATTGGCAGGAATGCAGATTGGGGCAGTTGCTCTGGAAAATAGTATGGACGTTCCTCAAAGAGTTAAAAATAGAACTACCCTATGATCCAGCAACTTCACTACTAGATATTTACCAAAGGATATAAAAATATAGAATCGAAGGAGTACCTGCATCCTGATATTTACAGTAGCATTATTAACAATAGCCAAACTATGGAAAGAGCCCGTGTACATCAACTGAATGGATAAAGAGGAGGTGGTATATATATATACAATGGAATATTACTTAGCCATCACAAGAATGAAATCTTGCCATTTTCAATGACATGGATGGAGCTAAAGCATATTACACTAAGTGAAATCAGTCAGAGAAAGACAAATAGCATTATGATTTCATTCATATATGGAATTTAGGAAACAAAACAGATGGACATATGCAAAGGGAAAAGAGAGAGAGAAAAAAGCAAACTGTAAGAGACTTAAAGGCACAGAGCAAACTGAGGGTTGATGGAGGGAGTAGAATGGGGGATGGGTGAAATGGGTGATGAGTATTAAGGAGGGCGCTTGTTATGAGCATTAGGCATTATATGTAAGTGATGAACCACTGAATTCTCATCCTGATACCAATATTACATTATATATTAACTAACTGGATTTATATAAAAATTTGGAGAAAAAGGAAGATCATTAGCATGCAAAAATTCTCATTCTAAGCACTGTACAGAAATCAACCTGATAACATGTCAGTTATCTGACAGGGATGTGGATAGTCTGAAGACTGACAGTTCTAAACTTTTAGACTTTATAACTGTAGCCTCAACAGAGATTTTTATATGGGTTATAGTTTATAAGTTACTTATTGATTTCATTTAATCCTTTAAGGCAAGAGAGAAACATAGTCCTAGCCCCACTGAATAGAGAAAGTGAGTCAGGCTTCGAGAGATTAAAAAATCCTGCTTCAAAACATATAGGCTTCTGAATAAGTAAATACAATGATTTATTAAAAATAAATTTAAAAAATAAAGCATAAATCTAAGAAAAGTTATGGTGCTTTTTTCTTTGAATTATTGAGCCACATGGAAAAACATCATTTTGGTTATTATTAACTGTACACAGGAGACTAAAGAATATTCATCAAAAAGATAGGTTTATCAAGCTAAAGAACATAAAATGCAGCAACTCATTCAGGACCCCTCCCATTCTAGAGAGCTTTCTTTCTATCCTTTCTGTTCTCACTGTCACTTAAAAAACTTTCACTTCACTTCAAAATAATAAAAAAAACTATATTATAATATATAATCTTCTTCATTCAAATATAATCTTCTTCATTCAATAAATAAATTATATCTATCTATCTTGAAGTTGCTAGCACCTTACTCATTTACAAAATAGTTGCTGTATTTGTGCAGTAATTAACAAAAGGAATGAGATATGGATTTAGGGTACATAATCATGGTAAATTCTTATGTATGAGTTTTAAATCAATAAGGCCATGGGTTCAAATCCATATTTTACAAAGATAAAGTGGCACTAGGAAAAAGTGGATTATACTTTACTTTTTAAATGCTTATTTGTGCAGGTACCATTACCTGCACTGTTACCAGTTAAAAGATAAAAAATACAATCAAAATATAAAATAAACATAAAAGAAAGAAATATTAATGACTATAAAATAAACTATATAATAAATAAAAATCTTACAAATGCTATAACAAATATACTTGAGACAATTATGGAAGTATAAACAAAGAACGCTTTGATTTGGTCTGGTTAGGAAATTTGTCATTGTAGGTGACAATGAAGTTGATCCTTGAAAAATGTAGAATCAAAAGGTAGTGAGAATGGACAGGCATTCTAAGTGGAGGGCAAATGTGATTAGAAGCAAGATAGGTTAGATGAGACAGGTTTATTGGAAGGCATGAAAAGCAGAAAGGAGTGTGAATTTTTTCCAGAGCTTTGTGGTTTGCAAAGTGTGCACTGAAGAACCCTTCTATGAGGCCATTTCAACAGGCCTGTAAGCTCTTACAAGATCAGAACTAGTTATATATTTTGTATAGTGCGTTTCTATGTAAGATCTCATTCAAGCACAAGATTCTATAGCTAAAAACTCTTCAGAAACTTATGTAAAGTGACAGAGCATTAGGAATTTTTCAACAAAAGAATGACAAGATTAAAAATTTATTTAAAAAAATAATTTGGCACATATATTTTTAGGCCTTTCTCTCTCTCTCTCTCTCTCTCTCTCTCACATACATACATATTTATATATTAATATAGATTTGTAAGACTGTAAGATTTTGTAAGATTTACCTAACTTAGGTAAGGTTAACTGAGGCTACATTTATTTAAGAGTATTTGCTAGCCTTCCAGGTAGACGCTCATAGTCAAGATTATGCTTTGATGTAAAAGTAACATCACTTAGTGAGGAGGCTGCTCAGATCTACTTGGTTACTGCATATAAGTGATTCACAGCATACAAATTTTCAGTGCCCTGAGTGTTTTAGCTGCATGATGCCAAGACCCCAGATAGTGGCAAGCATTTGGATGGTTAAATTTTACACTTTCCATTTGAAGGCTTTGGTGTCATGTAGACACTGCTTCAAAAGGCATGTCTTTTTTTTTTTTTTTTTTAAGATTTTTATTATTTATTTGACACAGAGCACAAGTAGGCAGAGCAGCAGGTGGAGGGAGAGGGAGAAGCAGGCTCCCAGTTGAGTAGGGAGCCTGATGCGGGGCTCGATCCCAGGACTCTGGGATCATGACCTGAGCCGAAGGCAGACGCCCAACCAATTGAGCCACCCAGGTGCTCCAAAAGGCATGTCTTTAAGGATTAGATTTATAGAGTTCTTTATAAAGAAAGGACAAAAGAGACCACTTAGTTTGAACATTTATAAATGTAAATGTATTCCTATGTAATTATTTGGTCTTTGAACCTCAAAAAGAACATCTGGCACTGGAACTCTGTACTTTCTAAGGCTAATAAACTGATATTGTGGGATGGCTTCATGCTTACAGAGGAGGTGTATTTCTACAGAACTCCATATGGCATTTGTGTCTGTACATGGACAAAATTAATCCTAAATGCAAATGCTAATACAGTAAGGTATTTGGCTTTGTAGTCTGCCAAAAGCACCTCAGTACTGTTCGTCATGGTGCTTAATTTTATCACAAAATATCTGTCTAAACACATTAGTGTTTTTAAGATTCTAAAGCCTTACTATTTCAGGAAACAAAGGATTTGAAATATTTTGTATCTAGGCAAACTGTGATTATAACCTTTTGCAACTCTTTAAATAATTGTTATAATTTTGGTAGAAATAAAGCTCCCCCCCCCCATGCGATGTTTTAAATCAAGTTTATTTCATGCCTGAAATGGTAAGTATCAAGTGAATTCCTGAAATTCATTTTCCTATGAATCACTATGTGACTACATCTTGGGAGACTGCAAATATTATTACCCAATTAATTCTGAGGTTGTAAGTAAAGCAGCAAGATATAAATGACAAAATATTGAAGAGTGAACTATCTAATTTCTTAATTGATACAGAGCAACAGAAGTAAAATGAATTGCATATGTTTTAGACATTCAATATTCTTTTATTCATTGAACAAATATTTATTAAGGGCATACTATGCCAACACTGTTCCAAGCACTGGGTATTATACATATCTGAAAAAAAGCCAGGTTCTCAGTTTAAGGGGCTCACAGGTGAATAGAAGAAATAGACACTTGCCTACAAATGTAGGGGAAACACCGTTAAAGGAATGACACCTAATATTTAGTTAAATTGTACCATATTAACTGATGCTCTCCATTCCTCCTATAATATAATTAATTGCTGTCCATGGCATCTGAAAGTTAGGGTAGTTGGGGATGCTTTTCTGCTTTCACTATCATTAGTGTTGCATGCTTACCAAGAGAACTAGCTAATTTTCTCAATCATGTTTATGCTAATTGAACTTTCTATTAATTTAATTTTACTCCTTGTTTTTAAAAAAAGATTTTATTTATTTATTTGACAGAGAGAGATAGCAAGAGAGAGAACACAAGCAGGGCAAGTGGAAGAGGGAGAAGGCTTCCCACTGTGCAGGGAGTCCAATGTGGGGCTCCATCCCAGGACCCTGGGATCATGACCTGAGCCAAAAGCTGACGTTTAATGACTGAGCCACCCAGGTGCCCCAGATATTAATTTAATTAAAAATATACATATAGTATATATAATAAAGTGACACAGCTTAAGTAATAATAAAAAAAACATATGTCTATGTACCCATAATCAGTTTAATAACAGATTACTAATTTTTATATATGAATATTTTATAATAGAACAACACAAATTTTATAATATCATAACTAAATTAATATTACATGGTAGAAAAGTACATGTATGAAAGAATTATGGTATGGATATGAGCATAATGAGAATGTTTTGGAAATATTTATTAAGTCAATAAAATTGATTCAAGATTTTAGATTTTAGATTTTATTGATTTAGGGAGTGAGTGAAAAGTCTGCAAAAGTTGAGGAAAAAATCATAAAAATCATGAAATATACATATCATCAGGATTTTATATCTTTACTTTCTCATTCTACTTGAGTGAGTTTAAAACTTGAGTGGTATATGAAAGATGATGTAAAACCTTAATCAGCAGAATTCATACTCAAAGAACTTTGGCCCAATATCATAATATTGGCACATGAAAGTACATTAATATGTCATGAGTTAAAATAAAGTGCTTCTCATATGAATGTATTTCTGTTCAATTACTTGCTTTCAAAGCCATTTTTTTGCTTAACTGAAAAAAGATGTAGTTCCAGGATGACATATTAAGGAATTTCAACTTTATTTTTATTTTTATTTATTTATTTATTTTTTTTTTTTTGGAATTTCAACTTTAATTACAATATAAGAAGAAGTTTTGAAGAAGGTATCTAGAAGGACACCTTATTCAAGTGTTGACTAAATGCCACACCTTCAGTCAGGTCTAATCAGATGATCCTATCTAAGCAGCTTTCTTCAGCTGTCTTTAATCTTTAATCATGCTTTATTTTTCTTCATGGTACTTAATAGCACCACCATTTATTTACGAATGCCTTCTACCTTCTTCACAAAAATAGGGGTTTCATGAGAGCAGGGGCTTTATTTTGTTTAACACGATCTTCAATGCTTAGACAGGAGCAGGCGCAGAGTTGTTGGTCAACATAGATGTGCTGAAGGGTCATTTCAGACTCAGTGTGGCTTGTCTATGAGCTCATGCTAGGGGAATTCATATGGATCTGGATGGCATTTAGAGTTCTGAAGTACTAGGGCTGAGGCTTCAAGGACAATTGAGATTCACCAGGAAAGGGGGATGAGAAAAAACAATCCTGTCAGAGCAAGCAGCCTTTGCAAAACGTTGCATCTATGAAACTATACAGCAAACATTCAAGGACTTCCCAGAGATGCACTGATGGATTCTTATGAGACAGCGCTACAAATGTTTGAAATGTTTGGGTCAAATCATAAAGAACTAAAGATTTTGCATTTCATCTTGTAAGTGATGGAGTTTTGCTATATTTCAAGCGTAAAAATGACATGTTCATTTTGAAATTACATTCATTTTAAAAGGTAGCATGGATGGGGTTGGGATAAATGGGGGATGGGTATTGAGGGCAACATTACTTGTAATTATGAGCAATAGGTGTTATATTTAAGAGATGAATCACTAAATTCCACTCCTGAAACCAGTATTACACTACATGCTACCTAATTTGAATTTAAATGAAAATGTGAAAAAAAAGGCAGCATAGGTGTTAATATGGAGAAACACAATAAATATACTGTAATCAGAATGTCAATTGGGTCACTATATAAACAATAAATGATTAAGAATTTGCTGAATTTTTGTACAGCTAGGGAGATTTTGGTTGCTTGACACCAACTGTGTGTAAGACTACCCAGAATAGTCTGAGTCTCAGGAAATGTGACTAATTTTACAAATTTGGCGAACATTTCACATGAAAATCTGTGCTTGGAGGAGGGATCACCTTTTATCTTTAATATGTTACATTCTGAGGGTGGGGAGAGAAATGCAGGAATAGTGGAGAACCTCTAGGGAAGTGAGAACATTTTGACATGTTATCTTTCTGGTACTCATCCAGTTCTACTAGCTCTGCAGACTCACATGGAGCTCCATGGGGTATGAATAATTTAAAAAATGGAATAATTTAAAAGCAAACAATATTTGGGTTACTTGACAATAATCCTGGCCAAACAAGGTGGTCTTAGATGAATGAAACAGGCAGCTGTTTCTTTAAGGGGGGTGTTAAACATATTAGGATTATTAATATGAATCTGCACAGATTTATACTGTATTTAATATCTCTTAACATATCCTCTGTGAGTCTATGATAATAAAAGAAAAAGTAAGAACCAGAAATGGAAAACAGTATTTTCCTTTCAAAACTCAGTTCTTCAGTAATTTGTTTCATTTTAGAATAGCAAGTAAGTGACATTAGCTAAGTCAACCCAACTGATGGGTATAAAAACCTTTAAAATAATCTTGAGTAAGTTACTATTCTTATATTTTGTGTATAACTTACTAGGTAGTAAGAAGGACTATTTTGGGAATACGGAGAAATTGCTGAATAAGAGCTCTCAGTTTAGAGATAATTTGTATTTGAAAATTTAGTTTCAATGACTCAATGTTAGAGATAAATACACTTTTAAATTTTAGAGAAATGAACCTTAAAATATTGCTTTTAGCATATGTCTTAAGTGTTACTTAAAATATATCCACAGCAAATAAGATGTATTCAAAAGATTTCACTTACAGTAAAGAAATAAACCAAAAATTTGGCTGAGGTGTAATTCTTAAAATTTGAGATTTTAAAATGAAACTCTAACTTTAGAATTTTATTAATCTATTTTCAAAACTTTTTCTTGTTACAGCAAACCTAACTGTACCCTAGACGAATATAGGAAATACTATCTTTTCAAACAGAGAAAAATGGGGAAGAAAAATAATTTAGTTAAGCAGGTTCCACTATCTCTACTTATGATTGCAGCAGAGCAATTGTATGACATGAAATAGAGGGTGATTTATCTCCATCCTAGCAAAACACTTAAAAGTTCACAATGTATGTGAAAAACAGCTTTGTTATTCAGAGTCAAGTGGAATAAATCAGCCCACTGGTATTTTGGGTTCCTGTTCATGTTCATGGCCCTTTTTTATTTGCAGATTTCTTGCCATGGCAGATTCTCTATTATCTGTAATGAGGAAAAGAGGACATGAGTCTACTTTGCTATACACCAATTAACTTTTCGTCTTTGAAGAAGTCAAATGCTGAAGACACCACCCAGGGCTGCTTGTCAGGGTTAAGGGTGGGAGACAGAATAGTGACGTAGAGAGATAGATGTCTGAATGATGATCATGTGCCTCTTTCAAGTGTTATTTCATAAATAATACTTGAGGTTTTGTTTTCTATAGTTTGTGGATCATTTAACCTTTTGAATTCTATCCCTTTTCCTTTATCTTCTTTTTTCTGTGCCATCTTACTACTTATTGCCATCTTTACTTGAAAAAAAGAGAATAAAATTTAAAATATTCTTTTAATTAATCATTGTTCAGGGCTCTTAATGAGAATGTGTTTGGTATGGCGATGATGAGCGATAGAAACAGAAAAATGTTCACCTTAAGTCCAGAAGGCTGACCTATATAGCCTGCATAGTTTTGATAAGGATCAAATATGTGCTGGTTACTGCATTCTTAAAGGATCCCATGACTGCCTGTAAATCTCACTGATAGTTAATATCAAACTGAATGATAAGCACCAGAGAAATCTTATGAAAGTAGTTTCACTAGAAGAAATTTAAAAACATTTATGATCTAATACTCTCTGCACATCTCCTCCCCCTTGAGCACTAAACATATAATCATCAGCTTCATACAGCAAAAAGTGCAGCTCTTTCTGCCCACGTGCTGTCCCTGTACTACTTAAATAAACTTACTAAGATGCACCATAAAACATCTCAAGAATTCTTTCTTGAACCGTCTCACCAAATGATCCCGCAAGAGTTGGGGGTTCAAACTACTGGATAAGTTACTTTCAGAAAATTAGTTTCCACTGGTCTTAGTAAAACCTCTTTTTGGATGATCCTGTTTATTTTTAAGGTATTTAATACTTATATTTCTTTCTACAAATAATGTCAACTATTGCTTGTGTATATGAGTTTCTCATATCGGGTAATGTAATCATATGGTATCAATTACCAATTATCTGGATATGATCCTCAAGTCTAAAACTTCAGCTTCACAATCTCTCCCCATGCTACAGAACCATACATCTAAAGGTCTTAAGGACAACTACATCTATATGACCAATAAAAAACTTATTAAGTTCAAAACTGAGCTTACCATCTTTCTCTCTCCTACATGTTTCACATCCTCTGGCATCACTATTTATCCCAAATCCCCAGGAAAAAAATCTAGAAGCAGCCTTAATTTTGTCTCCTCTCTCACTGGCCATATCCATTCAACCACCCAATCTTACCAATTTTACTGTCTTCTAATGTCTTATGTTTTAATCCATCAAATTCTCTCCTTCTTCATCATACTACTTTATTTAGGACATTATTATTTCTTTACCTGAATTACTACAAAAATCTTCTTAATTGCAATGCTTGCTCATTTCCAATCCATTCTCCACACAGTGCAATATACACTGCACTCTAAAGCAGGCAGATCTTTCTAAGAAAAAGATTTTACAGTTCCCTATATCGGCCAACTACAGCCTATTCAAGCTAGCCATTGGGGTTTGAATTTTTTACCTGCCAAGAGGCAAGCTCCATAATCTGTTTATATTTCCTTCTCTGTAAATCAATGTGGTAGCAATAATACCTAACCCATGGGGTGTTATGAGGAATAAATGGCTTAATACTTGTGAAGAATTTATTATAGAAGCTAGCATATTACCAGCATGCAGTAATTGTTAATAATAATGAAGATGATGATGATAAATGTTGTTATTATTATTACCTTCCTCTGGACATGCTTGGTCTTCAGAATCATTAAAATCTAAATTCAGTATTGCTATGAAATTTTTATGATTTGGCATCTGTTTTTCTACTTTGATCCCTTATATTTTCTCACCTCTACCTTCTTTATCTGGTGATATTGAGATATTCACTCTGTTATTTTATTACTCAAGCTACCAGTTCAAGCTCTTCAAATATTGGACAATGTTCTAATTTTTAATTTAATTTTATTTTTAAGCTTTACATTTAAGAACTTCATGCATGAGGCATTTATGTCACTGCAATATATTTTAGCTTGTTTCTCCTTTTACTTTCTTAGTTTGGGTGTTATTTTTCTTATTTCTAATAATGATTCATTAGTAAGATAGCCCTAGATTGCACTGCAAATGGTCTTTTTTTCTGTGAAGTTTTCCTCTACATAACTATACAGCTAATGAAACATTTCATTTGGTTTGATTCATTAGGATGCCTAAACACTTCCTGATCTTGTTGCAAGATGTTACTTACTAATTGCCCACTAGGTCTTATAAAGTAGATTAAGATTTAAGTAGATTAAGTAGACTAAGACTTAAGATTATAAAATAGATTAAGCATATAATTTATTATCTTCACTGGAGTGAAGTAGGAACTCCCTATTTTGGAGTAGGAAAGGGGTGCTATTAATATTATGTGGGACAAAAGATGTAAAATGATACTCTTCCATACAAACTTAAGTGTATGGTCAGTCTCTTTCTCACAGTAAACCCTCAACTTGGGTTTTATTTAAAGCTTCCATTTTATAGCTAAGTAAATGTGTCTGAATGAGTGACAGAACTGAGGACTGGATCTAGAACCATTCTTTGATGTCCGTATTCTTTGTACTACACAGGTTGCCTTAATTTATAGTTCTTTTGATTTTTGATGGCTTCACTCAATCAACTAACTTGTCTCTAAGACTTTCAAAAAGAGAATCCAAATAAATATTTGAAAGAGAAGAGGAATGGTCCTTACTGATAGAAACATTTTTACTGATGTGACAATAGTATTTCAAAAAATAGGACTATCCTCTCAAGACTGGATCACCCTGTCCTCTCCAAAATTTAAAAAATAATTGTAGTAACTTAGTCAAAGTAACACTCTATAGTATTTATTTGATCAGTTACTAACATATTAAAAAAAACAAAAACCAGGGGCACCTGGGTGGCTCAGTGGGTTAAGTCTTTGCCTTCGACTCAGGTCATGATCCCAGGGGCCTGGGATCAAGCCACACATCAGGCTCTCTGCTCAGCAGGGAGCCTGCTTCCCCCTCTCTCTGTCTCTGCCTGCCTCTCTGCCTACGTGTGACCTTTGTCTGTCAAATAAATAAATAAAATCTTAAAAAAAAAAAAAACAAAAACAAGGGACGTGTGGGTCGCTCAGTGGGTTAGGCCGCTGTCTTCCGCTCAGGTCATGATGGATCCTGGGATCAAGTCCCGCATTGGGCTCCTTGCTTGGCAGAGAGCCTGCTTCTCTCTCCACCTCTGCCTGCTTCTCTGACTACTTGTGTGCTCTCTCTTTCTGACAAATAAATAAATAAAAATTTTAAATAAACAAAAACAAAAACAACAGAACAGAACACAAGCTGGTTTCATCTCATTTTTATGCAAATAACTGTTAATATATTTTACTGTGCTCAATATTAACATATATGTATGTAGTTATGACATATCAAAGGTAATCATATTGTTCTCCTTGTTACTATGAAATTATTTTTTGTTCTTGGTCCTTTTTTTCTTTTTTAAAGATTTTATTTATTTGACAGAGAGAGATCACAAATAGACAGAGAGGCAAGCAGAGAGAGAGGTGGAAGCAGGCTCCCTGCTGAGCAGAGAGCCTGATGTAGGGCTCGATCCCAGGACCCTGAGATTATGACCTGAGGCAGAGGCAGAGGCTTTAACACACTGAGCCACCCAGGTGCCCCTGTTCTTGGTCCTTCATAAAATAAATTATGTTTCAGTGGCAGAAAGAAATGCAGCTTCAGTGTACATTAATCTAAGTAAGAGGCACCATGGCATCTTATAAATAGTAACAGTTTATTCTGAATTTGTAAGTTTGAGTTTATTGTGATTTTTAAACTGCTTGTGACTTATAAATTATATATCCATCCACTTTCATGCTGGGTAATATTTTAAAAGTTTCAAAACTGAAATATGCTTTCTAGGGGGCATCTGTTTTGAGAAAATGAATACAGAGTTATTATCCTTTGGATTTTTAAAACATATTGGCTCATCCTTATGATTATTCATCATGACTCCAAAGGAGCAAAATAAAACTTAAATCACTATCTGTAGTAAGTTCTGTAAGAACAAAAAGTAAGCATGCAACAGCCAGGAAGCTGGTGATGGCAAGATCACTATGTAGAGCACTAATTCTTGTGGTTCTTGTCAGAACCAGAACAAGATACTTCAAGCAACCAGCCATTAAATTCCTTAGGGACAGATAAACGGAACCTTCCATGTGATAGAAAAAGTAGGGGAAAAAATGAAACCAGCACAAAAGCCAGGGTTATGGCTGGAACGTTCAATTTGCCTTCACAATGACTTGATTGAAGTGCAGTTCTCAGATCTGGGTCATGTGTATCATCTGAATAGATACATTCATGGTTTCAAATCAATTATTGCTGTACTACATGATTTAGTTTCATTTAGGATAAACCAACATGCTTTAAGTGATATAATAATTTAGATTTAGACACAAAAAGAAGATTCCTAAGAGACCCAAGCATTTGAACTTCAGAACATAAATTTGCTTACAGCAATCTGGTTTAAACATTTTGTTGACACAATCTGACACCACAATGAAGGTTTTATTTTATGACATTAGTATTTGTCTGACAATAAAAGGACATAAGTTTTTGGTATATTCTGTAGGTACATGTGTGAATGATAACCTCAAAAAGGTTAGAGAAATTTTATTTTGTTATTTTTTTTTAAAGATTTTACTTATTTATTTGACAAAGAGAGGGATCACAAGTAGGCAGAGAGGCAGGCAGAGAGAGAGAGGAGGAAGCAGGCTCCCTGCTGAGCAGAGAGCCCGATGCGGGACTCGATCCGAGGACCCTGAGATCATGACCTGAGCCGAAGGCAGCGGCTAAACCCACTGAGCCACCCAGGCGCCCAGAAATTTTATTTTGGATATATTGAGATTAGAGGTAACAAACATGACTAATTAGCTATTTAACAGTGTTTAAAAAACAAACTATCAGGGAAACCAGGAGAAGATAAAGAGAGAAAAGAGCAAGAAACAGTGTAAGAAAAGGTTAAAAAAAAGTTCTAAGAGTAAAAGTGGTTGAAATGAACTCTGCCTTTGAAAGTCTGAGTCATAACACTGATTAACTAGAAGACTGGGGATTAATTTCAACAGGAAATATTCTTTACCTTATGACTGGATTAACCCACAGGATTCTTTAATAACATCTTACATGTTCTGTAAGGTCTTATCAACTTATTAGAGCCTTGGGACAAAGAAATCTGTAACTGAACCACTGTAAGCCAGAGCTAATAGAAGGTTATTCAGAAAAAGAAAAAAAAAATTTTTTTAAAGTAAAGTAATTCTGAAAGTAAAAGTAAGCTGGTAAAGAAAGATGCCTATTCTTAAATTTGGATGTAAATTTAGGATTTCCCCCAATGAGCCACCATATCATTGATCAAATCTTTTTTTAGTTCTGAACATAGCATTCTGCCTACCAATCCAATTTGCTAAGATTGTCCAGGTGTTAACACGTAGTGAAAAGTAAGAACTCAGAATTTTGCAGAAGAAAATGGAAATCAATTAAGGAAAATCAGGGCACTTAATATGTTTTGGAAATGGAGCAATGTATACTACATCACCGCTTGTTAATGTAAGAAATTTTGCACAGAACTGGCTTGAGGCAGCATATTCTTTCCCCAAAAATCTGCTGGCGAGAATGTGAAACTTAAGAAGTTCTATGCCCGTTTATATATTTGCATAGTTAAGGCCAGGTCTGAGACATGACTTTACCTGAAATTATACTGTTGATGAACCTTCAATCACAAGGACAAATTGCAACTCTTAATCTTCCTTCTCCATCTTCACTCCTCACCTAGAAACAACTCCTAGATACAACTCCTGCCCTTCTTGCTTTCTCTCCTGCCTTCCCCATGTAAAAACCGTATGTGCAGCACATATTTTAATCCGTCTTTGTGGGGCAAAGAGAGTAGTAGCACATCTGATTTTACCACATTCAATCCCTTTATGCCAGTGTTTTGTTTTAACAATAAACATTATCCATCATTTATAACCTTCTGGCATCTCAATTTGACAAATCTTACAGCAGAGATGTTGAGTATGAAGTGATAGGTTAAGAAAGAAAATATATACAAAAATTTAAATGGAAGCATTTAATTACTGAGAAAAGTTTGAGCATGTATAGATGACAAAATATTTGTGAAGGAAATATAGAGAGTATAAAGTATATTTGTTGGTACACTACACTCACTGTATTGATCTTTTGTCATATCTTCAATTTTTAATATTCATCATTTTTTACATAAAGTAATAAATTATGTTTAATTGTTTGTGACACTTGGACTATCAATTCTATTTAGAAGTATAAATGAAATAATTTGTAGGAGCATAATTTCTCTGTTTGCATTGATTTGCATGAGTTAGTACAGCATTGTTTATGCAAACAAATGAAGGTAAGAACAAAGAAAGCTAAATAAATATGCATTTCGTTTTCATTTCAAAAAGTTTTAATTATGCACATCTGTAGATGTCTAAGAAACACAATTAAGCAATTAATCATCACATAAATAGGCCAAAAGGTTATGAAAGCATTAGCAGAGAGTGTGATTGTTCTTCAAATCTTTTATTTATATATTTTTCTTTTCTTCAAAATAGTATAATTGAATGACTTAGGTACTTGCAAATTTGTCATTGACTTAATCAATGGCTAGAAATAACCTACATTAGAAATAAATCAGACACAGAACTGTGCCCCTGGGGTAAATAATATATTATATGTTAAGAGAAAAAAAAAAAGAAATTAATCAGAATATGGTCTAAAGCAGGGGTTCCAAAATCTGGGTAAGTATCATAACCTCTAGAAAAGCTGTTTTTTGTTTTTATGTTTTTTTTAATACAAATGCTCAGGTTTTCTCTTTGGAAATTCTGATTCAGTAAAAGGTGGGAACTGAATATTCTTAAGAGGAATCTTAATAAGCATTTCATTTCCCATAAGGTTTTATAATCTTTCTCCATTACATTTCTTTGCCTACCAGTATCATTTTCTGATTTCTTTAATTTAGCTCTATTGCCATATTCTCAAGGATCTGCGGGTTCTTTAGGTTTTTATTTTTTGTGATTACATTTTCATGGTAACTTATTGTATGGTTCCATTTATATGAAGTGTTCCGAAAAAGCAAATCCATAAGGTCAGGTAATAGATCAGGGGCTGCCACAGGTTGAAGGAAGATGGGTAACAGAAGAGACTGCTAATGGGTATAAGATTTCCTTGGGGTGATGACAATGTTCTGAAATGAGAGTGGTGATGGTTGTACAATCCTACAAATATATGAAAAACCACTTAATAGTATAAAAGGATGAATTTTGGGGCACCTGGGTGGTTCAGTGGGTTAAAGCCTCTGCTTTCGGCTCAGGTCATGATCTCAGGGTCCTGGGATCGAGCCCCGCATCGGGCTCTCTGCTCAGCAGGGAGCCTACTTCCTCTCTCTCTCTCTGTCTGCCTCTCTGCCTACTTGTGACCTCTATCTGTCAAATAAATAAATAAAATCTTTAAAAAAACAAATAAAAGGATGAATTTTATAATATATTAATTATATATCTCAATTTTAAAAAGTACCAAAGCAAAAACAATTTTTGATGTTAACAAAAGTTGGTATTAGCCTATTCTGGACTATTCACATTACTGCTAAATAACCTCTTTCATCTACATTTGTTAGTGTCAAGTTGTAGTACTTTATATTCAAAAGTAAATGAAAAATTTAAAAAAAGGAGGATTTAATGTATAAAGTATACAGCAGAACAACTAGAAGCCAAATAGGTTGCACAGTTTTTCAGGTGGAGGAGAACAGTGGGAGAATTGAGTATCTACAGTACTTATATTACATACACATACCAAAGGCAAAGACTATGCAACAAGAGTTGGCACCATGCTCGTGTTGTGATCAGCATCTGGTGTCCACAAAGCAAAATCCTTGAAACTAAGTTGGTACTGTCCATGCTATCTATATCGAGCTAATATTTTATTTGTGTGGGACCATTTCCTTTATGAAAATTTTCCTTTTAATGGTTGCTGTGATAGACTGTTCCATCTCTGGAGCCAGGCTTCCCCTTTTGTATCTCACTTTAGGTTTTTTTTTTTTTTTTTTAATGTATTTCAGAAGAGAATACAGTCAAAACCATGAGTAGGCATTAAAAATGATCTCAGATCATATTTGTTTATCTTGTCATTAATTACCCAAGGATTTTCTTAAGAATTTTATTACCTGACTTTAAAAGGAAGCTTCATATGAAACAATGTGTCAACTGATTGATTTCAGGGTCTTCCACATACCCTTCACTCCTACTAATACGTTTTTCTGAATTCTTTTTGGGTGAAGACTTTTAACTGGAAAAGTCTTCCAGTTAACTAATTTTTGGTGTTAGTAAAGCTTTTAATTTTTTAAAAAGTATACTTTACACACAATGTGGAAAGGTAAGAATTGGCGTATAAGCAAGTACTATTAATAATTAAACGAAAGGGGTGTCTGGGTGGCTCAGTCATTAAGAGGCTCAGTCCTTAAGTGTCTGCCTTTGGCTCAGGTCATGATCCCAGGGTCCTGGAATCAAGCCCACATCTGGCTCCCTGCTTGGGCTGGGAAGCCTGCTTCTCCCTTTCCCAATCTCCCTGCTCATTTTCCCTTTCTTGTTGTGTCTCTCTTTGTCAAATAAATAAAAAAATCTTAAAAAATAAAAAAAAAATTAAAAGAAATTAAAAAGTATTAACCAAAAAATGTATTCAAAATGTTTTAGAAAGGAAGAGTTATTTTATATATGACAGGATCATGTCAAATGTTAGCCATATTAAAATTTAAGTTCCAGGAATGGAGGAATCATAATATTTCAATAAGAGTATTTTTTCTTGACTTGCTGGTTAATAACTAAAACCAGTTTAATAGTAAATTTACTGTATGTCTGTATTATATAGAATTACTTATATTACAAAATACAAATAATTGGCATATTAGTGGAAATTATTTATGTTGATTAAATTGCTAAAAATAATTTTAAAAATGGTGAGATATATATTCTTTCCAGTAACAGCATGGCTATAAAGGTTAATTTATGACAGTGTCAGTTAAACCTTATTTATGATAGTGTTGTTAAGCATTCGTATTGCTCTTATGATATTTGATAATACAGCAGTCTAATGTAGAATTATTGTAAATCTAATTTTTTTCACTTTGGATTTTCATAAAGTAGCCTATAACTTTATAGGACTATTTAAAGTATTTTAAATACATGTAATTTATAGAATTTTAAAACATTTTATCATTTCAAAAGTATGATAGATTACTTCCCTTTTAAAACTAGATAACTGAAGCTGTCTATGGTGATCAGCTAACAGAAAGCTAATAAATTTATTTGGGAAAAACTTTTCACTCATGACTGAAGTTTTCAATATGCTACTAAGTTGTACACAATTGCCTCATTTATTCTTTTTTGGAGGGCTATTAAGTTTTGCTTACATGACAGTCACTTTAATCTCAGTAGGAAATAGAATCTTAATATGCCTTCCTTTTGTTTCAAAATCAGAGAATTTGATTTTAAATATTTTACTTTTTAATTGATTGCCAATTATCCTGTTTTATTTAACCGTTTTCATGTACAAGGTATACAATTCTGCTTCTAAACTTTCCTTCTTCCTTTATTATTTTATTTCTGTCTGTTTCTTAGCACTGGAATGATAAATTAATGTTTACTGCAACACATTATCTGTGTTAACTTATCAGCATTACCCATGGATCCATTTTCCTTTTCATCATGATAAGAAATACACCACTCGATAAGAAAATATATCCCAGAAAAGCATTTTGAGGTATTATGTTTTCTTGTTGGTATTCTCTATAGGCATTGCTTCCAAGGGAAGAAAATTTGTCTTCTGTTGGCAAATTGTTATTCTGCTCATTACCCTGCTCTCATTATAATGTCTTCATCTTAGCAGTGTACGGTTTCTGTGCACAATATGCCTTACTATGTTTATGCAGGTTTCAGTACTGAGATGCTGCCTTTGACATGACAGGGGTTTGTGTCCTGATAGGGAGATAAGAAATCATCTATGAACTGAATGATGGATCAACAGAAATAATTACCTGTGATTAGATATGTAAGATCACTGATCTATACATTGAGTCAACATTTATCATGTGCTCCTTAAGCACAGACCAGTATAAAATGATTTGAAGACTATATAAGGAAAATGAAAAAAACTGACTTCAACTAGTTAATAACCTAATCTGTGGTGCCCCAATGGGGTGTGTCTCAATCAGATGAGAGCCTCAACAAATATGGGGCAACTATTGAGTGGAAGCTGCTGGCATGGGAGGTGGAAGAATTCACCTGAGACAGAACAAAGGAGATAGAAATTTATTGAATACACCACAAGGGAGCTGTAGACATGACAGCAGAGAGGCTATCTGCAATGAGGTAGTGGAAAGGGGCTGTTTTTAGAGGGGAAAGACGAGGAGATATAGTGACTATGGAATTCTCCCTTTTCTGGTAACTGTGCCTAGTTTTAAGTTGCCTGTTGGTCAGTTACGGACTATGTCTATTTTGTGGTGGGTCACTTGGTGGGTATGTCTGTATTCCATTTTGTGGTGGATCACTTCTTGGGTATGTCTGTGTTCCATTGCAGAAAAGTCACCTCTACATTGCCCCCCTGACAGATCAACAAAGACAAATCTTTGGCATTTGGGAGGAGGTCTCCTCTTCAGTAGCTTCTTCCTACAGAGATGTCCCTATCTAAACTTGTCAGTTGATCAGGAGCCTGTGCAGTTATAGACCAGAGTATGGTCTTATAGTAACATGTAAATAGGTGATTTGAAGGAAATTGCTTGGTGGTAAGGTACATGGAATTTGGGGAGGGGACCCTTGGATGGTATTGGCCAGAATCTCTGATGAGCCATCATTTGTATGTGGAATTGATGGATTCTAGAACAGCCAGATTTAACAAAGAGACTAAAGAGAAGGGGACCAATAATTAGGAATATGAGTATTGAGGCCAGGGGTCCTAAGAAGGGAAGAAGTGAGGATAGCCATTAACGGGGTTCTTTCCAGGAAACTATCTGTGAATTGTATGGTCCCAGAAGGAAGAAATTAAAGATTGAATATTTTAAGATTAAAAAGACAAAGGTTGGCCTGAAAAGGGGTGATGATTATGTTATGAGAGCAGGACATCAGAGGGAAAGCTCCAGGTAAGTTATGATTTCTGACCAGTAAATCTGGAGGAAACACTGAAGAAAAGATTGAAAATGAAGTCTCAGAATTAGGAAGAACAAATCATGTGAGTTTCAGGAGGAAAGTATTCATGGAGTTTTTTTAAGACAGTATCAGAATGAGTATGTAGGTATTAGCAATGGGATGGATTCATGGTCCTCTACACTTCTGGGTATCATCTGAGTTTCCTTTGAATAAGAGGTATAGTTCTCTGACCAGCTCACAGCTGTATTCGGAGGAGGGCTCCTCATCTGGGGCCAGAATGGTCTTGATTTTGGAAAGAGGGATCCACAGGGAGAAGCTTTTACCAGTATTTCAGCGGTAAAGAGAACCTGATAGGGCCTGGTCCAGATATCTCTGAGGAGCTTTTAGACCTGCAAAGAGTCTTAAGGTACACCCGATGCCCACATACAAGTTTAGGATACCTGTTACTTAAGAAAGAGGGGTCAGGGGCGCCTGGGTGGCTCAGTGGGTTAGGCCGCTGCCTTCGGCTCACGTCATGATCTCAGGGTCCTGGGGTCAAGTCCCGCATCGGGCTCTCTGCTCAGCAGGGACCCTGCTTCCTCCTCTCTCTCTCTGCATGCCTCTCTACCTAACTGTGATCTCTCTCTGTCAAATAAGTAAAATAAAATCTTAAAAAAAAAAAAAAAAAGAAAGAGGGGTCAGGTTTTAGAATGTACTAGTTTTGGTGGACATTAATGGCAAAGACAGTTTGCCCTAGGGGTATCCTTTGATAGTTGGCAAAAATCTTCCTCCCATCCAGGAGTTTAATCAATCATTAAAAGAAAAGAGAGGGATCCGTTAAAGCACCAATTTGAGTATTCATGTCTTCTAGTAACCCTGTCACACTTTTGTGATAATCTGGAGTATATACATAAAACTCTGTTTTAATAAGGCATGGGTTCCTCTGAGCTGCAGTTAGGATAAAAAGGGTCATTCAGTTTTGAAGGACATTCTTTTGATTTGTGGGTGACTACATGTCAAGCTTAATTAAAGGTGATTGCTGTATGCTTAGCTAAAGGCTCTATCTGCAATTTTGTATCAGCAGAGGTGGTTCCTAGAACAAATATGATTAAGGGATATAGCCATCAAGAAGCCCTCTTTGGGGGTGCCTGAGTGGCTCAGTGGGTTAAAGCCTCTGCCTTCGGCTCGGGTCGTGATTCCAGGGTCCTGGGATCGAGCCCCACATCGGGCTCTCTGCTCAGCGGGGAGCCTACTTCCTCCTCTCTCTCTGCCTGCCTCTCTGCCTACTTGTGAACTCGGACTGTCAAATAAATAAATAAAAATTAAAAAAAAAAGAAGCCCTCTTTGGGGGCACCTGGGTGGCTTGGTTAAGCAGCTGCCTTGGGCTCAGGTCATGATCCCAGGGTCTTGGGATCAAGCTGTACATCAGGCTCTCTGCTCAGGGGAGGGCCTGTTTCTCCCTCTGCCTAATGCTCTGCCTTATACTCTCTCTCTGTCAGATAAATAAATAAAATCTTAAAAAAAATTAAGAAGGAGAAGCCCTCTTTGTTGTTGGCCAGGATGTGGAGAAAGGGGAACCCTCTTACACTATTGGTAGGAATGCAAGCTGGTGCAGCCACTCTGGAAAACAGTATGGAGGTGCCTCAAAAATTTGACAAAAGAGCTACCCTATAACCCAGCAATTGCACTGCTAGGTATTTACCCCAAAGACATAAATGTAGTGATCTGAAGGGGTACGTGTACCCCAGTGTTTATAGTAGCAATGTTCACAACAGCCAAACTATGGAAAGAGCTAAGATGTCCATCAACAGATGAATGGATAAAGAAGATGTGAGAAGTGAAATCTTCCCATTTGCAATGGAGGATATTGTGCTAACTACAGGGTATTATGCTAAGCGAAGTAAGTCAGTTATCATATGATTTCACTCATATGTGGAATTTAAGAAATAAAATAGATGATTATAAGGGAAGAGAGGGAAAAAAAAAGATGAAGTCAGAGAGGGAGACAAACCGTAAGAGACTCTTAATCATAGGAAACAAACAAAGGGTTTCTGGAGGGTAGGAGTGTGGGGAATAGGGTAACTAGGTGATGGAAATTAAGAGGGCATGGGGTGTAATGAGCACTGGGTATTATATAAGACTGAAAAATCATTGAACTCTACCTCTGAAACTAGTAATGCACTATATGTTAATTAACTGAATTTAAATAGAAAGAAGAGTAAAACTAGGACCCCCCCCCCAAAAGAAGCCCTCTTTGTTTGATGTCTAGCCTTAACTATATCCTAATTAAGAGGAATCACTGGCAAGTGATAGAAGACTTGTCTAAAGAGATAAGGGCATTTCTGAGTATATCACCTAATCCAATCAAAGGGAAAGTGAAGAGATCCATTTTTTTTTTTTTTTACAAGTCCATAATTAACTCCACCACGTGGGCTACACCCTGATTTTTAGGCAACAATTTTGTCATTCCAGCCACACAGAATTGGTCAAGGTGCTAACTGAGTTATACAACTGGGGAATCAATCCCATTTTCCAGCTGTTCAAATAATCATATGCCCATGTGGTCCTGTTATAATCCCCAAAGAACAGCAAGTGTGAAGATGGCCTTTTATACATGAACTATCGTAGCACCTTCTCTGAGGTTCACCTCAAGTTGTCTACCTTAGGCAAACATTCAAAGATAATAGAGCTAGCATTTAACATCTGCAAAGATGTGTTATAGAAACTTAATTTTTCTCTCCAAAATCACCTTTATTTCCAGAGATAGCCAAATTAAGACCAATTTGTTTGTAAAACAAGTCCAATTTTAACAAAGTTGGCCTAATGATTTACATAAGTTCAGCAAGAATAGCAATTGGCTATATAGATATTTTAAAATCTGCTTTGCTGGACCTTTTCTAAGGGATCTAAACTGAACTTTAAGTAGCCTCTCCAGGCCAGAAGCCAAGCCAAGTACTTGCCATTAGACATGCCTAAAATACCTATAGATTTGGGTGAATTCCTCTTCACAAGGTCCCAAAAATATCCTGATATTCCTACACCTGCCAGGAAGTGACATTCTTTATTTACCTGGTGAAGCTGCTGGGAACTCTGTAAGCAAGGTATCAGGTCAACATATCCCTGGGGCTTTATGGCTCCATGTTTCATAAAGTCAACCTCAATTCCTTAAAGCTTTCCGGTCATATCTGAGTCTATGCTTGTCTCTCTCAAATACGACACTCTAGTCAAAGCCTTGGTAAAATAACCAGTGTTTTTAATGGTGTCCTGATAAAAGGAAAACAAATTCTCATTGAATTTATGCAAATAAGTATGACTGCCATGGAGAAAAAAATACTTACTGAGACCTTTTGAATTTAAGAGGGTTCAAGTAGAGAGAAAAGTTAAATGCTTGAATTTGTTCACAAATGAATAATTTATCATATTTCTGTAAGTCACAGATATCTTAAGAGAAGGTTTCTTTAATCTGAAAGAGTAAACATTAGAGAACCAGCAATGTTTCAAACAAGAGTTTCAAAAACTACAGTCATTTTCCTCAATTTATTTAGTTCCATGTTATAAATTCTTGTTCAGTTTGAATGCAGCTTTAGTTAGTTCTGGAAATCTTACCCATTTCAGTTGTATGATCTTAAAGATACTGAATACCTCTATTTGTCCTAAAAGTACTTTTTATGAATCTCCTTGAAGATGACACTCATTTTGCAAACTAATAAGAACAGTTATAAATGAAAAAAACTCAGAAATGGACACTGTTAAGGATCTGAAAGACCCAAAGAACCCCCCCATCCCCCAGCTAGAAGTGCATTTTTAACCAGCTAGTTCCTCTTCTGTACAAATGCTTGCTTTTTCCCGTGCGCGCAGGCTAACTGGCCAGTTCTGCTTCTGTAAGATTGCTTTGTCTGCTTTCACGCGGACCCTTTGTCTGCTTTCGCGCGCAGGTCCCCTGACCTAATCCACTGACGCCAAGTATACCTCTTCAAACTGTCAACCAATCAGCTCAGCCCTACCCAAAACTTGTTTGTATCTGTCTATAAAAATCCTGCACCGACCCAGCTCCGGACCTCTCGGCGTTATCGGCAACGAGCGGCGCAGAGGTCCAGGTTCAAACCTGCAATAAACGACCCTTGCTGCTTGGCTTTGACTCACGTCTCTGGTGGTCTTTTAAGGTGGGGGTAATACTCAGTTGGTATTTCAGATCTGAGAGTTCATTATGATGCAACTGACAAGGAAATTCAATTATTACTATGACACAAAACACTTCAATAATCAGAATATTGAGTGAGGACCTAATACAGAACATAACATACCAAATAAACAAGCTGAATTAGTCAGAGACTTTGTTTGCAATTTAAAACTTGGAAAAGTTTGTTAAAACCTTAGGAAGTGTTAAAGCACAAGTCTGTATAGGATTATGGGTTATTAAAGACCTGATAAAGACAAAACATAGAAACTGGTTTTCCTCAGCAAAGAAAAAACAACTTTGTTTACATTTTCTTATTAAGAGCAGACCAACAATTCAAGAAAACTTGTCTTTTTAATAGAAAGAAAGTAGAATTTCAACTTATACTAGTGTACTTTTAAAATCCATTCCTCTCAATCCGAGGCCATCCTGAGCACACATAAAATTCCTTTCCAAAGACTTCCCCTTCACAAACCTACAACTTTCCTCTGCATTCAGATTCATCCCAAAGCTACTTCTCTCCAAATAACCAGTGTCATTTTAGGACAAAGTAACTTTCTCTTATCTTCATCAAAAATGTGTTTCAATTCTTTGGATCTTTCTTACACATATAGAATTGCTTCCCTTATTTCCATTAGTCTTAATTATATCTAGCAGAATTTTAACTCACAGAAATCTTAGTCTCCAGTGAAAATGAAGTAGTAACCAACTGTGAATGATTACACAAGAGCTCATTAGATGACAAATTTATGAATCAATTAAGCATAAAACATATTTTCCAACAGACCCCAATATTCTTAGTTTCTTTGTAAACCTACATTCAGTTATCAATGCTTTAGTATTTTCTCTCCTTTGGAAAAGAAGTAGAAGTCCAATGAATTCAATTCAACTTATCATCCAAGCAAAACTTTAAAGTTTTGGGTTACCAAAAACTTTGAAAACTATCTTAATCAACTGTGTAAACTTTGAGACGGACAAAATTAACCATCATCTTAAGTCATCTTTTGCTGACAAACTGCAAAAGAGGTAACAGGAGCTTCTCTGACCTTCAGTAATCATTGGTAGAATACAAGTTTCAATTAGTTTAAATACTGAATTATGTTCCACCTGGGTCCACTTAAAAGTCAGTTTGTTCCCCACCATCTGTTTTTACCTGGGGGCACCAGTGGGGAAATCTGAAGTGGGTGGTGCATGCAGGCTGCCACCCAAAGTGATGCAGAGACAGGAGGAGGTGGGGGAGGTGGAGGCGAGAAGACCTGCCAGAAGGCAGAGAAAACGGATCCTGGTTCTAAGATTTTTTTTTTTGTTTTTTTCTGACTTATTTGAGAGAACAAGAGAGCACAAGCAGTGGGAGCGGGAGAGAGAACCAGATTCCCCACTGAGCAGGAAGCCCAGTGGCTATGTCCCAGGACCCTGAAATCATGACTTGAGCCCGAGGCAGCTGCTTAACCTACTGAGCCCCCCAGGCGCCCCACTGTTCTACATTTTAAGGAGATAGCCCATAGCTCCAGTCTAAAAGAAGGGAGGGAGGTGCCAAAGTGGGAAAGGCCGCCTGCTAGTTTCCAAAGGGATGTCCCGCCAAAGGGAATGGAGATCTGACTCCTGGTGGGGATTTCAGTCAGGGCGTCCCCTCTGACTTAAAAAAATGGACCGACTTATATGAGGTGACAGCTTTTCAGGCAGCATCTCACCACAGAGAGGAGTCAGGCAAATACCTGCAGCTGACTCTTTTAGGGTACCCAATGACTTTGGGGTGTCCCATCAAGAGGGCTGCAGTAACAGGCATGGCACTTCCTCTGGGAGCAGGACACTAGTCTGATAGGACCAGGCTTGAAAAAGGAGGAGGGGTACTCACCGCTGAGAAGCTTGAGGCCACGTTCGCTGCAGATCCAGATATCTGGCGGCTGGATCCCGAGAAAATGGAGAAATAAGGGGCGGAGGCAGCTGAGAGTCTATCAGGGTCAGAAAAGGGTCCTAACCCACCCTCTAAGGCGTGGGTATTTGCCCTGGGCCAGCTGGCAATTGTTTTAAAGTAGATTTTAGCATTCATTATTCTTTTTCCTTTTTTTTCTTCTTCCTTTTTTGTTTTGTTTTGTTTGTTTGTTTGCTTTTCTTTTTAAGGGCCTGCTCTCTTTGTGATTCTACGTAACTATGGTATTTACAGATAGGATAATTTTATTGTGACTATATTAGATCATTATTAAGCAGACCCTTACACCCTTCTAGGTTTCAAGGAAGAAGACTGTAAATGAACTTTTTCCTTTCAGCAATGTCAAATCCTACACAGAATTTAAATGTCTGTAATAATTTTATTACAAGTCTAAAGAAAACTTTTTTTTTTTTTTAAAGATTTTATTTATTTATTTGACAGACAGAGGTCACAAATAGGCAAGAGAGGCAGGCAGGGAGAGAGAAGAGGAAACAGGCTCTTCGCAGAGCAGAGAGCCCAGGGCTGGATCCCAGGACTCTGGGATCATGACCTGAGCCCAAAGCAGAGGCTTTAACCCATTAAGCCACCCAGGCGCCCCCTAAAGAACACTTTTAACCACACTGTGACGCAAAACATTTTTTTTTCTTTCCCATTTATATGTAAGAAAAGGCAGAGTGCCATTTTGATTCATTGATGACAGCAGCACAAAAAATATAAACAGTCTAGAGTTGGGGTAGTTTGGGGAAACTAGAATAAGAGGTTGAAAGATTTGAAACAACATATTAACACCTCTGTGGGAAGAATTAATCTAAATTATATGAAAGGTATTAGGGTATGCCTATACATAGGTAGATGCTTTTCTTTTCAGAACATTTTAAACTGATTTTGTAAAAGTTATGAGCAGAGAGAGGAGAATTACTGGACTTTTAGAAGAATGGGATTTAAAAAGTGTTTTATTGTTGCTAAGCACATTATTTACAACAAAATCCAGAATATATAGTTGATGCATAATATAAATGTGTTAAAATGTGATAGGAATGTACAAAGTAACCTAAATAGAAACTGAATATGGATTTCTAGTATTCAAGACTTTTTTTGGCCAAAAAAAAAAAATTATTTCTGTAGATCTGAGTAAAATACCAAGAGAAATCAAAAACACCAGTTTATTCAGGATCTATTTCTTTCACCTGAATATGTGAGAATGATGTTTTAAAAGTTAATATGGAATTATGCAAAATATGCAACTGACACACAGATTTCAACAAGGGTAAATGAGGGTAATCACTAAGTTTTTTCACCTTACTGAGAATTGTCAAAATGCTGTGACAGTGTACTTTGGAATGAGGTAGGCAGTTCACAGTTTACTTTGTATAGATCATTGTGAATCTGAGAGACGGAGAGGGAGTTAATAAGGATGGACTTCTGCCGTCTGTTTTTTTGCCTCCAAGAAATAAGATTCTGGCTCTTTCAATATTTCATATGGAATCTATCTTTGCGTTGTTCCCACAGGACTCTCAGAAGGGATACCGTCTTTGTCAGTTGCCGAAGAAGAAAGAGTCTTTTCATTAAGTAGAAATTGTCTTTACTCCATCCCACAAAATATCTGAACTCAGAAGAACCCTACCTCATTTCTTTTTTTTTTCTTCCCTACCTCATTTCTATTGCTGTACTTCATCCTTAAATAAAACACGTGTAAACTAGGAAAAGGCATGAAAGTCTACCATAAGATTATGGTTCTTTAATCCAAGCAGGTTGTACAAAAACTAGTATTTAAATCGTCATTTTGTGTGTCCTTCCGTCAGGTTTTACCCTCCTTTAGGGAATACAACCCTCAAGTACCCCTGGTTACATCATAATAGGATTTTGCGTGAGTGTGATGTATGCTTCTGGTTTGTAAAGTGGAAAAAAGTGCTACTGTGAATATGGACATGGGCAAGGACAAAGGCCTGGCACCTCATTTTAGAAAGAGGACATATGGGATTGGAGGATCTAGAATTAATTTTGTTAAAACCATCTGTTGTTTACATGAACCACTAGGACACTTACACCTCTGTTTGAAGTCCGCTGATTTCGGCAGTTTTTAAAATAATACTCTGTCTCTCTTTGGAGTTAAAAAAAATAAAAGAGTTCAGTCTGTAATTGTTCTCTGTTTTGAAGCCTGTTTCACTAGGATAGCATCTAGGGGTGCAAGGTGGAAAATGATGAACAGTTATATACCTGGTGGCTTTTGGGGACCTGATCGTCCCCACCGCACCCTTCTCCTTCCTTCTTTCCTTCCCTCCCCCCCTTCCTCCCTTCTTGCCTGTCTCTGCATGTACACGGACGGCTATTTAATGATCTCTGTACACGCTGCCCACTCAGACACTGAACTCTTCGTGTCACTGATACTAAAATCTGAAAAGAGTGTAACTTGTGGTCTGTTTTATATATTATTTAGGCAAGAATTGAATGGGTGACGCTTTAAGTCATATTCAGTATCATTGAGTCTAAAAGTTAAAATTAAGACCTCCTGAGTCTTACAACACAAATTCTGTACTCATTCTCATTCATCCCATCAATATTTATTAAGCATCTACTCTGGCCCAGGTACTGTGCTGAGTTTTAAGAAAACTAAGATGTGATCTCAATCTGGGACAAACTCACAGACTTTGGACTTAGGAAAAAATAACAAGCAAGATTTTGTAATACTATCTGAAAAGAGTTCTAAATAAGATATACACCAAGTATTCTTGCAATACCAGAGAGAAAATGACCAATTCTCTCTTGGGGAAATTGAGAAGGCTTTAGCAAGAAGGTGACATTTGAGCAGGAAAGGTACTTAAAAGACAGTTGTTAGAAAAGATCAATTTCAGCTCGAGGCAGAAGATTCACTGCTGTTATATAAGGGACAATGTATTCTATCAGCTCTCTGCCTTCAATGTATAACATTTCTAGGAAAACTTAGAAATATCAGAACTGCAATAGAGACTGAACATAATAGTTACTGAAAAGGCTGAGAGTGTTGAAATGACCAGCATCTGCTTCTAATGAAATATCCAGGGATTTGGGAAGATGTATTTTATTTGATATATTTCCTGCCTACTTTAAAAGTATAATGACACATCATGGTTATCTCATTTTAAGATCCAAAATAACGTACCACATTTTTCTTAGTCTTTTAGTTTTATCATTGCCTTCTGCAATAAATAGATTTTAAAATTATCTGTCTGTTTGAGCTGCTTTAAGTGAATTCCATAACCTGGGTGGCTTACAAACAACAGAAATTTATTTCTTATAGTTCTGGAGGTCAGTAAGTCCATGATCAAAGTGCTGGCAGATTCAGTGTCTTGTGAGGATTTGCTTTCTGATTCACAGATGGCTGTCTTGTTGCTATAACCTCACATGGTAGAAGGGGGCAGTAAGCTCTCTAGGGCCTCTTTAATAAAGGGACAATCCCATTCCTGAGGGCTCCTCTCTCATGACCTAGTCTTCTCCCAAGGGGCACCATCCAAACTAATCCCCATGGAAATGGGGATTAGGCTTTAGCATATGAATTTTGGGGACACAACCTACATGCAGTCTACAGCACATCTACCCAGGGTTTCCTCATTCTGGCACTATTAACATTTCTTTTTAAGTTTTTATTTAAATCCCAGTTAGTTAACACAGTGTAATATTAACTTCAGGTGTGTAATATATAAGTTAAGACTTCCATACAACACCCATGGCACTATTAACACTTTAAGCTAGCTTAATTCTTTGTTGTTCAGGGGCTGTTCTGTGTGTTGTAGTATGTTTAGCAGTATCTCTGACATTTACTTATTAGATGTCACTAGAATTCCCCTAGTTGTGACAACCAGAAATGTCTCCAGATATTACCAAGTGTCTTGGGGTGGGAGTGAGGGGGACTGGTGGCAAAATCACCTCAGTTGAGAATTACTGATTTAACTTAATATAATGTTTTTAAGTCGTCTTTGTTTTTATCATTTTTAAAATCAGGTATTATCCTAGAATCATTCTTGTCATTCAGCATAATATTGTTATCACTATCATTATTTTTGTGTGTGTCTGGATGTTCACACTAACATCGCAATTTTCTAAGCAGAGAGATGTGTTAAACTTGATCACATCCAGGATTTTCTTAGGCAATTGAGCCTGGCTTGGATAATTTACCGAGCGATACAGATCACCTTTTCACTCCCTCAGAGGACTAGATACATTAGATGATTTTTAAATAGAATCCTAGGAAAAGCACAGGCCCAAGGTGTACTGCTACCCCTGTCTATCCTGGGTCATGTATCTTGTTTAAAGTTTTCACAATACAACAGAACACAGCTGGAAATTCCTTTGTGAGTCTGTAAGTTATAATATATTTCCCTGGCTAGAGGTGGGGAGGGAGAGATGAAGACCAGTAGAAAACTGCAAAATAGGAAGAACCGATCCTACTTCAGTCTGAACTAACTGTGAATGCCTCCTGCTTCAATCTAATAGGGGTAGCAAATCATAAGAAAATGGAAAAAGTAGTTATTGTTCAGAGAATTCTCTAGGATGTTTCCCAATTTAAAACTAGGGGCAGTCAGGCCAGGATACAATACTATGAACAGAAATAAAACTTCATATTTACCACTTCAGTGATACTTCTTGATATGAGGGAAAAAAAAAAAAAACATCTCTTTGCTTACCCTCTGCACTCTAAAGGTTTCTTCATTAAATCGTCAGAAGTTCGACTGAGCACCACAGAAATTGAGTTTCCTATTTTCAGAGCAAAAGGGAGGATGCTGAATGAATGGTGAATGAACAATGGTGCTTTAAAGAAAATGAAGTTCAGCAATCACATTATAAAATGCAGGATACTCGTACAGAACCATTCTAACGTCTGTCTCATTTCTCTAGTTCAGTATTTTATGTATGTGGGAACACAGGGGAAAGATTTTAAACCAGTTTTTTTCGTAAAGAGAAACCTTTGGGGGTGCCTGGGTTGCTCAGTGGGTTGAGCCTCTGCCTTTAGCTCAGGTCGGGATCTCAGGGTCCTGGGATTGAGCCCCACACCGGGGCGCTCTGCTCGGTGGGGAGCCTGCTTCTCTCTCTCTCTCTCTCTCTCTGCCTGCCTCTCTGCCTGCTTGTGATCTCTCTCTGTTAAATAAACAAATAAAATCTTTAAAAAAAAGAGAGAGAGAAACCTTTGGAAATTGCAAAACTTAGCTAATCAAAACGCACAATATTCCAATAGCCAAAGAACGCTACTTTGAAATTCTATTACAAAATCTCCTCTTTAGCATCTATTAAATACAGCCCTGCTGGGTGTTGGGTAAAAAGAGTTGTACAAGTACTTACTGGTTTTTTAAGAGCTCCTAATTTAAAACATTGAAAAGTTAATATTTATATATGCTATAAGTGGTAAGAGAATCATTTTTTAAATGATATTTTTAAAATACTCCAATTTTTTTAAAATTGGTATTTTTTAAATACTCCAACATTTCAATTAATAAGATAATTAATAAGAAACACAATATAGTTAAAGAGGGAGGTTTTTCTGCAACTCTTTGGAGGACAAAATCTTATTGGATTTATATAATGATGAAATTCTAGGCATGAGGTCCATCTTTGTTCAAAGTCTAGAGGAAAAATCAGGACGACAGGGGTGCTAATCAGTAGATCTGGCTTTATATTGTTTTGTTTTTTATCAAAGGGTGCATGCACATTTTTAAATGAGTTATATAGTGCTGTGAAATTTAGGGCAAAAGAATTCCCTCCCCATCTCTGCCCACTTTCCTTCCAAATACACATTCCATTCTTGCAATTTGTATAGTTATTTTTTCTTGAATTTAACTCACAGTTCCATATATTAAACTAATTTTGCTATTTCTTAATTTATAGATTTCGGTCATAATTTATTAACTTCTTATTATGATAGATGAGTGTGCTAGGTCTCATGTGACACCCAATTAGACATCCAATTAGTTCAATTAGATGAAGGTGGAAATTGCTGGATGGATTTCTAATGAAGCTTCCTAAAAAAAGAGGTGGATCAGCTGACAGGCACTGCTTACATTTCCCTCGAGATCTTTTCTTCTGGGAAGAAGGGACTAGTGACTGGAATTGTAGCACCTTTCTTGTGATTGTGAAGTTACACCAAAACAAGAAGAGGTGATTAGCAGGAAAACAGCCCAAACTAGTTCCCAAGAACGTCCATGTTCTAATCCCCAGAATATGTGACTACACGTAAAAAAGACTCTGCAGATCTGATTAAGAATAGGGACCCTGAGATCAAGATGTCACCCTGGATTATCCAGATGAGTGCACACAAATCACATGATTCCCTAAAAGCAAAGAACCTTGCTCAACTGTGGTCAGAAAAAGGGTACTTGAAGAAGGGTTAGAGAGAAACTTCCTTTTTTAAAAAACAAAAATAAGCTTTATTATGAAGAATTTCTAATTTTGTTAAAACTGCAAGCAAAGTTTTTTTCAGTTTTAGTTCTAGAGACTTAGTGATTTCAGGGTTCAAGAAATATATATATATATATATATATTTCTTTCTTCCATATATATATATATATATATATATATATATATATATATATATATGGAAGAATATTTCAAAGTTAATTACAAAAACTAACCCATATGAACCAGCCTCACCTTAAAGAAAAATAAATAAAGCCATTTTTTAGTTGTGTAGGAATGCATGACCACTGATTTCAGCTGTTTGAAAAAGGCCCACTTTCTTGGAAATGTCTTTTAATAGATTAGTGAGCTGCTTGTGATGATTAAATTTATGTGTCAGTTGACCACACGGTGCCTAGATATCTGGTCAAATATTATTTTGGGTGTTTGTTTGAAGGTGTTTTGGATGAGCTTAATATTCATGTATGTATGTATGTTTTGTTTTATTTCAAGTTATTTAAATTGAGTTAGTTAACATACAGTGTAGTATTAGTTTCAGGAGTAGAATTTAGTGATTCATTGCTCACATATAACACCCAGTGAATGAACTTAACACTTAAATTGGTAGACTGAGTAAAGCGATTTGTCCTCTCTTATCTACTCTATTAAAAGGCTGGCCCTCCCAGGGGCCTGGAAGCTCAGTTTGTTAGGTGTCTATCTTCGGCTCAGGTCATGATTCCAGAGTCCTAGGACCCCGTTCCAAGTCGGGCTCCTTGCTTAATGGGAAGTCTGCTTCTCCCTCTCCCTTTGCCCCTACCCCTACTTGTGTGTGTGTTCTCTCTCCCTGTCTCTTAAATAAATAAATAACATCTCAAAAAAAAAAAAAAAAAAAAAAGCCGGTCCTCCCTGGAGGAAGAGGAAATCCTCCCTGGAGTAAAAGGAAATTGTTCCTGCCTTACAGCATTTGAGCTGGGACATCAGCTGTTTCCTGACTTTGGATATAAACTGAAACATAAGCTTTATTTTTTTTTAATATTTTATTTATTTATTTGACAAAGAAAGATCACAAGTAGGCAGAGAAGCAGGCAGAGAGAGAGAGAGGGAAGCAGGCTCCCCGCTGAGCAGAGAGCCTGATGTGGGACTCGATTTCAGGACACTGAGACCATGACCTGAGCCGAAGGCAGCGGCTGAACCCACTGAGCCACCCAGGTGCCCCGAAACATAAGCTTTTTCTGGTTCTTGGGCCTGCCAGCCTTTGGACTACAACCCTTAGCTGTGAGTCCCATTCCCTTGCCTGAGTTCTGCCAAGAAAGAATTCAGAGCCAAACTCTTAAGCAAGAGTTTAATAGTGGTCAAAGCAAAAGTATGCTCTTAAGGTAGGAGAAGGGGCAGAGGCAGAGATGGCACCTGCACTGGGGTTAAGGGTGTCTTTTCCTTTTATCTGTGTTTGGGTTGCAGGGTCACACTTGGGGAGGCCTTTGTTTGAGGGTTCTCCAATCACATAGGAGTCTCCTCCTACAGGATAGTAGAGAGAGTTTATGACTGTGTACGGTGTTTAGTGGAACTGTCATGGCAAGCAACCCCCTCAAGGGGGGGGTCAAAACTGCAATGTAACTGTATTATAATGAAGCTATAGGTTACTTTAGGGCAGTGGTTATAGGGAAGATTGCATGTGTGGGCCCCAGGGTTCCCCCCACCCCCGCTGTGGGAAAATCCCTCCTTGGAGCTATTCTGGGGTGGTTGGCAGTTTCTTGTGTTTTATCTTTTTCAATGGTTGGAAAGTCCCTCTTCATGTCTAGCTAACTGCCTACCCTATCAGAACTTCTAGAACCACACCATTGGCTCTCTTCAGTCTTCAGCTTATCTTGGGACCTGTCGGCTTCTATAATTGCATGAGCCAATTCCTTATAGTAAATCTCTCTTCCTCTCTCTCTTTTTCTCTACACAGATACACACACACACACACACACACACACACACACAATTGTTTTTGTTTCCTGGAAAATGCTAATAAACTATTTGATCAAAATTAGTTGCTTCTTAGAAAATACAATCCAATAACAAGGCTCTGCTGGTGGAATATATGGTCTACCACTAATTTTACAGGTAGTTTATAGGATGGTGAGATCAGCAGTTGTTGGCCTATGGAGCACAAAATAAGAGTATTCACTGAAAGTGGAAAAGAATACTGAAGGGAAGGAAGTTCCCCGGTTCTCACTCAGCCTTTTAGTTTGATAAAACTAAAGGACGTATTCTGCAGTGCCTTAGGGAAAACATTTGAAATAATTACAAAAAAGTGCACCTAATTTATTTCCCAGAAAGACTGTCTCTGAAAAGGAGAAGTAACCCAGACAGGGTTTCAATGGGATGGGGTGAGGGGAGGTAGGGTGGTTCTGGCTCCCATTCACTTCTGTTCTTGTTCTACTAAGCTTCTCTCCCCACCCACACCTCAGTCAGGTCTTTAAGTGAGATGTGGGAAGATACTTGGAGCTGAGCTCAAAGTTGATGGAAACCATGCAGTACGCTTGTACTCTCAGATGGCTAGAAAGTAAACCTGCTCAAAAATATCTTTGTAAGTCACATTCACATTGATACCATTTTTATAAAATTAGTGAAATTTTTCACTATTAGTGAAAAACTTTGAAAAAACAGTGAAGATTTTTTACTAGTGAAAATTTTTCACTATTAGTGAAAAATAGTGAAATTTTATTTCACTATTTTGGGAAGTCTGCTTTAGACTTTTCTCTGCTTTATCCACAAACTTCCTCCTCAAAATAAGAATCATTGCTGAACTTCAGGTAAAGAGTTGGCTATCTCTATGTCTTCAAGAAGATTGACTTAAATCTCAGGACAGACCCAAATAGAGGTATTTACCATTGTACTGGCAGAACTTAGTTCCCTTTTTGCTCCACCAATAATTAGCTTAGCTTATATGGAGGAAACAGGCCAAAACTCAAGGAATGTAGGTGATGTTTAAATCTGAGATTGGCAATGAAACCAATTCTCCCCAGTGCCTCAGTAAGAAATGGGATCCCACTGACACCTTAATTTTAGCTCAGTAAGACTCATGTTGGATGTCTGACCTACAGAACTAGAAGATAATAAATCTGTATTGCTTAAGCCACTTAATTGTGGTAATTTATTATGGCAAAAAGGAAAAGTTAATCTAGAAGCCATTTGTCTGAATACAGGAGAAGAAAAATAGAAGAAACCTGGCACACTGATGATCTGGAGCCCTGGATGACTATGTTTGAACATTTTGTGCGTGTTTGAGAGACAGAAAATGACTTCTCTATGTGTGTGTCATTGATTTCCAAGTCTATATCTCATGATCAAGATCTGATTTTTCACTAATATAATGAGGATGGAGTTCAATAGATTCTTTTCCCTTCCCTCACCCTCTAAATGAATGGTTCAATTTTTGCTGAAATGAATATTCAGCGTTTATATTATTAAAACAATACAAATAATTAAGTTGAGCCCAGAAATCCGCTATTATATCTTTTCCTTTATTGAAGAATGTTTTATTATCCAGAAGTGTGAGTGTGTGTATGTGTGTTTCTAAATGGTTAAAGCTATTGGCTTAGGTATTAATCCTGCTTTTCTCTTCTTGAGGATCTCCCGAAAGCTTCCATTCCCCATTACATGAAAAGTACATTTTTAAAAGATTCTGTATGGGGGTGCCTTCAGCTCAGGTCTTGCTCCCAGGGTCTGGGATTGAGCCCCACATTGGGCTCCCCGCTCAGTGGGAAGCCTGCTTCTCCCTCTCCCACTCCCCCTGCTTGTGTTCCCTCTCTCTCTGTGTCTCTATCAAATAAAAAAATAAAATCTTTAAAAAAGAAAAAAAAAGATCTGCATATTTGATGCATCTTAATTCTTCTCTCACACTTGATTGATATTTACGATAGGTAAATTTTTTTCTCTCGGATTTTGAAGGCTCTGTCCCATGATTATTAACTTTCAATATTGCTATTGAAAAGGTCCATACTAATTATGTGAGCTGTTTCTTATGTTCTCCCAATATCAGGTTTCTGAAAATTCTGTGTTACATCTTGTTGTGAATCTTTCCACAATAACTGTGCTGGATTTTTAGGGGCCTTTTCCATCTGTAGACTCATTTCCTTCAGTACTGGAATATGTTCTTGTATTATTTCAGTAGGATACTTTTTGCCTTTTGCTTTTCTAGTTCAGAGAATCCTATTAGATGTTGATTTTATTCAACTGATTTTTCTTTTCTTTTCCTCCTATTCTCCCTTTCTTCGACAATTTTTTTTCTATTTACTATATTTCCTTAATTTTATCTGCCAACAATTTTGCACTTTTGATTTTTTTTTTACAGTTCCTAATCATGTTTTTTTTTTTTTTAGCATCTTTCTATGGCTCATGTATTAATGTATGTGTTTATCTGTGTAAATTATCTCTAAGTTGGGGGAATATATATTTTTTTCTGCTATTGTATTGTTTCCCCAAATTTCTTCATTTTTTCTTTGTCTTTTTTTCTTTTTTTGTTTCAAGTTTTTATCTAAATTCTAGCTAGCTAATACATAATGAATTATTGGTTTCAGGAGTAGAAATTAGTGATTAGAATTAGTAGAATTAAGTGATTCATCACTTACATATAACACCCAGCACAAGTGCCCTTCTTAATACCCATCATGCATTTAGCCCATTCCCTGCCCACTTCTCATTCAGTAACCTTCAGTTTGTTCTCTATCATTAAGAGTCTCTAACAGTTTGCCTCCCTCTTTTTTCCCCCCTTCCCCTATGTTTATCTGTTTTGTTTCTTGAATTCCACATATGAGTGAAATCACATGGTATTTGTCTTTCTCTGACTGTCTTTTCTCTGACTCTCATTTAGCATAATACACTCTAGGTTCGTCCTTGTTATTGCAGATGGCAAGATTTCATTCTTTTTGATGGCTGAGTAATATTCTATTGTGTGTATACACTACTTCTTCTTTATCCATTCATCAGTCTATGGATGTTTGGGCTCTTTCTGTAATTTGACTATTGTTGATAATGTTACTTTAAACACTGGATGCAAATCAGTATTTTTGTATCCTTTGGATAAATATCTAGTAGTATAACTGCTGAATTGGAGGGTAGTTTTATTTTTAACTTTTTGAAGAAATGTCAGATTGTTTTCCAGAGTGGCTGCACCAGTTTGTATTCCCACTAACAACATAAAAGGGTTTCCCTTTCTCCACATCCTTGCCAATATCTGTTGTTCCCTGTGTTACTAATTTTAGCCATTGCTTTGGTTTGTAATGGTGGAAGTTTTGGTAAATTTTTCACAATCGTTGCTAGTTCACTGGTATTTGAGAACCAGCAATTAAGAAACATTTATAAGTTTATGGACCTGGTCAGTCTTGTTTACAAACTGGCTTTACTGGATTGGTTTTTCCACTGCAATACCCTTAAATGTCACTTTATGTAAGCCTTTTTTGTCTAGTGTGGTCCTGGCTCCACCGGTAAAGGTCTTTTAGCTCTTGCCTTGGGGCTATAAAGATGCCCCTTGATTTACAACTAATCCTTTATTTTCAGTCCATCACAGCATTTTCTTTCTTTTTTATGATTACCTACTATTCTCAAGTCCAGATCTTTTCTGATTCTATTTTTCTAGGGAGTTATTTTTCCCATCTCCTTCAAATATAGAACAGTAATTGCCTGGTTGAGACAGCAGGGAGGATTTGTGCTCTATGTGCTGCCTTCTTAGGTTTTCACCTCTTGCTTCACTGCAGATTCCTGTGGCAAGTACTGCTTCAAATTATAAAGCTTTCAGGGAATTTGCAGAGCAAATGAGCTTGCTTCTTCTTCTTCTTTTTCTAAGATTTTATTTATTTATTTGACACACACACACACACAGAGCGTACAAGCAGGGGGAGCAGCAGGGAGAGCAGCAGGCAGAGGGAAAGGGAGAAACAGGCTTCCCACTGAGCAGGGAGCCTGAAGCAGGACTTGATCCCAGGACCCCAGGATCCCTCCCAACCTGAGCTGAAGGCAGATGCTTAACAGACTGAGCCCCCCAGGCACCCCGAGCTTGCTTCTTGTTGACATCTCCATTTACCTTCCTGTACTCCATAAATTCAGTTTGTACTTTTTAATCTTTCATTCTTTATATGTGGTGTTTTGTATTATAGATATCTACTAACATCTTTGAAGATGAAGCTGGTGGCTTCCATTCTAATCTAATTGTGTGTTTGTGATTTTGATTTGTATTTGTAAGTATCTAATAATAAAATGGAGTTTTTGCTTTTATCTCAAAGCTGAAATTCCATTCAGATATTTAATGATCTAAAATATTTCTAAATAAATGGTGTGACTTTTAAAAATAAAGACTGTTGATTTTAGCAAATAACTTGAAAGTTACCTAAGTATACAGAAGTAAAACAATAATTAATTTTAACTGCTTAATTTTAATTGCTTAAATCAGAACCAAAATAATTTTAATCACATAATCTGTTTAAAAACCTATTGAAAAATTAAAGGGCAAGCCCATTTAAACATCATTTAGGAAAAACCATTTATTTAGAGGTAGTAATTCTCAAAATATAGTCTTATTCAGTTCATAGTCTTTGTGGCTGTGGCAGTATGAGTAAGGTCACTGATTATAAAAATCTCAATACTGTGCTTGTTCCCATTGTACCATTTGATATTTTGCTTTATTTTATGTTGAAATAAATGGTACGAGTGAGTGAAAAAGTAGGGGCAAGATATATGAGAAAAACCAGAGCATAAGCAAGTAAGCATTAACCCCTTTTATTGTCAGATGTGTGTAATAAGATAAGAGAAACAGGGTGCCTGGGTGGCTCAGTAGGTTAAGCCTCTGCCTTTGGCTCAGGTCATGATTTCAGGATCCTGGGATCGAGTCCCGCATCGGGCTCTCTGCTTGGCAGGAAGCCTGCTTCCTCCTCTCTCTCTCTGCCTGGTTGTGATCTCTCTCTGTCAGATAAATAAATAAAATATAATCTTTAAGAAATACAGAAAGATCCTGAGGTCCACCGTTAACAATCCAGTCACTAACGTACCTTCAAATTTCTATTTCCACATTTTACCTTATACTACTACCTAAATTTGGAATGTCTGAAAAGAAGTTTGGATTTTGTATTTCTGTGGGAGGGTGGTTTTGTTTTGCTTTGATTTTTCTTTTTGATACCTGAAACTAATTTAGACCCCAAATCACATTTTATACTGTTCACATAGTATTTCTATTTTTTATTCATTCCTTAGGTAGATTATAAACCGGTTTTAAATCCAACATATAGCAAAATGCCTGTATATGGTAGCTTTTTCCTAAGTCTTTGAATAGAATTGAATGTCACTACTAACCAAACCCAGAGCAAATCTCCAATAGTCTTAACTTATATGGCCATCATTTTTTATGCCATTTTTGAAAAAATTTGCATTGTTTTAAATTTGTTTTCATTTGAAAACTAGGTAGAAAGGAAATGTCTTATGTGTTGGCAACATTATTTTCTCAGCACCTCTCACAGTGTCTTATGCACAGAAAATTCATTGCACCTCTGTTGATTGAACAAACTGCTAAGAGATGCACTTAGGTTGAGGCCAATAGAGTAAGAAAAATGCATACTGACAATGAAATTGAAAGACAGAAATATATCTCCATTTTCTTGGTGAATCTTCATAGAACATGGTAATAATAAACAAAATATTTTATGCTCTTATGATTCAGAAACACTTGTGAGATGTCAATCTACTTTGTGTAGTAGATGTCAATCTACTGTATGTGAGTATGTGAGTGAGAAAAAAAGGTTAATAAGCATGTTCAAAAATCATCCTGTCACTAAACAGCAACTTTATTATTAATAATATTATTGTAATCATTTTACTAATAATATTCTTATTATCATTATTTTAGTGGTGACCATGAGGGCAGATATGACTGCCAAATATTTATAAGTATTGTTTTATAAGTACAGTTGTGCAAGGGAATATCATCTCTAAATGCCAAACCTATGCACTTGATGAATGTAAACGGCCTGGTCATTTTTTCTTAGTCTTAAACAATACTATTAATTTTAGATTCAGAGGATAGAAACTGTGTGAAAGGAAGTATTTCTTCTTAGAGCAATTCCTTTTGCATTAGGTATAACACAAAGGTTATAAGAGAAACTTAAGCTGATATAGGGTCAAGAAATAAACACTTGCTAACTTTAAAAATTAAATAATAGAATAAAAAGAATATTTAATTATCACAGGGAATTAGTTATTATTAATTTCCTCAAGTGATGCCGAGCAAGGAATGCAAAATATAGGAAATTTCAGTTTCAGAATAGATGACCCTGGAACAATTATATATAAAAGATTTAAAATATTCAGTTAAAATTTAAATGCCATAAGGAGGGACCTAGCTGATGCATTCCTATGGTGAACATCATCACAGAGGACATCTTCACCCAATAGCTTATCTGATTATAAATATGCTTTCCATTAACAGATTGACTGAAAGTGATTATATTTCATATGTATCGTTCCACTTTTATTGATTCCAGGCACAGGAAACACATGAGCTCTCATGCATATGGTTCCTTCTAAGATTTTGATTGAAAATTTTACTCAGTTTCTAAGTTATTAGTTTTTGAAGTTTTTACGTCTTCTGTTTTAGAAATAAACATAATACAAATTAAATTTTCTTACGGCCTACCTAGTTCCTTTTAGGAATATTTTGCTTTGTCTTATTCTTCCTTTCACCAAAATCACACTTTAAAAGTGGTTGTGTGGGGATGCCTGGGTGGCTCAATTGGTTAAGCAGCTGCATGCAGCTTAGATCCTGAGTCCCCATATCAGGCTCTTTGCTCAGCGGGGAGCCTGCTTCTCCCTCCCTGCAGCTCCCCCCTGGCTTCTGTTCACTCTCCCGCCCTCTCTGTCTCTGACAAATAAATGAAATATATTTAAAAAACCTGATTGTGTGGATATAAAATTAGTATGCATTATGTCCATGTTTTCATTTCTAGGTCCTGACAAATCAAATGACTTTAAAACAACAAAAAGAACCAAATAAACAGCAGTATGATAATAATCAATATTATTGAGAAATATTTATCAACATGAAACCCCTTAATTCCAGGTGCCTATATGATTTGGTGTTTGCTTTTAATAAGTGCAATATATTTTTCTAAATTCTATGTTCCCATATAATGAGGTTTTATATTTTCATCATTATCATATTAACTATAAATGTACATTAAGTACTAAATGTATGTGAGGCACTCTGCATAGATTCTTACATGTATATTACCTCACTTAATACAGGTAATGACCCTCTGGGGTTGTTATTATCTCTGTCATCCACAAAAGGACAGTAGGGTACTTGGTGGGAGTTAAATATGCCCCAGGGTCATACAGAGACTAGTACTAATAGGAGTCAAATCCAGGTAGTGTGATTTGAGCAACTGCACTCCTGATTGTCTTCAGAGATGGCTGTATCTTTAACTTCAAAAAGAGATTTAAAAAAATGGAATGGACATTGAGTTGAGAATAACAATCTTTAGTCACAAAATATTTCTTAGAACTGTAATAGGACACTGGAATTTTATTAAGGTGCTGACTTGTGCTTTCTTTTTAAAAAAATCTCTGTTTTATCTCAAACCTTAAAAATAGCAGAGTGAACTTAAGGATATGAGGAAATGTAGTTTTCTGCAGAACTTTTGTAAGTTATATATTTAAGTTTAAATATTTAAAATGAAAATAGAATCATGAATACAGCATTTTATGTACAATATATTATTTATGAGGATTAAAAGCCCAATATAGAAATTTGCATATCTAATTTTTCTTGGGTATTATTTTTTCTCAAATAAGAAGTAATTTTTGATGAGGGAGCAGGAGGCTGGCTGAGGACAAAGCAAAAGCTGGCGCCTTGCACCCCCTCTTC